>NC_052395.1:14899799-15233370 GCF_009389715.1 Phoenix dactylifera
GGTTCTCTTTTATAGAAAGATATTATGTTACCTGGGATGTGACAGGGCAAATTATCTTTTTCGTGATAATTGGGCACGATCATGCTCATTAATGTCGTTGTGGAGAATAAGACCGGATCAGACCGGAGTCAGCGAACTGTCATGGTCGATCAGACCTGTTGGAGTGGTTGAACCGCCGGCCGTGGTGGGCCTGGGGTTTGTAGATGGCAAGTGCATTGATTGCTGAGTGAACCGGTGATCAGGGAGAGCCATACGCTTTGATGGTCCAGTGATCCGGAGATCATCTTGAGCCGTGTTCATTTAATGGTTGAGTGCATCGGAGGCCCGCAGGGGTCACACGCATTAATGATAGGGCGTGCCGAAGGCCTGCGGAGGTCACGTGCCTTAATGGCTTAAGGATGGTAACAGAGTACGGTGGAGTCGTGTATTTGGTTGTCAGATCCTTTAGAGGATTAGGCGGAGGTTGGATATTTGGCTAAGGCACGGGCTCGGCACGGGTGCCGAGCCGAGCCGGTTGCTTAGCGGAGTGTCTTGTTGTGAGGTCGGGCGCTTCTTGGTCGAGCGCCTCTCTGGTCGGCGCTCCTTGGTCGGGCGCCTCTTGATCGAGCGCCTTTTGGTTGAGCGCCTTTGATCGGCGCTCTTTGGTCGAGCGCCTTTCTGGTCGGCACTCTTTGGTCGAGCGCCTCCGAGCTGGTATGACTTGGGTTTTCCCCCAACACATAACATGGTAAACCACATCTAAAATCATTACAATGGTCATCTTATAATTTTATAATGGCTGTTATTTAATCCATGGATTAAGCCATGTCTGGAGAGAGAGAGAGAGAGAGAGAGAGAGAGAGAGTAGAAGATAATGTACTATTTGACTTTGCTTGCAATCTCTTACGTTGAAAGTTTTTTCCTAGTTTTTAAAGACTCTGCCTCCTCCGATACTGGGAAGCGCTGCTTGTATTTTAGAGGCATGGTCGTTGGGTATGGCGCAGTGAAGGTTGTATCAAGGGAAAATGGTCAAATAAGTGGACAAAAACGTGACGTACATGTCGGATTTTAGTTGGGCTTCCATTGTTGACGTGGTAGGACGCACGGGTGGATGCATTTATGGGTGAAGTTTTATACGGGGGAGGTTCGTTCTTTGAAGCATCATGAAAAGTCACCTCTGGGCTTATCTTTATTTGACTTTGTTGCCCGAGGAAAAGACACAGGACGGGAAGATGTCCCGTGACCGGATTGCTCTCCTCCCCCTCCTCTTTTTTTTTTTTTTTTTTTTTGGGGGGGGGGGGGGGGGGCGGGGGGGGTGGATGAGAACAGTATGAGAAAAGTGCACCATTCAGAGCCATATAACAGAATTGGATGCAACATTGCAGTTGTCCTCTGGAATGGGGAGACTCAGGGAAAAGGGATTGGGCGAGGAATCCTAGGACTGGTGGGAGAAGGTGTCATGCTTCCATAAGGTTCTTCACGGAAAAACTAGAGGAGATACGTGGTGGAATATATAATAACATGGTTTGAGATGACTCGATTGGAAAATCTCATAAAATTATCCTTCCTACTTTCGGGATTAGAGTTCTCTCAACAAAACAAAACGGTGTGAAGATATTATGAATAATATCTCGAAGACAAAATCGATAGCAGCCATGTCTATGTTTTATCGTCAACAGATAAGTCGTGAGACAAATATAGAAACTCAGGAAAAAAAATAAAGGGATGTTTGGATTTTTCTATGCTATTGGGTTGAATATTCTGTAGAGTTTATGGATTGGGCCAATATAACTAGAAAAATTGCAGACTGTAGGCTAGTTTAGAAAAAATATGCATGAATAGCTTTGGAATGGGCGGTGTTGGCTTTTTTTTTTTTTTTTTCTTCATGTGGGATTCAGGCTGTGTTGGTCTTTTTCTTCTTTTTATAGGATTACCCACTTCAAGATATTTTATAAATACAGGCCTAACCCAACATGTAGCATGTGATATTGCTGGTTGTGTTGGTCCAATTCACAAATCCTAAAAAAATTTCGGCCTAATTCTATAAAAAAATCCAAACCGGCCTCATTCATTTATACCAGCGATATCCATGCTAAAGATAAGGGCTTTCTTTCTATTTCAGTTCATATCAGCCTAAATGAGAAAGTGGAGTTAATTTCGTTAATAAACTGGACCGAAAATCTAACAGAGGTTGACTTGCTGGTTTACGAGTTGCCAACTTGGTAGTTGATTGCTAGCCAAAAGATAGTGATAGCCAATATTTCTATTCTTGTTTGTGTGCTTGTTTGCTATTTTTTCAGACGATCTCCGCTCGAGCTGACCCCACACCGAAAGTTATCAAGCAGTCTTGGGCTCCATATCAGTAAGGGGGAAGCCAAAACCTATTAGAGTTCCCCACCATCGTCTCACTTAGATTTGGGGGTTCATACCTTCCAGTAGCAGCTATGTAAGTTGCAAAAAAGCAACTTGCCTACCGAGGTGAGAGATCAAAATTTTTTTATCTTTTTTCTATAATCAACAAGAAATTTGAAACTAATGATAAAGTCGACAACAATCTAGCTTGCTTAGTTGGGCAACTGTCTTTTAGGATAATGTACTTCGAAGAGGTTCAGAAGGTCAATAATAATTTTAGCTTAGTTCGTTGGCGTCCCTCTTTGAAGGATTTGTACGCGGAAAAGGTTTAAAGTTCAAATCCTAATAATAATTATAAACTAGTCAAACATTGATGCCCCTCCTAATAATTTAGATCCTATGCTAGCTAAATACTTAGCTCCATGTTAAGCATAAGTTACTAACCTTGATTGGAGAACCCCAATGCAAGTAGTGCATTGCGATCATCCACCGAAAGGGGCCAGCATCAAAATGCGAACCGGCTTTCCTTTCTCCAGGTCACTCGCGGTCTGTGGCCCGGCCCGGTCCAACAAAAGCCCTGGCCCCAAATCCCTCTCCCAAACCCTACAAAGAAGATAAAATGAGGAGTCCCGCCCCTAAAAAGGAAATAATATGAGCAGCTCCGTTCGCCATCCCCGCTTCCTCCTCCTCCTCCTCTCATGGCTTTGATCCGATGGACCGCCACCTCTCTCTCCTCTCTCGGCATCTTTCCTTCCTCCAATCCTCGCCTCGCTCTTCCCCGGCGTTGCTTCTCTCGATTCCCTCGCCGCCCGCTTCCTCCATCCGGGAGCCGTTCCGAATCGGGTATTGCCTCTCGAATCCTCAACAAATCCCCATCTTTTCTGCGGTGTTTTTCTTCCATTTTTGTTCAATGATCCATTTCTTGGTTTTCGGTGAGCCAGCGAGCTCGAAGGTTGTGCTGAAGGAGATGGAATTCCCGGAACTAGAAGTAAGCGCGCTGTTCTTTTTAACCGTTTCCTCACCTTCTTTCTTCTTGCTATCCCTTAACGCGCTTACTTTTAACTAATAACTCGCAGTACCTTCTTTTTCCCCGAATGAAAATGCGGAGTTATGTTAGTATAAATTAAGGGAAAAAAAAATAGAAATCCAATTTTGGAGTACTGGAGAGCTTTCTTGTAATCTTGGGTGCATTTTTATATGCCTGTAGTTGTTTACTAGAAACTTGTTCTGGTAAAACTCAATCTTTTTTTTTTTGGACAGAAATGGGTTCAATCATATGGATTTAGATCTGGGCAGGCCATGATGTTGTGGAAGTGCCTATATGGAAACAACAGCTGGGCACATTGTTATGATGAATTGACAGGTCTCTCTATCCTCCCGCCCCCTTATGATAACACCTTCTTGCATGCATTGGTTGATGGACCTTTTTAAATTCGGTTTATACTTTACAGTATTCGATTTATTAATTCTAAAAATCGAACAGATACTCCAGGCAACTTATTTTTTGTTGTTTGCTTCATTCGGGTGTTCCACAACATTTTCTTTTATAATATGTCTATCTAAAGAAAGTCTTAGAAAAAGAAATTTTCTGTTAAATCACTCAACTGGTACTTGAAATGCTGTTCTTACTCTAAGCACTTGCAATGGTAGGAACTTGATTTCTTTTCTTTTGTTCTTTGTTCTTTTTCCTCTTTGGCTGGGGAATGAAGCTCTTAATGCACTAAAACCAAGTACCTTAGTAACTTAGTGTTAGGCAAGTTATGCTTGAAATAGGATCACTCTTAAGGCATGGTTGGGTTGTAAGTCCTTTATCAAAGCCACAATCATTCTTCATCATTCAGTTTCTTGATATGCTATAAGGGGATTGAAGAAGTCATATTGAAGGAATGCCAAACAGTAGAAATTATTGATTCAGTCATTTACAAATAGTGAAAATGAAAATAATCATGTGGCAAAGGTGAGGGAAGGTGTGTGGTAAGCATTTTGGTGCACTAGGATAGGAGGTGAAGTATAGTTTTGAAAGTAGTTCTCTAGCACATCCAGAGATAACATTATTGCGGAAGGCATTTATGTTTTATGTTGCTTAGAACCAAGGGACGCGGTACCGAGCATACTGACGTACCGGTCGGCTCCGGTAACAGTACGGTATCGGTGCCGAACTGAGCCGAACCGATACCGTACGATGGGGCTGGTTCGGCCTGGTTTCGACCCCATCGTCATTTTTTTTTTGTGGAGTTCTCTCACTTTTGGATTTTTTTTTGATGTTTCTATGTTTAGGTTTAAGATTAAAACTACATGATGCAACTTATTACTTCCAAATGATTCAAATAATGAGATGAAGAACATAAAATATCTTGAAATTAAGATACAATCAATTATATACATTTAAAGCACTCTCGTATATCTAAAATCGGGTCGAGTGGCGATGCTTCTCGTCTATATCTGGATCATCAGCATAATATAGAGGCAGATCAACCCATCCCTCTAATCAAGCGGCGTTGTAGTCTTGTATACTCAATCTCCGAGGAATGCGCGTCGGGTCATAAGAACTCTCGGATCTCTTGCTGAAGCTCTGGCTCTGAGAGGTGTCTTGATAATATGGCTGTGAAGGGGCCCATCCGAATATGTCGGCACCAAAATTCGACCTGTAAGACCCTCCGGGCTGCGCAGGATAGTAGCCATCAGAAGATGACTTCGATGCACCATATCCATAGGCTGGCTGAGGTCGCGGATAATAGGAAGACTTGGAACTTGATACATCAATGGATCCGACTCCATATGGGAGGTCATCTGCAGCTGCATCCTGGCCTCCTGAACAACCTCGAGGAGCTCTTCTTTGATATTCAATGGTATCCGACCGGCCTATATCAGACGGCCTACCGTGGTCCATATTTTGTGTAGCATGTGTAAATAGAGACTCACCGGTGTATCAAAAACCTTCCTCCGGTTGTGTCTCATAAGTAGTACCATATTGTCCTCCACTTCCTCCATGGCTAGTAGATCCATCACCACCAGAACCTTGATTGCTGCTGCTCCAAGTCTCCTTGACACTCTCCATTGGGGCCATTTTCTTTCCTTTTCTCGTTTGCTGGGATAGACGCCCTCCTGATCGAATCGATTAAGTACTAAAGCGTCCTCGTCCTCGCATGAGAGGATCATCTCTCTAAATGGAAGCGTCGTACCAGTCATGCGGTGACTGGCTCTCCTCTAGCCACATCCTATCAGCTGTAGGAGTGCGTGGAATGTTGTGCTCAGTCCATTGCTGTGGATCGACCATAGCCTCGGCGGCTATGATGCTGGCTGGTCGTCGAGGCGATCCTAGCTCATCAAGCTCGGGCTCCTGCTACTGGGTCGTAAGCCAGTCGAGCATAGGATTATCATCATCATCTGTAAAAATCCTATAGATAGGATCTGCATTCTTGAGCTTCACTTTCTTCTGAATGCATTTTAGCCTCAACCGCAGATTGTAGTGCACATAAACTAGGTCGTTGAGGCGCTTTTGTGTTAAACAGTTCCTCTGTTTGTTGTGGATGAGGGCGAAGGTGGACCAGTTGCGCTCACAACTACTTGAAGAGACCGTTTGGGAGAGGATCCGGATAGCTATCCACCTAAGATTTTTTGCGGATCCGCCAAAATGAATCCACCACGCAGCTGCAAAAATATTGAAGATAATTACATTTTACATATATGATGGCCTCATAGTTGAAGATAATTCAGCTGCAAAAATGTCTTGCAGATTTGTATTGTACTTGAATTCATAGTTATTTTGCTCACGACAGCTGGTCGCTGTCCAAAGCTGTGGCTGCCCTCTCTAAATAATTTGGTCAGTAAAAAGAAACTTGTAGTATATTAAGAATATAAGATCCAATATATTTGCATATGCTACTAAATCATAGTTATCTCTTCTATACATGACGCAACGACTTCTGGATCAGGCTCCATCTTATAAATAACATTACGCAGAGCATCAAGAAGTTCATCATCCATACCAATTCCACTCTCGTACTGGAATCGGATATTTAGGTAGTATGCTGCACATAGATGACACCATCTTAGTATAATTATACAAATATATCAATCAGTATAATTATCAATATTATCGCTTACCTGCTAGATGCAATTTTCTACTCATTTGGGCTCCCCATCGCCGCTCAATAATGTCGATGTACTCGTGGGCATGGGCTACATCTGCCTCCATGATCTGAGCCTTTGCCTTCTCCATCATGTGAAACAACAAGCCCATCTGGGGGTACCTCTCGCTATCCACGGCCCGCAGTACTTCATATAATGGTTTGATAGCCTTGACTATCACATTGGTCCACTGCCAGAATGACTGTCTACTTACCAAGTCTTCCATCCTGCTTTCTTCAGTGCCGGCCTGGGCATATCTACTTTTCTGCCACTCGGGACTGACAAACATCTGATGTAGGGCTCCTTTCTTCTCGATAAGGCTATCAAGTGCAATGTAGTTCGTAGCAAACCATATGACTCCTGGTCTAAAAATCTCTCCTCCTGTATACTTTCTCATTAATGAAAGAATCCAAGTATGGCTATAAATATACCTGGTGATGCGTTGGGCTATCTCCACCGTATATTGCACCCTACGGATCTTTCTAATGTCCATTAGGATGAGGTCGGTGCATTGTGCAGCACATGGGGTCCAGAAAATTTGTGGTCGCCGCTCCATCAAGACCTCTCCAGCCAACTTATATTGCGTCCCATTATCAGTGACGACCTGCACGACATTCTCCTTTCCAATTTAATCAATCACCTCCTCCATAAGTCTGAGGATGTATGAGGCATTGTGCACCTTATCCGAAGCATCAACTGACTTGTGGAAGAATGTCTTCGTATCACAGTATTTCAGAAAGTTGATAATGGCCCGCTTTGTCGGACCGGTCCAACCATCACACATCAGAGTGAGCCCATATGTGGGCTACTTGCTTTTATATGAGCCAATTCAATTCTGTAGCTCCTCCTTATTGTTGTCAAGAAGCTCACCGTAGATGTCCTTCGGGCCTGAAGGATCGACATCGGGACCGGCAGACTGTATGGCGGAAATGGCAGACTTGTAGTATGTATTATCTGCAGCATTTGCTGGGATGTGGCTGAAGTGGAACCAGGATCCAATAGCTTGTTATATATCCTTTTTCTTCTCCTTCTTCCATATTGTGTCTACCCTTTGCTGCTTAGAATCTCTTCTGGGGAAGCCATGTGGATCTACATCATGAATTGACACTGCTGGTGGAATTCCTCCGGAAGACTTCTTTCGGCTACCAAAACCATCCAGGATAGATGCAATCCGGCTACATCCTTTGCCCTCGCCCTCCCTGACTGAGGTGGTCCTTTGAAACTCTGGATCTTGTCTGCTTCCACCAGAACCGGCGCCCGACTCGAAAAACGAAGGCTCAAATCGAGCCCGATGCCTCGCCACCTCCTCCTGCTGCCACCGATCATCCAGACTCGCCTGCATGACAGCCTAGATCTGTGCCTCCTTATCTGGACCATCGACCTCCTGTGACTCCATGAAGTGATAGGAAGGTGCTTCTGCAGTTTGGCATTCCACGTCCGCTTTCTGCTTTGTAGCTCTCTCTTTGGTTGCTTTGATCTCAGCGAGGTTTTTCCTCATTAGTTGACGGATGTTCGGTGAGCACTCTGAGCACGCAGATATCTCACAAGAATTACCGGCTGAGTGTTGCTTTAATCTGGTTACGCCTTCTTCCTTGAAGCACTTGTGGCAATAATTGCATTGGAACTAGTGTCGTTCACTGAGCATCTTCCCATGCTCTCAGCCAATATTACGCTCTTGGGGTTGCCCTCTCCTTGATGGCTCCATTTCTATGACCACATTAATTTTTTTAAATTTTAAATTTATTTTTAATTAAAAATTAATTTTAAAATTTTTAATTAAATTATAAATTATATAAATTCTGTAAAAACAAAAGTTAATGTCACCATTAACATCGTCCATATATCGACAACATATAAAAAATTCAAGACAAAATGGAATCATTTAATCATTTCCTTTTTTTTTGGCAATTTTTGACTTATTTTTTTAAGCAATTTAAATGAAATATTAAAAAACAATGTAGGAGAAAGAAATTTTACCTTATTTAGTTTTGCTGGATTTTTCTTGAAGAAAAACGACGCTCTCTGACCCTTCTAAATTTTTTTCACGTCTTTGTCTTTGCCTTTCTCTTCTTTTCCTCCTCCTTTGTCTCTGCTTTTTCTTTTACCTTATTTCTGGCTTTGGCTGATAAATCGCTCGGCTTTTATAGCCGAACAAATGCTAAGACAACCACGCTACGGGTGAAGTAAATGGCCAGTGCTGTGGCACTTTCAAATGCCGCCATTTACTCTTCGCTGTGGCACTTTTGATGGTGCCACAGCGCATGGCAGGGTGGAAATCATCCGAAAAACTACCCGTTGAGGCACTGTGGCACTTTTGAAAGTGCCTCTGGCCAGCTCTAAAAAAAAGTGCCACAGCGCTGGTACTTAGCATGTGGCTACAGCCACGCGCTGCCCCCCATTGGTTTGCACCAGTTCGAGCATGTACAGGTACGGGCTGAACCGACCGGTACAGGTCGGTTCAGTAGACACTACTTAGAACTATATGTTTGAAAGCATTTTGGGCGGCACTAGGTAAACACCTATTTAGTGAAAAAAAGAAATTTATAGTATAGGGTTGTTGTACCATCCCAAATTGCCTGGTTTGAGGCGTACCAAAACCAAACTGATGGAAAATCGGGAGAGTTCACTCTGTCGGATTAGAACCAGTCGATTAAATCCTCCTAGAGGCTCCTGACATTTGAATAAAGCCTAGTTTGGTTAAAAAGCCCGACCATTGGCTCGTTAAAAGCCTCCCACCACCATCCCTGGCTTGGATCATTCGAAAGCCTCAACCCCTGCATGCTTGCAATCACCCCTCCCGTGGTGTCACTAGAAAGCATCCTCCTCTCTTTCTTTCTCTTTGGGGTTCCTCTTGGCCCTCTTCCTTCCTCCCCTCTCTCTCTCTCTCTCTCTCTCTCTCGTGCTCTGCTAGGGTTAGGGTTAAGGTTTAATCCTCCCCCTCCGTTCCTCTCCCTCCCACCCTTCCTCTCCCTCTCCCTTTCTCAATTCCTCTCTCCTTTCCTCCCTCTCCCCTTTCCTCTTCCTGTTTTTGGTACCTCCCAAAATGACCCGGTGCAGACCCATACCTTAGAGAACCTTGTTATAATATCAAAACATTGTTGCATTATGCATTAAGATGCAACTTAGACATTAATGGGCAAAATAAAATCTACATGATTTGCATGTGATAGAGGATTTTTTAGGTAGACATACTAAAGGGCTCAAGTCATTTAGCTATGCCAATTCCTCATCAAGACCACTGTCTCATTCCTATGCCGTCATTCAACATTATTTATTCATGATTTGACTCATTAAGCTAACTTCAACCCACATAGATGAGATAAAGCTTGCGAGTCAAGGCTTACGTGTATGCCCCACACACAGATGCAGGGAGAGATATACATTTGTATACATATATGCATGCACGCATACACATGTGTGTGTGTATACATGTATATTTTTTATATACGTGTATATTTTTCTTAAGTATATTGTTTTTAGTAATTTAATTAAAATTTTAAATTGTCCATAAACAAATTTTTGTACCTTTCTTTTTACCTTTTGCAGGTTTAAAGAAAGAATTTAGGAAAATGATAAGTGAAAATGCTATTCTAGAGGCATTGTCAGTGAAAGAAATTCTCAGAGCATCGGATGGAACTCAAAAGGTGGTTTTGGTCTCCCATCTAATTATATAAAATGTCTTTTTGGTTGCACTTAAGCAAATCTTATAATTTGAGGCACAGATTTCTGAAACTCGTTCTCCACATATTCCGGGAATATCCTCATTAATTTTGTAATTCACAGGAGGTTGCAGATTTTGTTCGTTTTGAAAGACGGGCAGGTGATAGAAACAGTTGTGATTCCTTGCAGTAGGGGGAGGACTACAGTTTGTGTTTCAAGTCAAGTGGGTTGTGCTATGAATTGTCAATTCTGCTACACTGGCAGGTATGGCTACCTTCATGCTCCCCTCTTGTTTTGCATATGCTGCAGATTTGCTAAGTTGGATTCAGAAACTTGTAGGATGGGTTTAAGGAAACATCTATCAACAGCTGAAATAGTTGAACAGGCTGTTTTTGCTCGCCGATTGTTCTCCAGTGAATTTGGATCTATTACAAATGTTGTATTTATGGTAAGCATGCGATTCTTTTATATATTATATCGGTAAAGAACATGATATATTGAAAAGGTAAAAGAGGAAATTGTTTTTGATGCATGTTTATGATCAATTAGACATACTTTTTACACCTATTGGCACATCACAAAAAAGTTGACAAGGATTCGTGATGGCTAGAGACATCAGTGTCATAGAAGATTTGCAGCCAATCAATCAGTGGCTGACACCATGACTCGTGATGCCTTTCCATCAAGTATGCTCAATATGCATGGATGTAATTGCCTTTAAATAGATACCTGTTTCCTTGTGATTATTATTGCATACTATTCTCACAAATCAAGAAATAATTTGCCATTTGCAAGTTATGTACCTTGTTACCTATTTAACATTACTAAGGTTGAATTGGTTTAGATGAGTGCAACGAGACTATGAGGAGCTAGTTGTCTCGCTGCAACCATTTCCTCCCACAAAGTTTCATGATCTTAGACTCCATTATTCATCTTTCTTTCGGAACATCAAAATCTTCTAATGGCACTGTATAAAAATCCATGGAGAGACATTCCTTCTTTCTAATTGTATCTAACAATTTCTTTAAGGGATTGGCAACAATTTCTGACATTTCATGGCATAAAACCAAGTAAGCACTCAGAATATTTTCATGTTGCTTAACCTTTGCTTCATCACCTGCTCCAATAACTTCATTTTTATGAAGATCAATACTGCAATACTTTTTGACTGTTGGTTGATTACCTTATTTTCCAATATCTCATCAACTGATCTAGTCATGAAACTTCATTATTTTACCCTATGATTCCTAAACTTTTGCTGTTATTCCATATTGGTCCTCATATCTGGTTTGTTTGCACCATAATCAAATGTATCTTTATTCAGTTGCCCGAATTGGGTCTTGGTATGCATATCCTCCCTTGGTTGTTTGTCTAATTAATTACTTTTATCGAAGTCCTTAATTCATCAATTTTCTTAGATATCCATGTTTATTTTTGTTTGTTGTACCCTATTCCACTGAAATAGTATTTGTGAGTTGTGACACTCTTAATGCATCTCTAGTGATCCATTAATCGCCGTTTACTCTCCCGTGCATTTATCTAATTTACATTTTCTTCTTGTTGCTTTCCCTTGAGCTAGCTTATCATATGGATCATCATATGTTGCAATTTTAATTCTACCTCTTTAGTTCTTTCCCTCTTTAAAGTCTTACTTCTCATATTTCCTTTGCCTTTGAGTAGGACTGCTATTTATATAACCTGATGATTGTAGCCAAAGTAAGAACCTAACGTATGTGATGTAGAAATAAAACTGACTAGCCCATGGAATGTGCATGTTGCAGAACTTTCAGCTGACCACACCTTCCTGATTATTAAGTATTAAAGTGAATTTCAGAAACTGATAATTGCTGGAATATTCACCGTAAAAAATTATTTAATTACTTTAAGACAAAAAGGCAAGTTAACAAAGCAAGCGAGAGGTGAAAAGTGATTGAATAGTGACATAAGAAGCTAGACATCCATAAGCCATTAGTTCTTTAGTATCCATATCAAGATAAATAAAAACTGATTTGCTAGATCCACATTAAATATTAGGGCACCCTCTGTCTACTGAATTGCAATCATAAATGTGGTCATGCCGAAACAGCTGAAATAGTCAGGAGTTCTCCCCCAAATTAATGGTTCTTTTTGTCACATTAAAAATTAAGCATGCTGGTATTATTAAATTTAAAATGTAAAAAAAATGGATGAAGGATATGCATTTTGTAAAGTTGTTTTGTATTATGCAAATGGACTATAGGTATTTTGTAATGTGATTGTTTTCTTTAATAATATATCATTTTTAAGTTCAAACCAATAATACTTTTTGTAATAAAAAAAAGGCAACCCATCACATGTGGCTTGTGCCATTGCTAGGTCTAGGGAGTATCAGATGTACACAGCCTTATCCTAGCATGAGGAAAGGTTCTTTCCATATTTGGAACCCATAACTTCTAGGCCATAATGGTGCAACCTTACCATTGCGCCAAGGCTCACCTTCTTTTATACTTTCTATGATCAAAAAGAAACTTTATTGTAAATTATAGAAAATTCTAAAGAAAATTCAACCATTCCGCTGTTATGTCTTTCCCTTTACCCTCATTATATGTTTTATTTGATTTTCCTCCACCACATCAGTTCTTTTCAGGCTTCTGTTTACTCTGATGCAAGTGATGGCAATTTTATTTCATACTTCCTAGCTATCTCTTTTTTCTATTTATTGTGTTTAGGGTATGGGTGAACCACTACATAACATTGACAATGTCATAAAAGCTGCAGCCATAATGGTCGATGAGCAGGGTCTTCATTTTAGCCCTCGCAAGGTGACCATCTCGACCAGTGGGCTTGTCCCACAATTGAAACGCTTCCTTCGTGAATCGAACTGTGCATTAGCAGTTAGTCTCAATGCCACGACAGATGAGGTGATTTTCAAGTTTACTTCAATGGACAACTACACTGCAACTAAGTTTTCTATGGCTTGACCAATACAAAAATGCAGGTCAGAAATTGGATCATGCCAATCAACCGGAAATACAATCTCAGCCTGCTGCTGGAGACCTTAAGAGTGGAACTTCAGTCCAAACCTAAGTATAAAATACTATTTGAATATGTGATGCTTGCAGGAGTAAATGACAGGTTGGAATCACCTGCTTTGTTCTTCACAGCATTTATGCTTCTCTTGCCAGTTAGCTTAATAGTCTTCTGAACTTCCCAAATTATAATCTTCTGTCATAATACTTGTACCGTATTTTGCTGGAAGTCATTAGTGACCTTCATAAAGCACCAACATAAGCCTGCAGATGGCATGTCTGATAAAGCTCTGTGCTATCAAAAGTCAAAGCTGTATCTTGCAAAAACTACAGGGCCGAAGTTTGCAAAATGTTACCCCAGAAGGTAGAGGAGTAACAATCATGTACTCCATGCAATTTATGATATGGTGAATACTCCTGACTAGGACTACCTAATACACCCCATCTGACCATTTGTCTAAGACATATAGACAGTGGTAATTTCGATCCATTCTGACATTAATAGGGACAATATGTAAGACCTTTTCCTACTCTTGCATTTCTAATGAGGCACAACCATCTTTTAGTTAGATTCAGTGTTTTAAATGCGGTGGCATATGTGGCCGCTCATGCATATGTGGTCCTCTGACCACACTGCATGGTGCATACCCTTTATGCAGTTACTACAAGCAGGCTGCATGCATATGCAGTTAGAATTGTGCAGCTGCATGCACAGCCTCCATATCATTGCTTGACCACATTTATGGAACATTGTGCAACCATATATTCTAGTTGGATTTGGGTTTCACACAGATTAGCCACTTGTATTATCAATAATATCAGTATGTTAATTATGTGATCATTATTACTGCTAGGAATTAAGTATTAAGTTATAAACACTAATTACTAGATGTTGCTCTTGTTAAAAATGCTATTATTTGTATGAATTATTGCTATGTTATTGTATTTAACACATTTTATTTACTTTTAAATACTTAAAATACTAACTGCATATGTGCCTGCATATGCAATCCACTCAATGAATATGTGCTATGCAGTCCCTTGACTGCCCACATGCCACAGCCACCTTTCAAAACATTAGCAAGATTCACACCAAAGGAGTACAATGGTGAAAATTGTGTGCAAATATCAAATTTTTTTTCAGAGGTAACTGCAAATATCAAATCCTGATTTGGTTCTGACCGACACGATGAGCTGTGTTTGAGATCAATATATGAACTCTGCATACTCCATATTACAGTTTTAAATGGCACATGCAGGACAGATACCTACTCGACCATAAGAAAAATCTTATATATATAGGACACAACTATATTTGACCAATTTTGCATTTTAGATATTCTCGCCCAGAGTTATCATGGTTTAGCTATGACGATTTAGATTGCAAAGTGCATTACGTAGCTTCAATTGTGTTGGTTCAAAATCTGCGTTAAGATGTGCCAGTTTGAGCCTGATTGTGTTGGTCCACCTTAGGAAAGCCTATTAATTAGGAGACATGGATAGAAATTCAGGGATGTGCTGATCTCTTGAATCATCTTTATGTGGGAAATTTTCTCTAGGACTGCAGATACTGTTCTTAAGATTGCAATAGTCCAATTTGCTTTTCCAGTTAAAATTGACTCCTGGCTGTGTTTTTATTTTTTTTGGTCGGGACACTAATAAATTAAGCTGCTATGTCATCCATTAGCTTCTTAGTGCATTCTTATGGCATGAGAATTTTATGAGTTCATGGTGATGCAGGGAACTCAAATTCTTTTTTGTCCAAGAGCATCACAAGTGCCTTCTTATGGCATTATAATTTTAATAATTGTAGTAACAATGTATTGCGTGCTCCATGTGATATTGCATTACAGACTGATCATAGGATGTTAGTGACCTTTTTATTTTGCTTGTTCGCCTATATTTCCACCTAGTTATATTTTGAATTAGCACCTATGACCTCCAGTAAACACAGGGAAGCCTTCAGGATTACTTCAATAACCATTTTGTTGTCCCTTAAGAACTGGATAGAGCTAATGATAGTATTATTTGGTTGTGTATATAATTCATGCATGAGTGTGCCTTTCGTAATGGTTATTCTTCCTTTCTTTCGTTTCTCGTATCTGGTCTCTAATTTGATGTTTTCATCTTTCTTTGAAAGCATTGAGGATGCAAAGAGACTTGTAGAACTCGTTCATGGGATTCCTTGCAAGATCAACCTCATCTCGTTCAACCCTCACAATGGATCTCATTTCAAGCCTACCCCCGAAGAGAAGATGATAGAGTTCCGGAATATTCTGGCTGAAGCTGGGTGTGTCGTTTTCTTGCGACTTAGCAGAGGGGATGACCAGATGGCTGCTTGTGGCCAGCTAGGGGAGCCTGGTGACATCCGGCTACCGTTACTTCGTGTTCCTGAACAATTTTCAAATGACCGTATGATATCAAAGGAAGATCAGTGAATGAGGAAGTAACTTATAGATGACACATTTAAGATTAGTAGAGCAAAAAGTTAGATACCATAGATGCTGTGATGGGCATCATGTGTCAATTTGTCAAAACTTGCATCATTCTTGTCTCAGGGAATCAAATTCTCACTGAGAAAACAATTCTTGACTTCTTGTGAGATGTTTGTGCTAACTGTATACTTAGTAAAATTGCTGACCCTACTTGAAGGTCATTTTGATGGGTGCATCTAATTAACGCAGCAGGATCATGTACCTTGCATGTTCATATTGCTTACTTTACAAAGGAGGGCTAAAATTGTGCTTCGGCCAGGTTGTCTACCTACATCTATGGGCTTGTTTGGTTCGCGGGAAAAGAAGGGGGGAAAGTGTGGTCAACGGGAAAGTAATGAGATGCCTTTTGTTTGGTTAGAGTTTTCAAGAGAGAGAGATGGAAAAGTTGTATTTTTATGGAAATATGATTTCCACATTTCATGGAAAAGTCTTTCTCATGAGAAACATGGGAAAGTTATTTCCCCATGAGAAACATGGGAAAGTTATTTTCCCATGAGGTGGAAATTACTCCATTTTTATTTTTTTTCAAAAAGACCCTTCGGCATTAAAGAAGCATTAAAGAGGCATTGAAGATCTAATTTTTATTAAGGGTATGATAGAAATTATACATAACTTTTCCGGGAAAGTAGATGGTTAATCAAACATAAGCATTTTGAAAATCTGTCATTTTTCCATAGTTAACCAAACATGGCAAAAGTACTTTCTTAGGCATCCTCTTTCTAGAAATCTGCTTTTCAGGAATCATATTCCTAGGAGAAAAAATTCTTCCCGCGAACTAAACGAGCCCTATAATGCTATTTTAGGTATATTAAGCGGATGTGCTTTGTGCTGGGCAGGGCTTTCAAATAACCGGGCGGTTTGTAAGCAGCTTGGGCTTGGCCTGAATTTAGCTTCTTGAATTAATAAACAAGCTAATCTATTTGTGGCTTGGCTTGTTTGAGCTTTGTTAGATTTTGTTCAAAATATTAGTAAACAATTTTTTCAGTTGATATTTAAATAAAAATATTTTTTATCTTTATCTTTTACAAACTGACATAATTTTGGCAAAATATATAATTGTTGCATGCACATGCGCATGTGCATGTACGATAGCTTGAGAGATCTTATGCGCTTATCAGAACTCTTAAACAAGTTGCAAGTAGCGTAAGTTTTCAATAAACTAGCTTCAGCTTGGTTCGATCGCAAATTGAACCAAGCTAGAGCTAGATTTCGCTCAATTAAACCAAGTTCATTTATATTCTGCATTTTCGATATTAGTTCATCATTATCATTAAATCAAATTAATTTGAATTTGTTTAGTTTGCTGGAAACTTTTTTCTCACCAGAATATTTTTTTTAAAAATAGTTTTTGCATATTTGATTGAGTATTTAAAAAAAAATGTTTGAAATATATTAGTTCATAAATTTTGATAATTTAAGTGTAGTTTTTTAAAAAAAAATTAATTTCTAATCAGAAAAGTGACTTTTCTATATTTTTTTATAAAATATAATAATTTTATTTTTATAGAAATGCTATTTTTGTATTTTTTATTTAAAAATTTTAATCAAATAAGTGGTGATTCTTCATCTCCCAGCACTTTTTTCTTTTTTTTTCGCGAACCAAAATATTTTTGCAGAAATTAGGAATAGGGGAGAGACCACAAGGTAGAGAGCTAGAGGTATCTGGAGGTATCCATACCGTCCGGTTCCTCGATCTCATCCCCTAGTTCGAGAGGAGATAATGCCAGACGCGACCAACCTCCACTCTCCAGCGAGACATGGAGAGTATAACGATAACTCCAAAACCTCATCTCTCCTCCTCCCTCCTCCAATCCAAGCCCTTCCTCGTCTTCCTCTCCGCCTCTCGGCGGAGCTCCGCCTCCAGCGGCGGAGGTGGCGGCAGAAGACGGTCGGGTCGGGTTAGCGTTAGGGTCGTGGGGTATATGGAGAGGAATCCCAACTCAGTCTCGGGGTTTGCGAGCAAGGTCATCGGGTCGCTTCCGTTGGTGGGGCTCCTGACGAGGATCTTCAGCGACGAGGGGGGCGTCGGCGGCGACATCGTGGACTTCGCCGAGTTCCGGCGGCGGGTCGGCAAGAAGTGCGGCATCACCGACTCCCGTGCCTTCTACGAGTTCCAGGACCGACGTGGCCGGGTTCGCCATCTGGAACAAATTTAAGTTTTGAGAAATTAGTCTCCTTTTTTTAATGGTTGCACCGCTAGTTACAGTAGAACATTCCCTTTTCATGGTTAATGGCAAAAAAAAACGAGAAGGCATATTTTTGAACAGTCATGTTCTTCCTTTTGTTCGCTTTTTAGTAATGTTCGGTTTTCGACACTAAATTTAGAATAGTTTTAGTTGGTGGCTTTTAGGTTATTGCGTGTTACCTATCTTTTATGTCTGTATGTTCTTAATATTAGTATTCCAAAAATTTATATCTTTAATGGCATTTGTGGACTCACATAATTATAATAGTTGTTTGAAGTCTCTAAACGAGAAATATTTAAGTTTGTGGCATCTATTGGAAATATGTAGTTCAGTAACTACTGCACCTCCCAGTGAAGTTTCATTGGCTGTGTTTGTTGTATGCGATATTAGTCAATGTGTCAGCAATTATAATATTATAAGCCATTTCTCTGTTTACTTAGATGGAAAAGCCATCGAATTTTCATTTTCCATAGTAATGCTAGTGATAAGTTTCACTGTTTTTAAGTCAATAGATTATCCTGTGCACAGTAGACAGTTTAAAAGGAGTACTTCAGCTTTAGCATTTTTCTTGAGTCTCTGATGTGCTGTGCTTTATATTTGTGATTTTCAGGACACCATAGACTACTTTCCAGCTAATGATCATAAGGACAAGATAATCAAAAGAAAATGGAAATTAATATAGTTTTTAATAGGAAGGAGACTTTTACACTATTCATGCAACTTCACTTGACTCAAGCTTTACTTTTTTTATTTTTTTTATTTTTTTGGATAGGCAGGGGATCCATTATATGTTCTTTTGTGCTGCTGGTTGGCTGCTGTTGGTGCCGGCCTGTTAAAGTCTGAAGAAATATTGGAAGGAGTAGCCAGGCTTCGTATTTCCAATGATATTGAGTTTGAAGAGGAGACATTCTTTGCTGCAATGTCTGCTGCAAAGGAGGTCAGCACAACTATTTATAATTTAGGATAGTATATATAATTTTAATTCTGTTATATAATCTTTTATCACCGAAACTTTGTTCACATAATCATGTCAAATTTAAGAAAAGAAAACTCTATGGACCCAGCATTTTATTGGATCAACATCATTCACAAATAGCAGGGCACTCCTTGGCACTTCAAAAAGGGTGTGCCCTTCGAGTGCCGACATTGGTCATAATTTTTTAATGACCTGCAAAGAATACTTAATTGCAAATATTTCAAGTGTCAACGGTTCCAAGGCATCTCGGTATCAAGCATCTGGGTAGTTCTGGTGAAGCACCACATATATGTTTTTACATGTGAGCGCATCACTTTGCAACAATTTGACCTTTAGCTAGTGCAGTTTTGGTATGGAGATGTGCGCTCCTGCTGATGAACGCTGAGTGTGTTACGTGTAGAGCTCTCAGTCAGCAAGGACTTGGAACTGTTACGAGTTCTACGACCCGTGGTGGCTTTCTTGTGGATAAGGAAAGAAAAAATATGGAAAGTGAGAGAGGTAGCCTCGTTCGAGAGAGGTAGAATCTCGAGAGTGATCACAAAGATCGGTTTTTTGTGTTAATATTCATGTCTTAGGAAAGTACATTAAGGACTCTTAAATAGCCAATCGAGTCCATGCATGACCCTACAAGTTAGGATCTGCACATTACACTACTACTACCATTACTTCTCATTCCTATTATGCAGGATGAGTCACCAAACAACCTGCACGTTGCATAACAAACTAGGAGACCAAGTAAACAAGGAAACAAAATAGAATCCTAAGATAACTGCGTGGGCATCATGGGACACCTGTCCACACGAGCAAATAGCCCTCTCGGGTGTGTGGTTGCTCTTCATGCGGGTACATGCATGGGCATGCACGTATCATTCCTCCATGCCGAGAATATCCTTGTCCTCAAGGACAAAATGGGGAAATCGTGTGGTAAAATCTTGAAAGTCTTCCCATGTTGCTTCGGCTGGTGAGTGGTTCTTCTAGTGAACCAGAACTTGTTTGCCGGATGGTCGATCACGCGTCTCCAAGATTACTTGTGGGATGATGGGAAGATCATCTTGGGTTTCATAATCGGGTGGAACAGCTTCGACCAATTCCTGTGGCCCAACTTGCTTCTTGAGTAGAGAGATGTGGAACACTGGATGTAGCTTGCAACCAGACGGTAATGAAAGCTTGTAGGCTACTGGGCTAATTTTAAGGACAATTTGATAAGATCATAAAATTTAGGAGATAACTTTTGATTGATCTGTCGTGACATGCTCTTTTGCCGATATGGTTGCCTTTTTAAATAGAGCCAATCGCCCATGGAGAATTCCACTTCACGATGCTTGCGGTCATAAATTTGTTTCATTCAGTTCTGACTCATCATCAATCGTTGACAGATAATTTTTAACATCTCATCTTGACCCTTGAGGGCTTGATTGACGGCCTCGATTTTGGTCGTCCCGAGCACATAAGATAGTAGGGATGGAGGCGGCCGACTGTAGACGACTTCGAATAGCGTCGATCGAGTGGAAGAGTGGAAGGAGGTGTTGTAGGTGTACTCGATCCACAGCAGCCAGGGAGTCCATTCCTTGGGGCTATCGGATGTGATGCATCAAAGGTACATTTCAAGGGTCCGATTTCGGTTTGCCTATCGGTTTGAGGATGATAGGCGGAGCTGAAATTGAAATTGATACCCTGTAGTTTGAAAAGATTAGAACAAAACGCACCTGTGAATGTGGGGTCACGATCGCACACGATGCTTTCTGGCATGCCATGAAGTTTGAAAAATATTTTCGAAGAAGACCTGCGCCACCTTAATAGCAGTGTAAGGGTGCGCCAATGCCATGAAGTGCACATATTTTGATAGGCGATCAACCACCACAAAAATTACCGATTTGCCCCTGGATTGTGGGAGTCCGTCAGTGAAATCCATTGAGATATGGGCCCAGATTTTTGTTAGAATGGGGAGCGGTTGAAGGAGTCTAGTAGGTGAAAGATTCTGGGATTTGTGACGCTAACACATGTCACAATCCCGGATGAAGTCACACAGAATTGCGCATCCCCTTCCAGAAAAAAAAATTGCTCGGATCCGCTGGAGATTTTTGTGGAATCCCTCATGCATGGTTGCATGGAATTCTTTGAGGATCAGTGGGAGGAGCTCGGACGTGGGAAGCAAGTATATCCGATTCTTAAAAAAAAGAACTCCATCTTCATACCTCCATGGGCCGACGTCTTCATCTTCCTTGATGAGCTTGACCAAATTTTGCAGTGTTGGATTCGAAACGATCTCTTCACAGATCGGTTTCAACCAGCAAGAAATTGGTTGGGATATGGCATGCAGATCTCCATGATCTTGTTGAGAAAGAGCATCGGCGGCCTTGTTTTTCACCCCTTTTTTTTATTCAATTATGAAGTAATACCCAATTAGCTTGGAGAGACCTCGTTGTTGTGAATCTGTTGTAATACGTTGATCCCACATGTACTTGAGGCTTCGTTGGTCGGTTTTGATGACAAAGGGCCGGCCAAGAAGGTAAGGTCGCCACTTTCTAATGGCGAGGATGATGGCAAGCATCTCCTTGTCATAGATGGAGAGCTCCAAATTCTGTCCATGCAAGGCTTGGCTGAAGAAGGCAATGGGTCGGCCTTCTTGTTGCAGAACTGCGCCGATGTCGGAGCCGCTGGCGTTGCACTCGACCACAAAGGACCGAGAGAAATCAGGGAGGCGCAAAACAGAAGAGGTGGTCATTGCGGCTTTGAGAGTTGCGAAGGCCTCCTCTGTTGCGGATGTCCAGATGAAATTGTCCTTTTTGAGCATATCCGTCAGAGGTTCAACAATACTACCATAATGTTTGATAAATTTACGGTAGTACCCTATGAGCCCCAAAAACCCACGAAGAGACTTGAGATTAATGGGCTTGAGCCAATCTAGCATCGAGTTTCTCCATGTCTGGTTGAATCCATAGAGACTGAGCGTGCAGCTGTAGATCGTCTCTGTCCTCCTCGGAACTCCACCAAGCGCGCCTGGATTTTGTCTTGGTCCACTTCGACGCCCACCCTGGTGATGACGTGCCCCAGGTAGAGCACCTGGGTCTGGCCGAAGGTACACTTCTCCCTCTTCACAAATAAGTGATGGGCCCGCAAGGTGGTGAGCACCACATCAAGATGGTGTATATGCTCATGCATCATGCGGCTGTAGATTAAAATATCATCGAAGAAGACCAACACAAATTTGCGCAAATAAGGTTGAAATACCTCATTCATCAATGATTGAAAAGTTGGGGGAGCGTTGCTTAATCCTAACGGCATTACTAGAAACTCATAATGCCCTGGTGAGTTCGAAAAGCGGTCTTCGGCACATCTTCTTGGTGGACCCGAGTTTGATGGTACCTCGATTTAGATCGAGTTTGGAAAAAAATGAGATCCATGAAGCTCATCCAATAATTCATCAATCATGGGGATAGGGAACTTATCTTTAATCGTGATCTTATTCAAGGCATGATAATCGATGCACATGCGCCACAATCCGTCATGCTTCTTCACCAAAATGACTGGCGAGGAGTAGGGGCTGTGACTGGGGCGGATGACTCCTAATGATAGCATCTCCTTGACCATCTTTTCAATCTCGATCTTCTGGAAGTGTGGGCATCGGTACGGACGCACGCTTACGGGCGCGCTCCCGGGTAGAAGAGGGATGCAATGGTCGTGGGCCTATGGTGGTGGTAGCTGGGTAGGTTTTTCGAAGATATCCGAAAAGCCTTCCAAGAGGGTAAGCACACCCAGATGCATAACCTCCGGAGAGTGAGCTGAGGGTGCCCCAGCTATTGCATGCAGCTAAATGATTAGACCCTCCTTGCGTCGCTGGGATTCTCGGTGTAGATCTGTCTCATTTACAAGTTTAGAAAGAGAATTTGATAACCCAGGCAAACATACCTTCGCTCCAGCTATCTCAAATTGCATCTGGAGCTGAGAAAAGTCCCATAAGATGGGTCCCAAGGTTGGTAACCACTGGGTGCCCAAGACCATTTTGTGGCCTTCAAGCGATAGTAGATAGAAGTCCACCACGAAGCGGACTCCTTGGAGGTCGATGGGTACCCCCTTGCACTTGCCGAAGTTGGACAACCTCTCGCCATTAGCTACTTGGACTTCCAAGCCTCCACACGAGTCGGGTTTTAAACCCCCTCGTTTCGCCAGCTCTTCCTTGAGAAAATTATGCATGCTCCTCGAGTCCACTAGAACAGTGACCAGTTGGACCAACACCTTTCCCAAGACCTGCATGGCTTGTGGTGCATACATGCCAGACATGGCGTGAAGGGAGATCTCCAGTGGGTTCTCATGACCTATGTCTGGTGGTTCTTTGGATTCCTCCTTGTCCTCCTCGGGCCAGCAAGCTTCCAAGGAAAAAAAGTTTTTGCACACATGACAGGGACCGTACTTATCATTGCAATGAAAGCATAGTCCCTTTTGCCTTCGCTCTTCGATCTCAGCGGGAGAGAACCTTCGAATAGTGGGTGTTGTAATCGAGGGAGTGATGCCACCTTCCTTAACAGGGGACGTGGTTGGCGAAGCTAGGAGGCTTCTTGTTGGCGGCCACGGCCCTTGCTTCATAAAGTCTAGCAAGGCCGACCGCAGCTGACAGGGAGAGGAGCTGGGTGGCTTGCACTTCCACTCGGATGAGCTCCTTGAGCCCACTTGTGAAGCACCCGATCTGTTGCTTTGGAGTAAGAGCACTTGCACGAGTTAGAAGCCGTTCAAATTGGGTTTGGTACTCACGAACACTTCCTCGTTGCTGGAGCTTGGTAAGATCGCCAAAGAAGTCCTCGAACTGTGTTGGACCGAATCGGACATGGAGTCTGAATTTGAGTGTGGTCCACGTGCATAAGTGCCTATCCTCCTTCGCGATTTGGTACCATAGCTGAGCGTCTCCATCCAAGTGATAAGCAGCGAGGGCTACTTGTCCATGAGGTTGGATGTGTTGAAATTTGAAAAACTGCTCAGCCCGACAAACCCAGCTTGTAGGGTCCTCCTTCCCATCATATCTAGGGAATTCAAGCTTAGTGAGTCGCGGCACAATGGAGCGTCCACCCAGAGAATAGCCAGCCGAGGGCTGACCGATAGAGTGACCAGCGGAGGTCTCTCCCCAGTCGGACGGAAGTGGAGGGGTGAGCTGGTCGAGGCGGGTATTCAAGGCGGTAAACATTTCTTGGATCTCGAAACGACCCTGCTCTTGAGCTACAGTGAGGTTGCCGATCTCCACCTCGATACGGTGGATCCGCTCGTCCTCCATGCCTGGCTCTGATACCAATGTGTTACGTGCAGAGCTCTCAGTCAACAAGGACTTGGAACTATTACGAGTTCTACGACCCGTGGTGGCTTTCTTGTGGATACGGAAAGAGAAAATATGGAAAGTGAGAGGGGTAGCCTCGTTCGAGAGAGGCAGAATCTCCGAGAGTGATCACAAAGATCGGTTTTCTATGTTAATATTCATGTCTTAGGAAAGTACATTAAGGACTCTAAAATAGCCAATCGAGTCCATGCATGATCCTACAAGTTAGGACCTGCACGTTACCCTACTACTACTATTACTTCTCATTCCTATTATGTAGGATGAGTCACCAAACAACCTGCACGTTGCGTAACAAACTAGGAGACCAAGTTAACAAGGAAACAAACTAGAATCCTAAGATAACTGCGTGGACATCATGGGACACCTGTGCACGCGGGCAAATAGCCCGCTCGGGTGTGTGGTTGTTCTTCATGCGGGTACGTGCATAGGCATGCATGTATCAGAGTGCCACGGTAGTTGTACCTAGATTCAAATATTCAGATACTTCTGTGAAGATGCCATTCCACTGAGTTACGCCAGCTGTGGATGGGAGGGGATATTAGGTGTCCTGCTGTCCTCTAGCTCCTAAAATTAATTTTTGTCCTGATATGAACTTTTATTGGTTGCTGGAGCTGTCATCTGTGAAATTGTCACAAACTGGAGTTGGACTCAGGTTTTAGGACAACTGTACAACATCTTATGAGTATGATGACCAGACAAGCAGTTTAGTGGCTCTGAAGTTACGCATCTGAATCCTTCAGATGAGGAGTGTGGACATGCGAGAACGAGAAGGCATAAGCTTTGCCGACTGAGGTGCTTTTTTCCCAACAAGTCAGAGCAAACTAACCAGGGCTTAATGGAAGCGTTTCAATAGTTGTTCTGTTTGGAGGTTTTGTGTCTGAGGCCCATTGAGATGCTCTAGGTTTTCTTGCATCATTGTTGGTATGGCATTGTTGGAGGCATTTGTAGACATTCGTGACACTGTGTGCATAGCGTGAAAGATCATGGTTTAAATTTGTTTTAGCGCCTAGGGATTATAAGGCCTTGTGCCCAAGATTGGCCTTTGATCTAGCCCTTAAAGCTCAACTTCTGCAAACCTGCGCTGATGTTATGCTGGCAGATGTGCTCCTGTGCTTGGGGCTTCTGGCCATTTTGTAGATGTCCTCAGCACTTGGTGGTTTATGGATTTACTTTCAACTATTCAAACTGCGCATGTTAGCCATAATCATCATAATCAAGTTCAAAACCCACAAGCGTTTCTGGAATTGCTATCTACTCTAGACATAGTTACATATACAACCATCACTGATCGAATGGGTCTTCTTGTAAGGTTATGATCCTACATCATTTTTTATTTTCTCACTAATATTCAATCATGAGATTTAATGCCTTAAAAATGAGATTTAATGCCTTAAAACATCCTATATGGTTGTGCAGAGACGAGCAAATCTAAAGGCCGGAATTCCAGAAATTCCTATGGAGATCAGAGTGGAGAAAGCTCTGGAGGCCATATATGTGTGCTGCTTTGGCAAAGATCCTATAGAAGGAGAGGATCAGAGATTACTGTGCATTATGCTGAATGCAGTTTTTCCTTCAGTTGGGAAATCTGAGATAGATAGGATAGTAAGTTCCATGGCAAAACAAATTGCTGCAGGTGAGAGAACAAGTTATCCAGAGAAAAAACCTCTGTCCAAAGAAGCTGTCCAGCGGCAAATGAAGGACCTTGAGCTCTTGAAACAGAAAAGAAAAAACTCAAGCTGATCTTCTTGTATGCAGAATTTTTGTCTGTTGGTCCAGAAGAAAATTTTATGCATTGGTCTACATGATGCTTCCTTTGTTATCCTAAGCAAAATGAATAAAAAAGCTAAGATTAATCCAGAGTTTCTTATAGCACCATGCCTAATGTATTTTTTATTTCTCCCTCCACATCAATTGTTATACCATGTTATAAGTTTTCTTTTAGGTCCAAGTAATGAATATCTGATAATTTAGATTTCGTCTCCCATCAAATGGTAATGTACAGGGGAATACATCAATATCATATCATCCATCATGATTGCATGCAGATGTTTATTATGGCAAGTTATGCATCAAGGCATCAACGCGTCTTCAATCATTGAATGTCTTGAGTAATCTAACTCGCAGCATTTGAGACCAAACACAAAACAGTGATTGATAATTTCCTATACTTTTATTTTTTTGGCAGATTTCCTGTACTAGTTTTTTTGATAACTACCTGTAACACTCAGTTGACCTTCCTGTCTCTTGCTTTCTCCAGATTTCTTGCTTTACTTTGAAGTCATACCAATCTGTGCTTCTAACAGAAGAGCCTTATCTCATCAATCATTAAAAAAATGTGTAATTCTGCTTAAAAGTATATATTGCACAAGAAAAAAAAATCCAATTTAAAGATTCTTTACTTCCATCCTTAATCATTTTGAGAAGAAAAAGAAAAATTATCGTATGTCACAGACAGATAGGATGATGTAATTAATGCAATCCCGGAATCCGATGTAAGGATTCTTTACTTTTATCCTCAACTTTCTTGCTACCACTGCTGCCCTAATGGTCTCTTGCTGCTGTCACTTTGCTCCACCTCTACCCAGTTGATGACCTTCATGATTAAAGACTTGTGGAGAGCTGTCCAGCTTCTTCCCATCAGCAACCATTGATGATTCCATTGCATTCTTCAGACCTGCTGCTAGTGCTTCCTCCAAGAACTCCATAACCAATTACAAGCCTGCTTGTATCTGATTAGCCAATTTAATCAAGCTAAACAAGCCAGTAGTCTGTTCTTTCTTTTCATCAGTAACTGCAGAACCTGGTTGTTGTCTAGCCAAGGATCCACCTCTTGTTTACATCTAATCTTGGACTTTTGCCAAGGTTTACTCTCAGTTTGTCAGGAATGAACGAAACCAATTTGGATAATGCTTCTGCTCTTCCTTCAACATTAGCGAGCCCGTACAACCAGACGTTGTCTGCTATTCCATGCAAAATAAGCAAATATTTCTTGATGATTGGTTTGTTCATGATGGGCTCTCTATCACAGGCCACAACAGTAGAAGTTTGGATTGCCTCCATATTCATCACTTCCCTTGCAATGTTATTGTGAAAGGTTAGAAACTGATCCAAACAAACAGCTGGAGCATCTGGTCTTGCAGACGTGCTCGAGTCCGAAAACATCCTACAAGTGGCCAAAACATCTCTGAGACCTACACAAAATCTAAATACTTTTAGGATTTATGATATGGAAAGCATATAGGTTATCTTACTCCAGAACCCAAGCTAAAGCTTCAATTGCAGAAGCATCTTAGTGCTTGAAGAGCTGTGTTTCCCGGGACACGAGCTGGCCGTTACCATTCACCGGTCTGGAGGGAGATGTGTGCTAGAGCAGCTTTAGTGCTTCCAGAGATTAGATGGGCCATTGGGGACGGGCGATCCATTGATATTTTGGAAGATAGCTGGGTGATAGAGCAGCCGATCAGACACTTGCCAACCCTGGTGGATTCGGCGAGATTGGCAGGATGCAGGGTCAGTGACTTGTTGGACCCAGATGGGGGTCGGTGGAGGGACGGGGTGGTCCAGAAGGTGTTTGGGGAGCAGCTGACAAAGAGAATATTGGCTCTATCGATTTCTGCCTGAGAGGAGTCAAATAGGCTGGTATAGTTGCCGTCGGGGCAGTCGTGAGTGCAGGCCAGGGATCTCTATACACTAATCAGCAAGGAGCCTGTTAGGCAGATTGATGGAGGCTGGATTTAGAGGATGCGGATTCACCAGCGAGTGGCACTCTTTATCTGGAAGGTAGCATGGAGATGCCTACCGACCAGGAGCCTGCTTGCCAAGCGAGGTATGCGGGTTACGCAGTGCTGTGAGCTGTGTACGGATATCGAGAAGACCAGTGACTATATTCTTTAGCGATGTTCTAGGGCTAGAGAGATATGGAGGTAGGCACTTGCGCCACTTCCCCACTCGGTGAAGTCTGTGCAGGATTTGTTTCAGCTGCTGAGAGCTTCCGTACGGAGTCCCAATTCGGCTACTGAGGGGATCCATAGAGCATACTTGGCACACTATATTTGGCTGGATAGGAACGCCAGTATTTTCGAGGGCAGGAGGTCCTTACCGAGGTTGGTGGCGGATAGAGCCATGCTGCATGCGGGGAAGGTCTCTGCTACTACTGTCACGTTTTCCTCTGAGATGACTAGGGACATTTAAGGCACTCATACTACTGTCACAACGCCTAGGTACCTTTGTCTCTTGGGTGCCCTCACCTCCTGGTTATCTCAAAGTGAACTTCGATGGCAGTGTGTCGGCGGATGGTATATCAGAAGGTGTTGATTTCATGATCAGAAACTATCTGGGCAGGTTGGTCGCAGCAGGTGGGCATCATACACCAGGCCTTCCGGTTGTTGGGTGACGCAGAGGAAACAATAGGGATTGGATTCAACAAACGCTGAACCAAAAAAAAAAAACAGAATAAATTCAGAGTTTCAGAAAACTCCCGGAAACAATTTCATTGATGAACTTTTTTTGACCCTTGCAAACATGACGCTGCCCCTTTTATAGGCCACTCCTAAGATTTAGAGTCCTAACTAAATTAGAACTCTATAATAGGAAACTAAAACAAACTAAGAAATAAACTAAGAAACAGAAATAGAAACTAAATAGGACGCTGAAACGAAACAGAAACAGAAATTTCTCAGCAAATAACCAGCTAACAGAAATAGGAATTATTCAGCCATATCTCTTCCAGATTTCCTGGGATTTCCACGCGTTCACAGAGTCTTTGGATCCTTCATCTTGCTCGAACAATTAGCAACGCCCTCCTGTTCTGCATCATTGGGGTAGAGCTTCAGACGACCTAAAAGAGTTCGTCTTATGCGAGGCAGGTTTTTTGTGCTGAGCGAGTGTATTTAAAGGGGGATTCTTCCTTGGTGCTTGATTGGATCCAGGGCGTGGACAGGTATGGGAACGGTCACCTACTCATTCGAAATATCAGAAGGTTGGTTCAGGAGATGTGCGATCCTCAGATTACACATGTGTTCCGGAAGGCAAACAGGGTTGCAGACTAGGTTGCCTCCTTTGCAGCTCGGTATTCTACGGAGTTTTTTTGGACGTCTGCAGCAGACATTCCCACTCCCTTATACTCTTTACTTTCTTATGGCTTGGCTGGATGTGCTCACATTAGAGTAATTTAAAATGCCGTTTTTCACCAAAAAAAAGAAAAAAGAAAAGGAGCTGTGTTTCTTGATGCTGCCGTCCGCTGTATAGCCTCCTGAAAGTTTATTGCGTTGTCAGCAAATCTTTTCACAGATGCAAGTAAAGAACTAGAAGCAGAAAATAAGACACCATATCTTTCCTGGTACGCTGAGCTTTCCAGGTATTGTGAGAAAATTGTAGTTTTTTGGAGTTCCTTGCAATTGGTGAGGTTTGCTTGACTTGAAATTTTCATCAAATGCATGGAAGGAGGCTGCCCTTCTCACACTTTGAACACTTGGGGGGACGTCGTTGAGTTCTCCTATAAATAAGCTGAATAAGCTAATATAGGCAAATGGATGTTCACATCTTTTAGAGAACTTATTCATTTTTCAGTATCTCAATAGTGCCAGGCAGAACATAAGGTTAACATATTTCTTTGTTCTGTCCTCATGCCTGCGACCCTAGATGTTTTCATCCTCCCCCTTCATTAATTTTTCTTTCAAAGAAAAAGAAGGAAAAACACACTCTAACCATACCATTTCTCTGGCGGTACACTTATCCATTGACATAATTAACAGATTATATGGTGAAAGACATTATAATGGGCAGTGAGCAATTTTCAAATGTCTAAATATATGACGATTAGCAAGTATTAGGGCAAAGAGCATGTGTCTGCTTTCTTTTCTTTTTCTTTTTTTCTTGGGTTTGGTCAAATATAACTGCAATGAGAACATATTACTTGAAAACATAAAATTGCAAGTATTGCATTTATAATATTTGTTGCTGGCAATTGGACCCGGGGGCCGTCACGAAGCCAGGGGAAGGAGGGGCTCCGCCGCAGGGACGGTGGATGACCGTGCGCCGGCTGGTGGCGTCCTCCTGGAGGGGTGCAAGTCCGCCGTAGGAGCGGTGGTCGATGGCGTGCCGGCGGGTGGCGTCCTCCTGGGGGGCGTAAGTCCTGCAAGAAAATCGGTGGCCGGGCTCCCCGGCGCCGGCCCTCCGATGCTTAAGTCAGAGGGGGCAAATATGTGGAGAGAGCAGGGAAGAGAGTATGTGGAGAAGACAGAGAGAAAATTTGGATAAGATCAAGAGGATCAGTTTCCTCAATTGTCTGTGTTGTTTACTTCTCTCCACCCGGTCCAGGAGGATTCTCTCCCCCTTCGGGTTTTTCCTCCTCCTCCCTTTTTTCCCCTCCAGGTTTCCTTTTATAGGAGGATGTTTGTTACCTGGGAGATGACAGGAGGTTTGTCCTGTTTTGTAATAATTGGGCACGATTTGGCCCATTAATGGCGTGGTGGAAAATAAGGTCGAATCAGACCGAAACCAGGAAGTTGTCACGGTCGATCGGACCTGTTGGGGTGGTTGAACCGCCGGCCATGGTAGGCCTGGGGTCCGTGGATGGTAAGTGCATTTATTACCGAGTGAACCGGCGGTCAGGGAGAGCCATACGCTTTGATGGTTCAGTGATCCGGAGATCGCCTTGAGCCGTGTTCATTAAATGACTGAGTGCATCAGAGACTCGAGGGGGTCTCATGCATTAATGGCAGGTCGTGCCGAATACCTGCGGAGATCTTATGCCTTGATGGCTTGGAGATAGCGGCAGGTTGTAGTGGAGTTGTCAGGTCCTTCAGGCTTAGAGGGTTAGGCGGAAGTTGAACATTTGGTCCAAGGCAATCGGCTCGGCACCCCAATGGGGCGCCCAATGGGGCGCCCTGTGGCGGGGTTGCTTCATAGTACTTCTGCTCGGCGCTCTTTGGGCGAGCGTCTTTACTTGCACTCTTTGGTTTTCCTGGTCGGCGCTCTTTAGGCAAGCGCTTTCTCTGGTCGGCGTTCTCTAGCCGGGCACCCTGCTGATCGGCACTCTTCGGTCGAGCGCCTTTCTGGCCGAGCATCCCTACTTGGTCCTTTTGGTTGGGCGCCTCTCCTTGGCGCTCTCTCTGGTCGGTGCTCTCTAGCCGAGCACCCTGCTGGTCGGCACTCTTCGGTCGAGCGCCTTTCTGGCCGGCGCCCGTTGGCCGAGCGCCTCCGTGATGGTATGACTTGGGGTTTTTCCCCCAACACTACCCCCCGACTTCCGAGTTCCAGTTGGCTACCAGCTGGAACGTGGGAAGTAGCTCCAGTTGGGTCATTACGGATTCCGAAAATCCTAATTTATTGCGCATTTTGAATTATCAAGCGCTTCGAGGTGTCTTTAATAGGCGGCGTCTCTTCCTTCCCGAAAAGTCTCATTATTGGGACGCTTTTTGCGAAGCGTCCTCGCGTCGTGGGCTCATGATGGGGCCGCACGATCCGATGGGGCGCTTCGGCGTCCGAAGCGCTAGCCCTAATTAAATGCGTCGTTCTGTCTTTTGGACTGACACGCGTCGTCATCTAAACAGGATACAGCGTTTTTCTCGCTGATCCGGGCCATTGGGGAGGTCTATTTAAACTCTCCCCTAGCCCTCTGTCCTCTTCCTATTGTTTTCTGCTTCCAGCTTTCTATTCTTCCAGTCTTCCTCAGACCGAAGTCCCTTTTCTCCGGCATCTTCCCCAGGTTGTCCTTTTTACTTTTTTAATCCTTTTCTTCCCCTACAATGGGTTCTCTCCCCAGTGAAGTCGTATCCACCATGAGCGTCCTGGAGGTCGAAATGACCGAAGAGTGGTTTTTCCCTCTTCAGGGGTTCCGTTTGGAACCCGCCAGGCGAAGGGATCGGATAACTGATCCTCCGGTAGGCCGGATCGGAGTGCACCAGGAGTCACTCTGGGCCGGCCTCCGATTTCCTCTTCACAGCTTCGTGAATGAGTTGCTGATAGTATGCCGATTGGTCCCGGCGCAACTCACTCCGAATGCTTGGAGGACAGTGATGGGTTTCTTGTCACTGTGTTTACTGCAGGGGATTCCGACCTCTGTTAACGTTTTCCGGCGACTTTTTGTCTTTAAGTCGAATCCGGAAGACGGGGAGTGGCTTTACATCGCCCTTCGGGCGGGTCGGCCACTCTTCCATGGTGCCCCTTCGTCCATTCATGGCTGGAAGGAGAAGTTCTTCTTCCTTGGCTCTGAACGGTCCTGGGGGTTTGACCCCAGGTGGGGGCCTACCCATCTTAAGTCCATCAACAGGCCCCCCAGCTTTCTCCGCGTGAGCAGGAGACCCTCGACACCATCCGCGGCCTTGGGGATGGGATCTTGCTGAACGGCCTCATTAGCGAGGACGCTCTGGTGAACGTGGGGCTGAGCTCGGCACGTCCTCAGGGTAAGGATAATAGCAATGCCTCTTTCATTTCCTTAATTGTTCTAATGTTCTAATTTTGTTCGTCTTTGCAGACATCGCCAAGATGGTGACCAAGAGCGAGGTCCTCTACGCCCGCTACCAGAAGAGGGCAGCCGAGCTCTCGGGTGAGCCCACCAAGCCGAGGAAGAAGCAAAAGGTCTCGGCAACCTCGACTCCCTCGGCGGCGGCAGTAGCCGAGGCGGGTCCTTCCTGCCCCGCGCATCTCGAGGCGGGCCCTTCTCGCCCCGCGCACCCCGATGCTGGTCGGGGGGACGGCGCGGATTCCGGGGGCTCGGGCTCCAGGGGAGCCTCAGGGGCGCCCCCGTGCCCGGCGCCTTTAGCGCAAGTTCCTGGTCGGCAGGATGCTTCAGTTGCCGATCAGGGGAGGAGATCCGTGGGTCCCGTGCTTGCACGGCCCGCCATAGTCGTGCGGCGGTCAGATCGGCCGCTCGTCCGACCCCAGCCCCCTAGCTCCGAACCAGGGAGCAGTCAGGGAGCTTTGGGGTTGGCTCCACCTAGGCCAGCCGACGCTGGCCTCCCGGGTTCGTCAGGCTCGGAAGAGCGGGTGCCTTTTGCACCCACCTGGTCGGTGTTCGAGGGCGATTCAGCCCTCGAAGATCCTCGAGTAGCGCGCGAAGTATTTCGGCTCGCGTTGCTCCCGGCTGACCGGGCCGCGATGCAGTCCATGAGCTACAATGCTTTCATGGACATTACTCGCTGCAACGCCGTTCGGGTAAGTAAAATTTTCCTCCTGTGTAATCTGTATAGATTTTTTACTAGTGGCGCCTTACGTTTTTCTTTTCGTCTCTTTTATAGCGTTTGCACGAGACGGAGATGCTGATGCACCTAGTCCAAGAATACCGGGAGAAGGCCCGGAGGTGCCAGCGCAGTTACGACGAGGCCCGGGCGAGATACCTAGCCGCCGAGGCGAAGTACCAAGCCGCCGAGGCCGAACATCAGGTGCTCCAAGGAAAAGTTGGAGCATCCGAGGAGGGAGTCCGAGCTCTGACCGCAGAGCTTGAGGAGGAGAAGGGCGCGCATGCATTGACGAGGTCCGAGCTGCGCGCCGCAGAAAGCCGCCTGGCCAAGGCCGAGCAGGCGCTGGCCGCCTGCGGGCAGGAGGTGGAGAATGCCCGCGGCCGCCACTTAGAGCTCGAGCGGGGGCTAAGGGACCTTGAGCGGAAGGCCGCCTATCATGAAGCCCGGGAGCTCGAGGCTCGAGAGCAGGCTCAGAACGCGGTGAGGCTCTTCCGCGAATCGGCGGAGTTTCGCGACCTCCTAGAAGAGGAGGGCGTGAATGGGCTAATCCAAGGCTTCCGGGATTTCCGCAACCAACTGCGGCAGCTCCTCCCGGATTTTGATGTAAACCTGCTCCAGCCGGGAGCAGGGGTCGAAAGGCTGGCTGCGGAGGCAGAAACTCCAGGGACCGAAGCGGCCGTAGCCGTCCCCGAAGTGACCGAGGTCGCCTCCGAGGCTACTCCTATCGCTGCCGAGGCCACCGAGGGGGTCCCGGCTGCTGAGCCAACCACTCCTGGCACTGCTGAAGCCGAAGTGGTCGAGCTCGAATCTTAGTGTAATTTTTGCTTTATTTTGTTTAAATCGGGATGGCCCCCCATACTTGTAAGGGCCAAACCCGAATTTTCGTGCTTAGCCTACGGGCTTTTTGGAATGAATATCTTTTTCGGAAACTCGCCTATTGTAGTCTAAGTTTCTCTGCTCGGATCCGTTTTAGGTTCCGAGGATGTGGGCTCTAGAGCCTCAGCTTTTACCCGCCACAGGGCTTTTAGGTTCGGCTTGCCGAGCTCCGCTGCTCGGTCTTTCAACGCTTATGCCAAGGGATTTGGTCTCGGAGAGTCTTTCCGAGCTTAGTCCAGAATTCGACCAAGCCCTAAGGCGGCCTCTGGGACTTAAATTTTAACGAAGTTAGTGAACTTTGGGTCCGAGCCTCGAGTTACCAGGGCGGACCAGATTCTTTCCCACCAATTGGGTTGAATACTCGTCAGCTCGTGACAAGGATTCACCATAGTATAGTAGTTGGGTGTCGTGAGCATTCTTTCGCCGAGGCGATTGAAAATGCTCTTCTGCTCGGAGTCCATTTTTTGAGGACGTCGGCAGAGATCCGAGGACAATAGATAATGTAAAAACATTAATGTGAAAGCATAAATGGGTACCTTGTACCGTGTGCGTCCTCGCGCCGAGGCGACTGAAGACGCTCCTCTGCTCGGGGTCCGTTCTTCAAGGACGTCGGCAGAGAGAAGTCCAAGAATAAAATAATGTGAAGACATTAAATAAATGGGTACCTGGTACCAAGTGCGTCCTTGCGCCGAGGCGACTGAAGACGCTCCTCTGCTCGGGGTCCGTTCTTCAAGGACGTCGGCAGAGAGAAGTCCAAGAATAAAATAATGTGAAGATATTAAATAAATGGGTACCTGGTACCAAGTGCGTCCTTGCGCCGAGGCGACCGAAGACGCTCCTCTGCTCGGATCCGTTCCTCGAGGACGTCGGCAGGGAGAACGAGCCGAGCTCGTGGGTTGAAGTCGGTGGAGAACGAGCCGAGCTCGTTTGGTCAATGAAGACCACGTCCCAACGTATTGAGGCATCCCGGTAACCGGGGCGTCCCGACGTCTCAGGGCATCCTGACCGTGGTCAAGGTAGGCGAACGAGCCGAGCTCGTCTGGTCAGAGAGGACCGCAACTCATAGTCGGGGAGCACGAGCCGAGCTCGACGGTGGAAGCCGATGAAGAACGAGCCGAGCTCGTCTGGTCACCTAAGACCGCACCCCGACGTCTTGGGCCATCCCGGTAACCGGGGCATCCCGACGTCTCGGGGCATCCTGTCCAGGGTCATCTTGACCGTGGTCAGGGTAGGCGAACGAGCCGAGCTCGTCTGGTCAGAGAGGACCGCAACTCATAGTCGGAGAGCACGAGCCGAGCTCGACGGTGGAAGCCGATGGAGAACGAGCCGAGCTCGTCTGGTCAGAGAGGACCGCAACTCATCTCGACGTCTCGAGCATCCCTTTAGCCGGGGCATCCCGACGTCTCGGGGCATCCCGACGGATCGGGGCATCCCGACGTCTCGGGGCATCCTGACCGTGGTCAGGGTAGGCGAACGAGCCGGGCTCGTCTGGTCAGAGAGGACCGCAACTCATAGTCGGGGAGCACGAGCCGAGCTCGACGGTGGAAGCCGATGGAGAACGAGCCGAGCTCGTCTGGTCACTTAAGACCGCACCCCGACGTCTCGGGCCATTCCGACGGATCGGGGCATCCCGTTGTGGCAGGGCATCCCAATATATTGGGGCATCCTGACGTCTCAGGGCATCCCGATGAATCGGGGCATCCCGACGTCTCGGGGCATCCTGACCGTGGTCAGGGTAGGCGAACGAGCCGAGCTCGTCTGGTCAGAGAGGACCGCAACTCATAGTCGGGGAGCACGAGCCGAGCTCGACGGTGGAAGCCGATGGAGAACGAGCCGAGCTCGTCTGGTCACTTAAGACCGCACCCCGACGTCTCGGGCCATCCCGGTAACCGGGGCATCCCGTTGTGGCAGGGCATCCCGACCGTGGTCAGGGGAGGGGAGATAAACCTGACACCATGAGATAATCAGGAGAATCGGTGAGCTCGGAAATCATAAATTAATTATGAAATGAAATCCATAGAATGAAATTCAATAATCGAATAATGAGGAACCCCTTGGGGTTCTACTGATGGTACACGCGGAGATTTTCAGAGCTCCAGCTCCGCGGAATGAGAGTCCCGTCTAGGGACTCTAGCTGATAAGTCCCGGGTCGGCGGATGCGCGTGACTCGGTATGGTCCTTCCCAGTTCGGGGCCAGCTTCCCTTGCTCAATTGGTCGGGAGGCTTCAGCTCTTCTGAGGACAAGCTCCACTGGTCTGAAAGATTTGACTTTGACCCTCGCGTTGTAGTACTGGGCTGTCTTTTGCTGGTACCTCGCCATACGAACTCGGGCGACCTCCCTTGTTTCCTCGATCAGGTCGAGGTTGCTTCTGAGCTGCGAAGAGTTGGAGCTGGCATCGTGGTGCTCGACTCTTGGAGAGGGAAGTCCAATCTCCAGTGGAATGACGGCCTCCATCCCATAGGTCAAGTTGAAGGGAGTCTCGCCGGTGGGGACGCGGAACGTAGTCCGGTACGCCCACAGGACATTGTATAGGTCTTCGACCCATTGCCCTTTGGATTTGTCGAGCCTGGCTTTGAGACCCTGCAAAATAGTACGATTTGTTACCTCGGTTTTTCCGTTCGTCTGAGGGTGCGCGACCGAGGTGAAGCGATGGTCGATGCCAAGCTCGGAGCAGAACTCTCTGAAATGGATGTTGTCGAACTGGCGACCGTTGTCAGAGATAAGGATGCGGGGAAGCCCGAATCTGCAGATAATGGACTTCCAGACGAAATCCCGCATCTTCTGCTCGGTGATCCGGGCAAGGGGCTCGGCTTCTACCCACTTAGTGAAGTAGTCGATGGAGACGACCAGGAACTTCCTTTGTCCGGTGGCCAGTGGAAATGGCCCGAGAATGTCAATTCCCCATTGGGCAAAAGGCCAAGGGGAGCTGATAGAAGTCAAAGGAGCCGAGGGCCGGCGTTGAACATTGGCGTTCCTTTGGCACCGGTCACATCTTTGGACGAAGTCCATAGCATCCTTCTGGAGTGTCGGCCAATAATATCCTTGGCGCAGAATTTTGTGGGCCAATGCTCGCCCTCCTAGATGGTTTCCGCAGATTCCTTCGTGGACTTCGCGCATGGCGTAATCAGCCTCCGTTGGGCGGAGGCATCTGAGGAGGGGAGAGGTGAAGGACCTCCGATAGAGCTTTTCCTCGTACAGTATGTACCGGGTGGCGAGGCACTTGATTCGGCGAGCCTCTTGTTCATCAGTGGGGAGGACTTCATCTTGCAGGTAGCTAGTGAGCTCGTCCATCTAGCTTGGCTCGAACTCGGTGCAGAGGGTCTGCTCGGGCTCGTCTGTACTGGGCTTTTGGAGATATTCCAGTACCGCCTCTTTGGGAAGCTCGCTCATGCGAGAGGACGCCAGCTTTGATAGCTGGTCGGCCCTAAGATTCTCCGACCTGGCAATATGTTGAATATGAAAGGATTCCAAGGTCGAGGCGAGATCCCGTACCTTCTGAAGATACTTCTGCATGGTCGGGTCTCTGGCTTCGAAGTCGCCCACAATTTGGTTGACGACGAGCTGAGAATCACTGAAGGCCTTCAAGTTCTTTATTCCTAGCTCTTTGGCTAGCTTGAGCCCGGCGACAAGTGCCTCATACTCCGCTATATTATTTGAAGCGGGAAACTCGAGGCGCAAGGCTTGCTCGGCGACCACCCCCTCCGGGCTGGTGAGGATGAATCCTGCTCCGCTACCCCCCGAGTTTGAAGAGCCATCGACATGCAGAGTCCATGTCAAACTCGGGGTCTGCTCCGTGGGTGGCTCGGGCTCGGGCTCGGGCTCGGGCTTGGCCTCATCTGGTATAGTGCACTCGACGATAAAGTCTGCGAACGCTTGTGCTTTGATCGCCGGTCTGGGTCGGTACTTGATGTCGAATTCTCCGAGCTCGATGGCCCATTTGGTAATCCAACCCGCACGATCTGATTTCTGTAGGATTTGCTTGACCGGCTGGTCGGTCAGCACAGCCACTGTATGAGCTTGGAAGTAAGGTCGGAGCCTCCGAGCCGAGATGACCAAAGCATAGGCAGTCTTCTCAAGCTTGGAGTATCGGGTCTCGGCGTCCCTCAAGACCCGGCTGGTATAATATACTGGCTTCTGGAGTTTGCCCTCCTCTCGGACCAGGACCGAGCTTACTGCAACAGGGGAGACAGCTAGATATAAGTAGAGGAGCTCACCCCGTTGAGGCTTCGTGAGCAGGGGAGGGGAAGCCAGTAGGCGCTTGAGCTCTTCAAAAGATTGCTGGCACTCGTCCGACCACAAGAAGTTCTTTGGCTTCTTGAGGGCTGCAAAAAATGGAAGGCAGCGCTCGGCCGAGCGGAAGATGAATCTCCCGAGGGCTGCCACTCGGCCCGTGAGCCGCTGTACCTCCTTGACCGTCCTAGGAGGCGTCATCCCTTGGAGGGCTCGGATCTTCTCTGGATTGGCCTCAATTCCTCGTTGTGTAATGATGAAGCCGAGGAATTTGCCGGAGGTGACCCCGAATGCACATTTGGCTGGATTAAGCTTCATCCGGTACTTTCGGAGTGTGGAGAATGCTTCCCTGAGGTCGGCTATATGGTCTTGCGCCACCTTGCTTTTCACCAGCATGTCATCCACGTAGACCTCCATGTTTCGGCCTATTTGGTCTTTGAAGATCCGGCTGACCAGTCTTTGATAAGTTGCCCCGGCATTTTTTAAGCCGAATGGCATCACTTTGTAGCAGTAGGTTCCCCCGTCGGTGATGAAGGCTGTCTTCTCCTCATCTTCTGGCGCCATGCGGATCTGGTTGTATCCGGAAAAGGCGTCCATGAATGCCAGCAGCTCGTGACCTGAGGTGGAGTCCACGAGCTGGTCGATGCTGGGAAGTGGGAAGCTGTCCTTCGGGTAGGCTTTATTTAGGTCGGTGTAGTCCACGCACATACGCCACTTCCCGCTGGCTTTCTTGACGAGGACCACATTGGCGAGCCACTCCGGGTAGGCTATCTCCCGGATGAAGCCGGCCTCAAGGAGTTTGCTGACCTCCTCGGCTGCTGCTTGCTGTCGTTCAGGGGCAGCGCCTCGCTTCTTCTGTCGCACGGGCTTGCTGGTTGGCTTTGCTTGGAGCCGGTGGACCATGATCTCGGGATCTATCCCCGGCATGTCTGCAGGCGACCATGCGAAAACATCCATGTTGTCTCGCAGGAAGTTGACGAGGTGACCCCTCTCGTGCTCGTCGAGGCCGGAGCCGACCTGCACGGTTAGCTCGGGAAAGTTCTCTCGTAAGGAAACTTGGATCAGTAACTCACCAGGCTCTACCCGCTCTTTCTGGGGGTTGACCCGTGCCTCCATAACCTCAGTTGTGGGCTGGTCAGTTGTTGGGGCGGGCACCTCGGCTGATCGTCTTGCCTCGTGGGTCGCCAGGTAGCATCGCCTTGCCATCATTTGGTCCCCTCGAACTTCGCCGACTCCCTGGCTGGTGGGGAATCGCATAAGCAAGTGGCGAGTTGAAACCACCGCTCGGAGGGCGTTGAGGCCTGGCCTTCCGAGGATGGCATTGTAGACCGAGGGAAGGCGTATCACGAGGAAGCTCATCCCCACAGTACTTTCGCGGGGGGCGAGCCCGGCTGTGACCAAAAGGTCGATCTCTCCCTCTACTGGGACTGAATCCCCAGTAAATCCAACTAACGGGGCATTCATCCTCCGCAGCTGTTCTTTGGTCATCCCCATTTTACAATATGCACCAAAGTACAAAACATTCGCCGAGCTTCCATTATCAACTAAAATGCGTTTTACATTGAATCTATTTATAATCATGGAGATGACCACGACATCATCGTGGGGAGTTTCGACTCCCTCTAGGTCGTCGTCTGAAAAGGAGATGGCTTCAGAGGCGCGCAGGCGCTTTGAGGAGGTTTCTTCCTCCGAAGCTTCTCCAGCCGAGGCCCCGCCTCGGATAGTGTTGATGACGCCGACGATGGGCCTGTTGGCATTCGAGCCTTCAGGCTGTGCTGCTCCTTCGGCTGGCCGCTTCTCTTCACGCCGGCCTTGCACGAATCGATCGAGCACCCCTCGGCGGATGAGTGCTTCGATCTCATTTCGGAGCTGGTAACACTCCTCGGTATCATGTCCGTGATCCCGGTGGAAGCGGCAATACTTCCGAGGATCACGCCGGATTCTGGTGTCTGGCTTCGGAGGTGGGAGCCGGATGTGATCCCGACTCTCAATCTCCATGAGGATTTCAGCCCGAGGAGCGTTGAGGGGAGTGTATCTTTCATACCTCCCTTCGGGTACACGGGCCTGCGGTGGGAACTTCGGGCGGAGGGGTGACCTCTGCTGTGGCGGTCCCCTCAACCGGGGTGGACTCTTTGGGCGGGGCGGATTCTTAGCTCGCCGCGGAGACGGGCTTCTGGGCTGGCCGCGCTCCTCGCGGCGTCTCTTCTTGGAGTTCTGCTCGGTTCCGCCCCGCCTAGCTGCCACGGCTTCTTCCGCCTTGGCGTATTTCCGCGCCCGAGCGAACATTTCAGTGAGGTCCGCGGGGAAATTCTTCTCAATCGAGAAGAGGAATCTGTAAGACCGGGCTCCAGTCTTCAGTGCTGACATGGCGATGAACTGGTCAAGCTCCCGGACCTCCCATGTTGCGGCGGTGAACCGGTCCAAGTACTCCTTAAAGGATTCTCCCTCCTTTTGTTTAATGTCTAGGAGGGAGTCGGACGTCCGCCGCTGGGGTTGGCTGGCGGCAAAGTTGCCAGCAAATTGTCTGCCAAGCTGCTCGAAGGAAGAGACAGTACTCGACTTCAGCCCGGTAAACCAAAGTCGGGCTGGCCCTCGGAGTGTCGCCGGAAAAGCTTTGCACATCATGGCCTCCGAGGCTCCTTGTAGGGCCATTAAGACCCGGTAACTTTCCAGGTGGTCAAGGGGATCAGCCTTGCCGTTGTAGGGCTCCACCTGGGGCATCTTGAACCGTAGCGGAACCGGTTCATCTTCAATCTCCGGGGAGAAGGGCGACTTCGTAGTAAACTCAAAATCACCATCACGCCCCGACTTCCTTCCGTGGAGTGCCTGGATTTGGCGCTCCAACTTCTCGACCTTTTTGTCGAGTTCATCATTCTGGAGGATTGCTGCAGCGGTTCGTTCGAGCGCAGGTTGCCCTGGAACCGACTCAGCTTCTGAAGGCTGTGGCCAGCCTCCGTGGCCCCTGGCTGGGTGCTCTCTCCAGAGGGAGGCCCGGACTTGGGAGTCCTGACCTCGAAGGGGAAGTCCGCTTGTAGGAGGCTCCGGTTGAACTGGAGCCGGAGGAGGCGGTGCCGCTGGAATGCCCCTGGGTTGCAAGCTTTGGACGGCGGTAGCCAACGCCTGCACTTGCTGCGCCAGGGCATCAAACTGCTCCGGTCGAACTTGAGGCGCTGACTTGGCCGGAGGTGGTGAGTTCCGAACGGAACGTTCTGGACTTGGTGGAGGACGTCGAGAGGCGTTGGAAGCCCCTTTGCTTCTTAGCTTCATGGCAGCGAACTCGGGCCCTTCCTCTAGCGCCAACTGTTGCTGGAAATTGGACCCGGGGGCCGTCACGAAGCCAGGGGAAGGAGGGGCTCCGCCGCAGGGACGGTGGATGACCGTGCGCCGGCTGGTGGCGTCCTCCTGGAGGGGTGCAAGTCCGCCGTAGGAGCGGTGGTCGATGGCGTGCCGGCGGGTGGCGTCCTCCTGGGGGGCGTAAGTCCTGCAAGAAAACCGGTGGCCGGGCTCCCCGGCGCCGGCCCTCCGATGCTTAAGTCAGAGGGGGCAAATATGTGGAGAGAGCAGGGAAGAGAGTATGTGGAGAAGACAGAGAGAATATTTGGATAAGATCAAGAGGATCAGTTTCCTCAATTGTCTGTGTTGTTTACTTCTCTCCACCCGGTCCAGGAGGATTCTCTCCCCCTTCGGATTTTTCCTCCTCCTCCCTTTTTTCCCCTCCAGGTTTCCTTTTATAGGAGGATTTTTGTTACCTGGGAGGTGACAGGAGGTTTGTCCTGTTTTGTAATAATTGGGCACGATTTGGCCCATTAATGGCGTGGTGGAAAATAAGGTCGAATCAGACCGGAACCAGGGAGTTGTCACGGTCGATCGGACCTGTTGGGGTGGTTGAACCGCCGGCCGTGGTAGGCCTGGGGTCCGTGGATGGTAAGTGCATTTATTACCGAGTGAACCGGCGGTCAGGGAGAGCCATACGCTTTGATGGTTCAGTGATCCGGAGATCGCCTTGAGCCGTGTTCATTAAATGACTGAGTGCATCGGAGACTCGAGGGGGTCTCATGCATTAATGACAGGTCGTGCCGAATACCTGCGGAGATCTTATGCCTTGATGGCTTGGAGATAGCGGCAGGTTGTAGTGGAGTTGTCAGGTCCTTCAGGCTTAGAGGGTTAGGCGGAAGTTGAACATTTGGTCCAAGGCAATCGGCTCGGCAGGGGTGCCGAGCCGAGCTGGTCGCCCAATGGGGCGCCCTGTGGCGGGGTTGCTTCATAGTACTTCTGCTCGGCGCTCTTTGGGCGAGCGTCTTTACTTGCACTCTTTGGTTTTCCTGGTTGGCGCTCTCTAGGCAAGCGCTTTCTCTGGTCGGCGTTCTCTAGCCGGGCACCCTGCTGATCGGCACTCTTCGGTCGAGCGCCTTTCTGGCCGAGCATCCCTACTTGGTCCTTTTGGTTGGGCGCCTCTCCTTGGCGCTCTCTCTGGTCGGTGCTCTCTAGCCGAGCACCCTGCTGGTCGGCACTCTTCGGTCGAGCGCCTTTCTGGCCGGCGCCCGTTGGCCGAGCGCCTCCGTGATGGTATGACTTGGGGTTTTTCCCCCAACAATATTCTTTTTCACTGACATGTCGGTAGTGATTCCATATAACCTGAGCACATGGGCATTGAAGAAGAAAACTCAGTATATGATAAAACCTGTCCATGAATTGAGATTTCGATCGAATCGGCCATACAAGGGTTTGTAACCTATCTTAGAACACTAAATTAAGCAAAAGCCAATTGATATGTGCTCATATTACATTTTGTAGAGTCCAAAGATATTTATAGATATAAAATTATATAATAGAATTGTATTTTCTAGTCTTAGCAAAACTTTTCATTCTTTGCCAATTACTTAGATTCCCATTTACTTAGACCAATTAACTTTAGCAGATCGATAAGAACAGGAATGATTTGCAAAAGATTTACAGCTATTACTAGCAACCTTTGTCCTGTAAATTTTTTCAATACTATAAAATGTGCTAGCATAATATAAAAAGAACAATAAATCATTAAATGAAAGGAAAGAGGATAAGTGCACTTACAGTGGATAAAGGAGTCTTTAGGATTCCAAGTCCTTCATTGCTCATGCTTTGCATCCTTCGAAATTTTGAAGTGATGATGCTTTCCCATATTGTAGTGGCAATTTTTTCTTCCAATGCATTACCTTAGAACGTTCCCACTCATTGGTGATCTAAAAGCTATCTCTGATCCTTCCTTACCCAGTCGCCCATTTATTTCCTTAGCTGGCGTTGTTTCTCCAAAATCCACCATGGTTGACTTCCCTATCTCAGGTGAAGAAACGGCACTTGTCGGGATCATGTTCGGTCCCCATAAGCTTCTTCTACGAGAGGAAGAGGCCACACAATTAGTAAGAATTGTATCTGATCCTTCTCCATTCTGCATCATTGGCACGATAGGTTGTGCCTGGTCCACCAAAATCCAACATGGTTGACTTCCCTATCTCAGGTGAAGAAACGCCACTTGTCGGGATCATGTTCGGTCCCCATAAGCTTCTTCTACGAGTGGAAGAGGCCACACAATTAGTAAGAATTGTATCTGATCCTTCTCCATTCTGCATCATTGGCACGATAGGTTGTGCCTGGTCCACCAAAATCCAACATGGTTGACTTCCCTATCTCAGGTGAAGAAACGCCACTTGTCGGGATCATGTTCGGTCCCCATAAGCTTCTTCTACGAGTGGAAGAGGCCACACAATTAGTAAGAATTGTATCTGATCCTTCTCCATTCTGCATCATTGGCACGATAGGTTGTGCCTGGTCCACCAAAATCCAACATGGTTGACTTCCCTATCTCAGGTGAAGAAACGCCACTTGTCGGGATCATGTTCGGTCCCCATAAGCTTCTTCTACGAGTGGAAGAGGCCATACAATTAGTAAGAATTGTATCTGATCCTTCTCCATTCTGCATCATTGGCACGATAGGTTGTGGCTGATCCAGCAATGGGACTCTTCCAGGCAGTGGCCTTGAACCCTTGACAATAAGAACATGCAATCCCAGCTCTAAACTATTACCTTGAACCCTTGACAATAAGAACAGGCAATCCCAGCTCTAAACTATCTACATACATGAACTGCCCAAGCTGCATCTTGTTGCTGAGGACAAGGTCATTTTGTTCAAATGTTAGGCTAGCATAGATAAAACAGGAAAAATCAGATCCTTTTCATCAAGGTCTATTGGCGCGATGTCGGTCACTTGCAAGAGTGCACTCCGATGCTCCCTGATCGGTTTGGTGGCACCCGCATTCATGCCATCAAGGAGCTTCAGTAGAGTTCTTGGAGCCATTGTCGACATCTTATCTTTAAAGCGGGGGAAAAGTAACGAAGCAAAATGCCAATGTACAAATTGTAAGAATTGGCCGCATTATATATGTATCGATATATATATTGACCGTAAGGGAGGCGAATAGCCACCCAAGACTTCATTGAAAAGAATAGATATTTACAGAGTAGGAGTATTACAAGATGAGTGTCAAAATAAGTAGAATATTAGCAGAGTGTGATAGAAGGTCATGTAACAAAACTTCTAACCAAAAAAGGTGGCCTCATTATAAATCAAAATCCGTAATAACCATCAGCATACAATAGCAAATACTCACAATTTAGCTGCAACAGTGAAAATCTTCTCTATATTCCTATAAATTCTTCATTAAACATAAGTCATCATGAAATACCACTGTAAAAAAGCAAATGGTTCTATAAATTCTTTGTGAGAGAGAGTATTCAGAAAACTACATGCAGTGTAGAGTAATGAAAACTATGAAGAAATCCAACTCCAAGTCTGTAGAATAGGAAACAATTGGTTGTACTTATCGTAAATTAAGACCTATCAAGAACTTTAATCAAACAGGTGATGGTAATACTGCTTTAACCCAAAAAAAATACAATTCTTTAAACACCTATCAAGAATTAACCTTAAATTACCTTCGGGTTACCACAACCAACAAGAAAACAGAATTCAGTAGAATCATCGAAAAAATGATGGCCGCTCTTGTTTTCATTCATGTAAGAAAAAAGTCCACATGATTATAAAACCGAGTGATTAAATTATAGAAAACGGAAACCATAAAACTCTCATCTTTACCTGAAAAACAGAAAGATTCTCCTATACTTGATCCAAGAATAGGTAAACTGAAATCGGAAAATTCACAAACGAGGCCTTGTGATGCTTCCCCTGATCTATTCCAAGATGAACTAGAGATCAAGAAGAAGGCCAAAAAAAAGAACATAATTAAACATGACCCAGAATAGTGTCATATAAGGCCTCAGAAGATTTGAATTTGTCGAAAACTTGGGCATGAGAAAAGATTAACAAGAGCACGAGGTGGGGAAGGGAATGACGAAAGAGAGAACCAGTGGAGTTTTTCCGAGGGACTCTGAGCCAGTCGGAACCGTCGTATTTTCTTGGTTCCTCTCTGTGATACTTGGAATGGAAGAGGCAATGACCAAAAGACCCTAATGCCTTTCGAGTTCTAGTAATGAGGTAGAGGGGTATTTGTGTCCAAGGGGAAGGATTCTTTGTTTCTTTTTTATGTTAATAAAGTTTGTTAGCATAAGATAATGCAGTAAAATAATTAATGTCACACTTCATTGTGAGGGCCAAGAATCAGAGAATTCAGGAGACTTGGGCAATGTTCTATCTTGATTTGATGGTTAGGACATCATTAGATGGGTGACCAGTTCATCAATCTCAGTAACAAGGGAACCTATATTCTATTTTTCAATATTGTGTGGATTAACTTTTTATTCTTTTCAAGGAAATGATTAAGATCATGAATAATGTGGTTTAGTATCATGTAAAGGATGCTTGGTTTGTAATTAAACTTTATTGTGGCCCTCCACAAGAATGATGGCTATTAGTGTAAAATGCAAGGAAGCACTCCTTCCCCAGTTTTCTATGCTGCTGAAAGACAAAGGGATGTCATCAGAATATTAAGGGCTTATTGCGATTGAATTCATGCTAAAAATATGTTAGGTCTTCTTTCTCCCTCTTTATTGCAGGCTTGGGATGTATGAAGCCTTGAGGTCAAAATAGCTAGTTTTAGGGTGGTTCATGAGACTTGGTATCCACACCATAACAGTGAACATTTGTGTCCTAATAAATACCTCTTAAGTTTAAAGTACTATCCACGTTGGCCCATTTTAGACTTATCAATTTTCTTCCTCACCAATTCATCTAAATTAAAGTACTCATATGGTGGCCCACTTTTGGTGTTTATCTCATGAACAGATGTCCAGAAACACTCTGGTTTGTTATTGAGAAAATCAGCAAACCATATTCCAAGCGCACAATTCATGTGTCATCCAATCAGTATGGCTTCTTGTTTAGGGTTTGGGTTGTATCTTTCGTACAAAAGAATAATCCATCTTCTTTCGCAACATCAACCATTGAATCATGCAATGATTATCTTGAGATCTATGTGAGCAGATGGAAGAGAATATTTGAGTGCTTTGATATTTGTGCGAGGTGTGATCCAATGGTTGACATTGTCAAAAAAGATCAATCATCCTTTCGTGCAAAAGATATAAACCAAGCCCTTTTGCTTATTCTTATAGACAAGGGGCATCACTTGTTTCAGAGTAGCTGTAGAGAATCATGGAGGGATGTGGAGTTGGCCATCTTTATTCTTATATCACCTACCTCTTTATTATCGGCATTTTACCGGTTGTTTATAGCTAGTTTGGTATGTGTCCTTTTTCATATTAAATTGGCAGTCTTTTCAAGTCCATATATAGCAATTACTTTTTCTTTCCACACGAAAGACAACTTTACGTGCGGGGTCGGGGTTGTATCTTTCACATGGAAGGAAGATTCATCTTCTTTCGTGTGAATCTACCATTAAATCAACCACTCATCACACTAAGATCTGTGCAGGTAGATAATGAAAGAGTTGGAAGCATTTTTGAGCTTCGTGCAGTCGGTGATCCAACAGTAAATTTATGCGAAAGAAGATGAATCCCTCTTTCATACGAAAAATACGACCCGCACCTAGACTGGGATTTTGCTGAACTGCTCAAGGTGGCAGGGAACTGGCTATTAATCCAAGCACACCTGCATCTATTCTTCTTAATTTTGACTTGTCCATTTTTTTCCTGTTTTTAGAAAAAAAAACCATTCTCGAACTTTAAGGATTCCAGCTTTTAATAACCCCTTACCGTCATATAATCTGCAAAAAGATCTACCAAGATTAATCTGATATTATATAAAACTTCCATACAACAATTTCTTTTTAAGGTTACAACGCTCAAAAGGCACAAACAACATGGAGGACGTACATTAGCAAAAAAAAAAGAGGCACAAACAACAAAGAGGACGTACATTGACTCATACCGTGTAAGGCTCCACATATTTTCTCCCTTTTATTTTCAGTAGTTCCCCAACGAACGAACAAGTATGGTGACAGTACCTTATGTGTTAGTTCTTAATCAGAAGATGCTTACAAAACTAATTGCTTCAATCTCTCGCGTACCCTTGGGGCTTCAAAACCAATTCTAGAGGAAATGGCCTGCAGATATGAAGTAATCCAATCTTGTAAGTTAAAATAGTGAAGTGACCATTAGTTAATGCATTAGAAGTTCATTCACCCTTCTTTCAAACTTAAAGTTTGTACACCTTAGTTGAGGTGATTACACTTAGTTTGATCAAGGGACATGCTAAGAAGAAGCACAGTCCCTAAAGTAAGTTGCTGAATGTGCTTCCACCTGCTTCAGTTATATATATATATACTCGTACATAGTATATTGTGAAATGAAGCAAGCCAATCTTTTGTCAACCGTTTCTTTTCCCTAACATCTGCTATCAGTCAAATTCACATAACTAAACTATCCAAATTATAGATAGCAAAGCATGAGCCTGATTATAGGTAGAAGCTTAATTAGAACTTTGGATATCCCGGTCTGCTCTTCAAAGATCAAACTGGAGCACCAAACTAGCAAGAAAAACAATATTAGATGCTCCAGTTTGCGAAGTCAGCACCACAGTTGATCCCAAAGATGAAGTTCTAAAGTTACGATTGATGTGTTATATTTTGGCTTGCTAGAATCTTTGTATTAATTCTTAAGTCTCAAGGTGTGTCTCGAGGTTCATCGATCTTCGTTTTTCTTTAAAAAAGAAAAAAAATGAAAGGTCTAAACTGAAATTTGTTTCATCCATGTCTGCATGATACCACCAGTAAGGGAATTGGTGATTACTTGAGAATGGATGGAGCAGAAGATCTTGTCGCCCACAATGGAGAAGCTGGCGTTAATGGCTTCGGCTCCTTCTTCCTCAAGGACACTAAGAACGTCATGGAAAATGAATCCCTTGCTCAGCCCACTGACTATAAACACCTCTAAGCTGGAATCCGAGTGTCTTACTTCAATCACCGGCAATCTAAAGCTACTCAAGACCCTGCCAGTGGTAGTATCAAGTCTTTGAGAGCTCAGTGCCATTTCCTTCTCCTTCTTCAATCTTTCAATCCTTTCCCTCAGCTTCTTTATGTAAGATGTTGCTTGGTCCAACTGATCTTCTTGTGTCAATGTATCCTGAAATATTTAGCAAACAGAACGAAAAGATTCAGAAGTTATAGTACTACATTTTGTAAGTTACTAGTGGCAGGTTGAGACGAGCATATTCTCCACCACAGCTAGCTAGTTGAGAATATTTGGAAATATAACTCTTCTTAGAAAAAACTAAAATTTCTTATGTAAATGGAAATTAAGCTGAGTTTCCTTTGTCCACTAACTATACCCTCGGGTGGTTCTTGCATCCCTTACGCTCAAAACGGGAAAAAAAAAATATATAACCTCAAAAAGGAAAAGAAAATACAAAACGCCTCCGGGCTCAAATCATGCATGCTTCGGCCAAAAGGTGCATGCCAACTTTATTTCTTTTAAGTGAGAAAAAAAAGGCTTATCAATTGTCGGTAATGACTTAAAAATGCTTTCAAACTTAAGCTATATTTTGATGCTTAAAGCAAATCTCTGAAAGATGTGACAAGACCACCAGAGACTCACGTAAACCTTTCACTGGGACAAACAGGAAGAGCCGGGTTTTTGGAAGGAAACCTTTTCCGAGGAAACAAAACATTAACGTTTTATTTCAAACTATTCTCTTCAGAAAGGTAGTCCTACCATTTTCCTTTGTGATATATAAAGAAAGACTGAGTGCAACTATAGAGCACATATAAGGCAGAATTGACCACACAAAAATCCTTGCCTTGCGGTGCGGAAGATATGTGGTCTTGTAAGCAGGCAAATTAAACAATCGTATATAGATAAGGAAAAATAATTTCATATCAGACAGGTTAAAAATTTTTGTAGTACTCATATATTTTTCGGCCCATCCATCTAAACGTCTTAAGATAGGTTATTATCATGGTATAAAAGTCCACAATCATTTTTGCCTACCGAAATCTCCATACTCCTATGTATTAATCATGATAAATTATCCGTAGAAATTGATATACTACTCATTAATTTGTGATGACCCAGTCAACCACAAAATCCACTAGTCAGATATCTCCATTAAATCATACTCAACCATAAAAAATAAATATCAGCATCTATCACAAGATATGACCATTGCACCGACATTTTGTGTGTGTGTGTGTGTGTGGTCAAAAATGTGCTCACCTTGTGACTGCTTCTATCTAGATTATTACCTACACAGATGGAGATTAGGAGAGTGGATCTATTGGGAAAAAAAAAGATGCGGAATTATAAATCCCATGGAAATAAATGCACCCTGTTGATCCATCACGACCATGGGGCGTGGGTGGGGGTGGTGTTTCCCTTCTCTCTCTCTCTCTCTCTCTCTCTCTCTCCTGGTAAATGGGATGCTGGGGTTCGGCAATGTGCGGGTGACAAAGGGCTCAGAAAAAAAAAAAGGACTGCGTGGTTGCAGAGCGCTCTCTTTTTTAGGAAAAGATGGGTTGACACTTGACAGAGGGCTAAAAAAATTAAAACGAAAAATAAAAGAGAATACTGTAATCAGAGATGAGGAGAATATGGCCACTTTTCATCTGTTGAAATGGGAAAAGTTAACAATAGATTGGGAAGGCCAAGAAGTTTGGAAGCTCGGAATGAACTCCGTGGTTGTAGAAAACACAAGATCCTAGCGATCTGAGCTTTCCGCGATATAGTTTTTTTGTCTCTCAGCTTAGCACCCAGCGCTGGAATAATATAAGACTCATGATGACATCCCAACCTTCCTTAAAGTTCTCGGAAGTGAGAATATAAAATTATATAAAATAAATGCTCGCACAGTCAAAAGCCTTGACTACGATCTTTGATTCCCAACATACGTTGGGAAACGGAAATAAAGACTCAGCAAGTCGCCAAGACACATGACCCTGATTATTTCTACCATCAGACGGAGGAACGCAAGAACATCACATCCCAGCCTTTACAAATTTAGGCTCTTTATATAACAAAGCTTGAGAAATGGGGTTAACTCCAAAGTGGAGATAAAGATTAAACGCAGTCACGCAACATGGTGTAACACAGCAAACCTTTGAGATGGTGTACTGGTCTTTTGGTACGAGAGAAGAGAGCTTGAAGCATAGGCTCTTCATGTACAGTCTCCTGTTCTTCTCCACTGTCTTCCTCTCCAGTTTGGTTGCCCCACCACAAGTCTTCATCTCTCTCTCTCTCTCTCTCTAGCTAGCGACAGCTACTTGAAGGAAGAAGGGAAGAAGGGAAGAAGGGAAGAAAGGAGAGGCCACCGGTGAGCTTTCCAAGGGTCAGAAAGGCTTTACACCGCCCGAAAGAACTCAAGGAGCAGAGAACGGTGGGAAGTGCTGCTGCGTGGTAGCCTCCTCATGTATATACACACAAGGCGAGCACGGGAGCACCACGCCATGGTGATAACCAATTCGTGTGGGCCCCAACAGCTCTCTCTCCATTGGTCACAGTTCCGCGTGTGGCGTATGAGAAGCCGTGGCCCAGAACCCGTGGACCGTGCTGGTCGGAGACACGCTGCAACCGATCATAGCACAATCCGATTTTTATTTTATTTTATCCTGCCTATTTTATATTATCTTATCTTATGCTGTCTAGAATAAAAGGGCGGCTGACGTATGTGCATGATGGGATCAAGAATCGTTCTGCAAGCTGCCATTTGGTTGAACTGGCTAAGTGGTGGTCCAATTTGATTGGGACTTGACAAGCAATCATAGTACCCAACAATCACAGATTTTTTAGGTTGTTACCCACAAAAATAAAAAAAAAAATCAAAGTGTTATAGGTTCATTTTCTAAATAATGTTTTTTTAAAAAAAATGGACCTTAGAATCTCTGTTTCTTACAAAATTGTAATTTGATATGGCAACCGTTATAAATCATTGGATTGTCATAATTTAAGATTTTTTTGCCAAGTTCCTATTGTCAGCTGCTATTTATCTTGTAATACATGATTAACTTATAGGAATTTATTCGCTCGTAAAGTAATTGAGCTAAAAAAAAAGGTAGCATAGCTCGCAATTAATGGACTAATTGACTCATTTCCACTTTTCTCAAAGAAGAAGTTGTTATTGAGATAAATAATAATAATAATAATAATAATAATAATAATAATATTTTGTCTGCACTTTAAATACCCACTTCGCAAGTTGAGGTGGCATGAGTGGGTTAAAGAAGTTTTACTCCATTTAGTCCGGTACTAGTCTTAGCTAGAATACTCTTAATACTCTTTGGAATGTATTAGCAATAAGATGCAAGTCATCATTAGTTGAAATGTTTCTGGAGAACTAAAAGTTGTTCAATACGTATCAAGAAAATGATAGTAACATCTAAGCAAATATCTAACATTGCTGTACACAATGAAGTTCTCAAGCACAAGAAGCCTTCTGGTTAATATCTAAGCACCTATCTACATTGCTGTACAAATTTGTTATTTGGGCCACATTCAACCTTTTAGGCAAATATCTAAGTGCACATTCCTATTGCTGTGCTAATAGTAGTTCTTGGGCACAAGAATTAACGTACTCTCACGGCACTTGATACGCATCATATATATGATACGCGTGATGCATGTGCATTAGCTTTCCTTGATCACAACATTAAGGGGGCGTTTGGTAACTCCAACAGGATCACCACGGTGATCTAAGATCCTCGGTAATCCGAATACTGGGGTGATTTGATCCCCAGTGATCTAAGATCAATATGTTTAGTAGGCCATGGTCCAGTGATTAAAAATCATTGGGTATCCATGAGTAACTTGTTTGGTATGGTTCCGGGTTCCAAAATCACCAACCACATAATACCACAAATATCCTGATATATCTTAAATAGATTTTTTATGTGTTTTTAATTCTCATGAATCAAAAATGTAAGTTAATATGCTAATTCCTATAATAGCTCCAAAATTTTGTCACATATTCTAATTTTAGTATCTCTTATCATATATTTATTAATCATATAAAATATATTATAATAAAATCTTAATATATTTATCAATATATTAATTATTAATATATTCTATAAAAATATATTTATTACTCCTATAAATTATTAATCTTATAAAAATATGTTATTTTTCATTATAGAATTAATATTTTTATTTATATTTATAATATTTTTTTATACTAATTGTTGCTGGAAATTGGACCCGGGGGCAATCTTCGGTCGAGGAGAGGGAACGACTGTTAGTCCTCACGGCGGGGCGGCGGTCTGTCGGCGGGCGGCGTCCTCCGTCCGGGGCGGTCGGAGAGAAGGAACAGCAGGTCCTCGCAGCGGGGCGGCGATCCGTCGGCTGGCGGCGTCCTCCGTCCGGGTGCCTGCACACGAACCGGTGGCCGGGTTCTCCGGCGCCGGCCCTCCGACGCTCAAGTCAGGGAGGGGGCAAATAGTGGGGAGAAGGAGATAAACAGTGATTTTTGGGTGTATGAATGTTCCGATCCCCTCTTGGGAGGCCAAGGCTCCCTTTTATATGCGGGGGTCGGTTTACCTGTGATGTAACAGGGCGAGGCCGTAGTACGGCTTGGCATGTTGTTCAGGTCGGCGCTCGGTCAGGCGAATCATTGCACTGATGTCGGCGGTATGGCCGAGATCAGAGACTTATCATAGTCGACTAGACCCTGCTGAGTCGATTTGCCGTGGAGAGCTGGGGATCCGTAGATGTCAGGAGCCATGCGCATTTATTGTGGAGTAAGTCGGAGATCCGCATTATTGGTGGAGTAAGCCGGAGATCCGCATTATTGGTGGAGTAAGCCGGAGATCCGCATTTATTATGGAGTAAGCCGGAGATCCGCATTTATTATGGAGTAAGCCGGAGATCTGCATTTATTATGGAGTAAGCCGGAGATCCGCATTTATTGTTGAGTGTGCCGGAAGATTACAGCGGCCATGCGCAATAAATGCCGGAGGGGTGTTAGAGTACGGTCCTCGGACATCGGGGTTTCTCTTAGGTCGGAGGTTTCGGGGTCGGTCGTCTTGTGGCCGAGCATTCCGAGGTCGGACGCTGACATCGGCTATCCGGGGTCGGAGGCTGTACGGCTTCTTAGGGGCATTTATGTCATTTGGGGGGAAACTTTATTCCCCCCAACACTACCCCCCGACTTCCGAGTTCGAGCGGCTTGTGGGGCTCGGACGTGGGAAGTAAAGTCTGTCACTAAGGTTGGGGGGAAGGTCTCGCCCGCCCCCTTGTGCTTTCCGGAGCTTTTATGGTGAGATATGCGCCCTTTGGCGTCTCGAGGCTGCTTTATTCGGTGAGCTAATGATGGAGCTCGTATCATCATGCTTCTTGAATCGCCAGGATCATTTTACGGCGGATTAATGATGGGGGACCTCGAGCTCGTCGAGGCGGTGTCTCGATTCCGTAATCGACGTTTCTGGCTCATTAATGAGTGTGCCGTTACGGGGTTTGAAACGGACACGCGGCGCGACCCGAGGTCGGACGCTTTCGATTTCATGTTACTGGATCATAATTCTGAAGAAGTGGAGGCCTCATCGGGGCTCCACGTGTCCCAGATCTTATTAAACGAGGGGAGCGGGGGTTACGTCCGCTCGTTCCTCTAGACGATTTGATTCTGTGGACCCATGATGAGGCCCCGAGATCCGATGGGACAACGCTTCGATTTCGTATCCGATTTATTAAACCGGAGTGAATACGGTGCCTCGGCTTCCGAGGTCGACACGTGGCGCAACCCGGGGGGATGGGAACCGACCCCGTCGATCTGGGCCGTCAGGGGGGTCTATATAAACCCCACGAGTCTGCCCTAAAGGTCTTGTTTGGCTGCCTCTTATTTTCGTCGTCTTTCCCCCCTGCTTTCTCCCTCAGCTGAGTCTTGCTGGTGGTGCCCGGAGCGATTTCCGGCAATGTCCAGTAGGTTTTCTTCCCGTTTTCACTAGGGTTTCCTCTTTTCTCCTCCTCGTCAACCTCCATTTTCTACTCTTAACTTTTGCTCCACTCTTCCATGAGAATGGGTTCCGGTCCCGAAGAGGTTGGGTCGAGTCTGTCGGAAGAGGAGCTGGAGTTAATCCGCTCCCGTTTCTTCTTCCAGCCCGGGTTTCGCCTTGAAACCGCAGGGCCGGAAGACAGGGTGACGCAGCCGCCCCCAGGTCGGATCGCGGTTTACCGCGAGACACTTTGGGCGGGCCTGCGTTTTCCTGCCCATGAGTTCGTGAGCAACTTGCTGGCCGAGTACCAACTCGTCCCGGCGCAGTTGGCTCCGAACTCATGGAGGACCATAATTGGGTTCTTATCCCTGTGCCTCGGGCACGGAATTCCGATTTCGGTAGGCCTTTTTCGCCGGTGTTTTCTGTTAAAGAAAAATCCGGCGGACGTAGGGTGGTTATATTTCGCCTTTCGGGGCGGTATGTCACTCTTCCGGAGCGCCCCTTCCTCGATTCACGAGTGGAAGAGGAAGTTTTTCTTTCTGGCGTCTGCGGCGCCTTGGGGGTTCGAGCCAAGGTGGGGACACCCTCGGCTGAAGGCCCTCAACAAACTCTCCGAGCCCACGGGGAGGGAGCTGAGGACCCTGGACTCTTTGCGAGCCCTCGGGAGGGGCAACGACCTGACCGAGCTCCTGCGGGAGGACGCCCTGGCGAGCGTGGGTCTGAGCTCGGCGCGCCCCGAGGGTAAGGGCGGTTGCATTATTCTATTTATTTATTTCTTGTTTTCCGTCTTTACGGTCACTGGTCTGACTCTTAACAAAATTCTTGATTTCAGATATTCCACGCATGCCGACCAGCAACACATCACTTTTCTCTCGCCTGAGGAGGCGAGAGGCCGAGGCCGGGGGTGCTGTGCCCCAGCCTCGGAAGAGGGCGAGGACGGACGGTGCTTCTTCGTCGGCCGGGACGAGTGGCCCCGAGGCGGGGGCCCCTGCAGCCGACCTGAGGCAGGAGCGGGTTGTTGGTGATGCGGGCCCGTCGGCCCCTCCTTGCCCTACCCCCCTTTCCCAGCGGGGGGAGCCGTCCGTGGTCCGGCCGCAGCAGCCAGGACCCGGGCTTACCCGAGGCACCGAGGCGAGCGGCTCCGGGACCTCGGGTTCGATCGTGCCGAGCTCTTCTCGGGCTTTCCGAGAAGAGTCGGCCGAGCCGGACTCTCCTATTCCCGAGGGGCGCTCGGCCTTTCAAGATGCCGAGGTCGCACGCTCCATGTTGCGGCGTGCGGTGCTTCCAGCGGACCGGGCCGTGTTCCGGGATATTTCGCTGGAGGAGGTCGTCGGCAGTGCTTACTGCAACACTGCCCGGGTAAGCTTTCTTCTTAATTTCTCCGAGTTTTTAGCGTACATATGTGCTTTTCAACTCACAATACCCTCGTTTCTTTCTTTTCAGCATATTCTCGAGCTCGACACCCTGGCGTTCATCGCCCATGGGTATCGGGAAGAAGTTCAACAGCTCGGCCAGCAACTGGAGCCGGCCAAGAAAAGAGTCGCCGAGCTGGAGGCGGCGTTGGCCGCGGCCGAGGCTCGGTGGACAGCCACCGAGGCTGAGCGCCTTGCCATGGTGGGGGCGCTCGAGGAGGAGAAGGCGGCTCATGCCCTGACCAGGGCAACCATGCGCGGCACGGAGGCGCGCTTAGGGGAGGTCCAGGCCAGGGTCGCGGCCCTCGAGTATGAGGAGGGGGTCTTGCGCCTCCGACTCGGGCAACTTGAGGCCCGGGAGAGGAGGGCCCTCGAACGAGCCGAGCATGCTGTGGAACTCTTCAAAGAGTCGCAAGAGTTCCGCGACATGTTGGAGGAGGAGACGGTCGACGGTTTCCTTCGAGGCTTCGAGAACTTCCGGGACCAGGTGCGCCGGTACTGCCCCCAGTACGACTTCTCGACGGTCCGTCCGAGGGAGGACCGGGGCTGGGGGTCCGACGTGCAAGCCCTTCCTGCCATCCTGACGTCCGAGGCGGGAATATACGAGCAGGACCCCGCCGAGCCTTCGACGGGGGTAGCCGAGGCGGACGGTGTCATGGAGGCGGCTCCGGCGGCCGAGATCGATGCTGTCCCGGAGGCGGCGCCCGAAGCTCCTGCTCCCGGCCCCGAGCCTGTTCCGGAGGAAGATCATGAGGTCATCAATGTGCCGGATGACCCCCCGGATGTGGCTCCCGCCGCTTAGGACTTAAGCATATTTTTCTTTTTTTTTTCATTGTATCCGGGGTCGGCCCTTGAGTGGCCGACTTCCAATTTTGTAATTGGCCTTCCGGCCCTTTGTTAATGAAGAAATGTTTGTCATTCTGTGTTCATCTTTCCCTCTGTTGTCGTGGATGAGGCTAGAACCTTGGCTAACCGCCTCGACGACCTCTAACTTCGTATTTTAATCTTTGGGCTGCTTAACGAAGCTGCCCTTTTCCCTGGCTATATCTTAGCCTTCTCGGATTCCAGTCGTCTCGACCAAAGGGAGCTCCGAGCTTAGGTTTCTAGAAAATTTCTCTAAGTCCTATAACTCGGATCTTAGAGTCGTGGGAGTTGCCACGTTTGGCCTTTAGGAAAATCTTAAGGCACCGAGGTCGGGCCTTAGCCCTTCAAGTGGGACCGGAATAGGTCTATTCGTGCCGCTATTCGGGGAGTTTAGTCGGGTTTCCGAACTCAACTCCGAACCTCTCATAGGGAGCGCGGGCTAATAAACAAGTTATTGCCGAAGGTTTTCATAGTTATCGTCTTCGGACCCTGCCGAGATTTCGGTGAACAAGGCTGGGATTCCCAAAGATTGCCTTGGTACCTGTGCTTGGCTGGTACATTCGTGGCCGGGACCACTTTTCCAGCTGGACGTCGGAGTTTACTTAGAAGAGCCGAGTTGGGCCCTACTTTATGAAGCCTTAGTACGGATTACGGAGACTTGACGAACAGAGCAGGCATAATGAGGTTGGGAGGTCGGTCTTAAGCCAACCCAGCGAAGAAGCCCGGCTTTGGGGCAAAATAAGACTCCAACATTGGACGAGATCTCGCTCGGCAATATGTAGATAAAATTTGACAAGGAGGGCGTCTAGTTGGGTGTACCTCTTGCATTCTCGGGGTCATGCTTCGCATGGTGGAGTAGGTCGCTTCCCTTCCTCGTCGACCTCCGGAGTCATTTTTGACTTGTAAAAGGGGCTCGGGCTTCCCATGGACCCGGCGACTCCTGCCGGAGTTGAGAGGATCTGGGGAGGCTCTGTTGATTTGTAGCCCTTTTTGAGATCGAGGGGGCTTAAGACCCTATGGTCGGACCTCGGAGCGCCTCAACCTTGGTCGAGGGATCTCACATCAGGTCGGCGGGTTCGTGGACGCTTTGCTGACCTGTGATACCTCCCGAGGTCGAGGGAGTCTGGTTCTCTACGGTCGACCCTCGGGGCATCCCGACCTTAGTCGAGGGATCGTTCGTCAGGTCGGCTGGTCTGGGCACGCTCTACCGACCGACGATGCTTCCCGAGGTCGAGGGAGTCTGGTTCTCTACGGTCGACCCTCGAGGCATCCCGACCTTAGTCGAGGGATCGCTCGCTTCGGGGATCGGAGATCGTCGACCGCTCCCGGGGGTCCACTTTGTGGCGCCCCGGGTGGAGCCACCCTTTCCACCCCTCACGGCGCCTTCCCGAGGTCGAGGGAGTCTGGTTCTCTACGGTCGACCCTCGGGGCATCCCGACCTTAGTCGAGGGATCGTTCGTCAGGTCGGCTGGTCTGGGCACGCTCTACCGACCGGCGACGCTTCCCGAGGTCGAGGGAGTCTGGTTCTCTACGGTCGACCCTCGGGGCATCCCGACCTTAGTCGAGGGATCGCTCGCTTCGGGGATTGGGGATCGTCGACCGCTCCCGGGGGTCCACTTTGTGGCGCCCCGGGTGGAGCCACCCTTTCCACCCCTTACGGCGCCTTTCCGAGGTCGAGGGAGTCTGGTTCTCTACGGTCGACCCTCGGGGCATCCCGACCTTAGTCGAGGGATCGTTCGTCAGGTCGGCTGGTCTGGGCACGCTCTACCGACCGGCGACGCTTTCCGAGGTCGAGGGAGTCTGGTTCTCTACGGTCGACCCTCGGGGCATCCCGACCTTAGTCGAGGGATCGCTCGCTTCGGGGATTGGGGATCGTCGACCGCTCCCGGGGGTCCACTTTGTAGCGCCCCGGGTGGAGCCACCCTTTCCACCCCTTACGGCGCCTTCCCGAGGTCGAGGGAGTCTGGTTCTCTACAGTCGACCCTCGGGGCATCCCGACCTTAGTCGAGGAGGCGCTACGGGGGGCCGCGAAGGTACTACCCCGTTGTTGGTGTCGAGCGCCACGGGGGACTGCGAAGGTACTACCCCGTCTTTCCGAAGTGTCGAGGGGTCTGGGCACGCACTGTCGACACTCGGGGCATCTCGACCTTAGTCGAGGAATCTTGCACCAGTCGACGTTTCACCGTCCTGCGATTCTTTCCGAGGTCGAGGGAGTTTGGGACTCTACGGTCGAGCCTCGAGGCATCCCGATTTTGGCCGGGGGATCTGAGGATCACAGACGACCCAATATTAGAAGAGGATTACAGTCATCAAAATGAGAGAAATATTTGCAGAAAAAGGAGCTGAGTCCATTATCCTGATTATCTTGAACCCCTTGGGGTTTCACTGGTAGTACATTCGTAAATTCTCGGAGTTCCAGCTTCGTGGGATCAGAGTCCCTTCCAGGGACTTCAATTTGTACGCCCCTGGCCGTTGTACCCGGGCGATTTGATACGGTCCTTCCCAGTTTGGGGCGAGCTTTCCTTGCTCGGTTGGTTGAGAAGCCTCGGCTTTCCTGAGGACGAGGTCCCCTACTTTGAAGAGCTTGGGCTTAACTCTGGAGTTGTAGTATTGGGCCGTTCGCTGTTGATATCTCGCCATGCGCACCCGGGTGACCTCTCTTGTCTCTTCGACGAGGTCCAAATTGCTCCTGAGCTGGGAGGAATTGGTATCGGGGTCGTAATGCTCCACCCTCAGAGAAGGCAAGCCGATCTCCAATGGGATGACGGCCTCAGTGCCGTATGCTAGATTGAAGGGGGTCTCTCCCGTGGGCAGTCGGAACGTGGTCCGGTACGCCCAAAGGACATTGTACAAGTCCTCGACCCACTGTCCTTTGGACCGATCAAGCCTAGCTTTGAGTCCCTGCAAAATAGTTCGGTTAGTTACCTCAGTTTCCCCGTTTGTCTGGGGATGGGCAACCGAGGTGAAGCGATGATCAATGCCGAGCTCAGAGCAAAACTCCCTGAAATGAACATTGTCAAATTGTCGACCATTGTCAGATATAAGGATACGGGGTAGTCCGAATCGGCAGATTATAGACTTCCACACGAAGTCCCGCATCTTTTGCTCGGTGATCCGGGCAACAGGTTCGGCCTCGACCCATTTGGTGAAGTAGTCGATGGAGACGACCAGGAACTTTCTCTGTCCGGTGGCCAGAGGAAAGGGCCCCAGGATGTCGATCCCCCATTGGGCAAACGGCCAGGGGGCGATGATGGAGGTCAGCAGAGCTGAAGGTCGGCGCTGGATATTGGCGTTTCGTTGGCACCGATCGCACTTGCGGACGAAATCCGTTGCGTCCTTCTGGAGTGTGGGCCAGTAGTATCCCTGCCGCAGGATCTTATGGGCCAAGGCTCGACCCCCCAGGTGATTTCCGCAGATCCCTTCATGGACCTCTCGGAGGGCGTAGTCCGCCTCGGAGGGGCGGAGGCATCTGAGAAGGGGAGAAGTAAATGATTGTCGATAGAGTTTATTCTCGTACAAGACATACCGGGGAGCCTGGCGCTTGATTCGGTGAGCCTCCGTCTCGTCATGAGGTAGAGTTCCGTCCTGAAGATAGCAGACGAGCCCGTCGATCCAGCTTGGCTCGGAGTCGATGCACATAGTGGGCTCGGGTTCCTCCGTGCTGGGGACCCGAAGATACTCGAGCGTTGTTCCCTTGGGAAGCTCGCTCATGCGGGAGGTGGCCAGTTTGGATAGCTGGTCTGCCCTGAGGTTTTCCGCTCTGAGAATATACTGAATATTGAAAAAATTCAGGGCAGATGTGAGTTCCCGCACCTTTTGGAGATACTTTTGCATGGATGGCTCTTTAGCTTCAAAATCTCCTTGGGCCTGGTTCACCACCAGCTGGGAGTCGCTAAAGGCCGTCAGGTCTCCCACTTTTAGTTCTTTCGCCAGCTTGAGCCCGGCGATGAGAGCCTCATACTTGGCCTCATTGTTCGAGGCCGGAAACTCGAGGCGCAGAGCTTGCTCGGCCACCACTCCATCTGGACTGGTGAGGATAAGTCCGGCCCCGCTGCCCCCCGGGGTCGAAGACCCATCTGAGTGCAGGACCAATGGCTGTTTCGGGGTCTCCTCCATGGACTCAGATGGCGGCTCGGGGTCGTCCGGAAGGGTGCACTCCACGATGAAGTCGGCGAGTATCTGAGCTTTGATAGCCGGCCTGGGCCGATATTATAGGTCGAATTCCCCGAGCTCGACCGCCCATTTGGCGATCCTTCCCGCACGATCCGACCTCTGCAATATCTGCTTCATAGGCTGGTCGGTTAATATAGCTATCGTGTGGGCTTGGAAGTAAGGCCTGAGTCTCCGAGCCGAGATGATGAGAGCGAAGATGGTCTTCTCAAGTTTAGAATATCGGGTCTCAGCATCCCTGAGAACCCGGCTGGTATAATAGACCGGCTTTTGGAGCTTGTCTTCTTCCCGGACGAGGACCGAGCTTACTGCAGCTGGGGAGACGGCCAGATATAAGTAAAGAATTTCGCCCTTCTGGGGCTTGGTGAGCAGCGGGGGAGAGGCCAGAAGGCTCCGAAGCTCTTCAAAGGCTTGCTGGCATTCTTCTGTCCACCGGAAGTCTTTCGGCCGTTTGAGGCTCTTGAAGAAGGGGAGGCAACGCTCGGCTGATCGAGAAACAAACCTTCCCAGGGCGGCTACCCGCCCCGCGAGCCGCTGCACCTCCTTAACTATCTTTGGAGGCGACATCTCTTGCAGTGCCCGGATTTTCTCCGGGTTGGCTTCAATTCTGCGTTGGGTCACTATGAAACCCAGGAACTTGCCCGAGGTGACTCCGAACGCGCACTTCGCCGGATTGAGTTTCATTTGGTATTTTCTGAGCTTGGCGAAGGTCTCGCTGAGATCGGCTATGTGGTGTTCCGCCGCTTGGCTCTTTACCAGCATGTCGTCCACATAGACTTCCATGTTCCGGTCGATCTGGTCTTTAAAGATTTGGCTAACCAGTCTCTGATAGGTGGCCCCAGCGTTTTTCAGGCCAAAGGGCATCACCTTGTAGCAGTAGGTGCCCTTGTCGGTGATGAAGGCCGTCTTCTCCTCGTCTTCTGGCGCCATTCGGATTTGGTTGTATCCTGAAAAGGCGTCCATAAAAGTTAGCAGTTGGTGTCCTGAAGTGGAGTCGACGAGCTGGTCGATGCTCGGGAGAGGGAAGCTGTCTTTTGGGCAGGCCTTGTTCAGGTCGGTGTAGTCCACGCACATACGCCATTTTCCGTTGGCCTTCTTTACGAGGACTACATTGGCGAGCCAATCCGGGTAGGAGACCTCCCGGATGAAGCCGGCTCCGAGGAGTTTGTCCACCTCCTCGGCCGCAGCTCGTTGTCGCTCAGGGGCGGAGCCTCTTTTCTTCTGCTTTACAGGCCTGCTGGTTGGCCTCACCTGGAGTCGGTGGACCATGACCTCGGGGTCAATTCCTGGCACGTCCGCGGGCGACCAGGCGAAGACGTCAGCGTTGTCCCGCAGGAAGCTGACGAGGCGATTCCTCTCATGGGCGCCGAGGCCGGAGCCAACCTGCACGGTTAGCTCGAGAAAATTTTCTTGTAGTGGGATTTGAATAAGGAGCTCACCGGGCTCTACTTGCTTCTTCCAGAGGGTGTCCCTCGCATCGAGGGTTTCTATGGGCAGTGAAGGGCCCATCGGGCGGTCTGGTGCCTCGGCTGGTTGCTTTACTGTGTGGGCCGCCATGTAGCATTGCTTGGCGACCAGTTGGTCTCCGCGGACCTCGCCCACTCCTTGGCCGGTGGGGAACCGCATGAGCAAATGGCGAGTTGAAACCACGGCTCGAAGGGCGTTTAACCCTGGGCGCCCAAGGATGGCGTTGTAGACCGAGGGCAGACGGACCACCAGGAAGTCCGTCCTCATAGTGCTCTCCCGGGGGGCGAGGCCAACTGTGACAAGGAAGCTAGCCTCACCTTCAACCGGGACTGCATCTCCGGTAAACCCGACCAGCGGGGCATTGATTCTCCGGAGGTGTCCTTCTGTCAAACCCATTTTTTGGTAGGCATGGTAGTACAAAATGTTGGCTGAGCTTCCATTGTCAACTAGGACACGCTTTACATCAAACCTATTTACAATCATTGAGATGACCACAGCGTCATCGTGAGGGGTCTCGACCCCTTCTAAGTCCTCGTCCGAGAACAAGATGACTTCATTAGTGCGTGGGCGCTTCGGGGGTGCTCCCTGGGCGGCTGTTCCTGCCGAGGTCCGCCCAATCATGTTGATGGTGCCGGCGATAGGCCTGTTGCCGCCAGGATTTTCGGTTGGTGCGACATTCTCCGCCGGCCTCCTTTCCTCATGTCGGTTCCTCACGAACCGGTTGAGTATTCCCCGTCTGATGAGCGCTTCTATCTCGTCCCGGAGTTGGAAGCAGTCCTCCGTGTCGTGCCCGCGATCTCGGTGGAAGCGGCAGTACTTCCTGGAATTTCGGGAAAATCCCGTGTCTCGCATAGGAGGCGGGGGTCGGAAGAAGTCCCGACCCTCAATTTCCATCAGGATCTCGGCCCGAGGAGCATTGACGGATGTATAGTTCTCGTACCTCGCCTGGTACGTCCGGGGCCGTGGTGGAGACCTCGGACGAGGAGGTGTCCTCTGCTGAGGTCGCCCCTGCTGACGGGGCGGGCTCCTCAGTCTGGGGAGATTCTTCTCTCGGCGGGGAGACCGGCTCCTTTGTCGACCGCGCTCCTCGCGGCGCTTCTTCCGCTTCTTCGAGGTGGGCTCGATTGCCCCCCGCCTGGAGGCGACTGCCTCCTCGGCCTTGGCATACTTCCGGGCTCGGGCCAGCATTTCGGTGAAGTCGGCCGGGAAGCTCTTCTCGATGGAGAAGAGGAATCGGTAGGAGCGGACCCCAGTCTTCAGAGCCGACATGGCTATCGACTGGTCTAGCTCGCGAACCTCCCATGTGGCGGCGGTAAAGCGGTCCAGGTACTCTTTGAGGGATTCCCCCTCCTTCTGCTTGATGTCCAGGAGGGAGTCTGATGTCCGTCGCTGGCGCCGGCTGGCAGCAAAGTTGGTGGCGAACTGCCTGCCGAGCTGCTCAAAAGAGGACACCGTGTTCGGCTTCAGACCAGTGAACCAAAGCCGAGCGGTCCCTCGGAGGGTTGCTGGGAAGGCCTTGCAGAGTATGGCCTCCGAGGACCCTTGTAGGGCCATGAGGGCCCGATAACTCTCCAAGTGGTCGAGGGGGTCGGTGATTCTGCTGTAGGGCTCCACCTGAGGCATTTTGAACCTCGCGGGAACTGGCTCGTCCTCGATCTGGCGGGAGAAGGGGGACTTGGTAGTGAACTCAAAGTCCCCTTCCTGTCTTGCCTTCTTGCTGTGGAGTGCCGCAATCTGGCGCTCCAGATGCTCGACTTTTCGGTCGAGCTCCCCCACCCGTGGGATTGTCGCTGTGGTTCACGGTGATCCGGGGCTGACTCCGCCTCAGAAAGTTGGGGTCTCCGGTCGAAACCTTCTCCCGGTAACTCTCTTCGGGGAGAAGCTCGTTCTCCATTGTTGGCTCTGGAGGAGCCATGCAAATTTTGGCTGGGGAGAACCGGGCCGTTGGGGAGACACTCCGGCGGGGCCTGGGCCTGCGGGAGAAGTGCCGGTAAAGCCTCCACGCGCCGTAGGCCCTGAACGGCGGCGGCCAGGGCCTGGACTTGCTGTGCCAGGGCATTGAACTGTTCCGGCTGGACCTGAGGAGCTGGGTCAGCCGGAGTTGGAGAACTCTGGACGGAGTGTCCAGGACTTTGCGGGGGACACTGGGAGACGTTAGAGGTTCCCTTACTTCTCAACTTCATGACTGCTACTCGGTCCCTTCCTCTAGCGCCATCTGTTGCGGGATTTTCACCCCGGCAACAGCCTTAGTCCCAACCGAGCCGAGCAGAAAGAGACCGCGTCCCCCACGAGGTATTGTCCGCTTTGGGCGCTCCGGCCCGCGCGTCCAGCGCTGACGGGGGGATTGCCCTCACGGTTTTGTCCCACAAAAGGGCCCTCGTGAGGAAAAGGCTTCGCCCTCCTCATTATAAGGCACGGAACCTTTCCGCTCTAGCCGATGTGGGACTAAATTCAAGGCCCCCCCTCCCCCCCCACAACATAGCCCCCCCAGCGGGAAGGTTCCGGCCAGGTTTTACCCCAACGGGCCCCCACAGTCCTGGAGGGTAGTCAATGGAGAGAGGAGGCTGGCCCTTCCTCTAGCGCCAACTGTTGCTGGAAATTGGACCCGGGGGCAATCTTCGGTCGAGGAGAGGGAACGACTGTTCGTCCTCACGGCGGGGCGGCGGTCTGTCGGCGGGCGGCGTCCTCCGTCCGGGGCGGTCGGAGAGAAGGAACAGCAGGTCCTCGCAGCGGGGCGGCGATCCGTCGGCTGGCGGCGTCCTCCGTCCAGGTGCCTGCACACGAACCGGTGGCCGGGTTCTCCGGCGCCGGCCCTCCGACGCTCAAGTCAGGGAGGGGGCAAATAGTGGGGAGAAGGAGATAAACAGTGATTTTTGGGTGTATGAATGTTCCGATCCCCTCTTGGGAGGCCGAGGCTCCCTTTTATATGCGGGGGTCGGTTTACCTGTGATGTAACAGGGCGAGGCCGTAGTACGGCTTGGCATGTTGTTCAGGTCGGCGCTCGGTCAGGCGAATCATTGCACTGATGTCGGCGGTATGGCCGAGATCAGAGACTTATCATAGTCGACTAGACCCTGCTGGGTCGATTTGCCGTGGAGAGCTGGGGATCCGTAGATGTCAGGAGCCATGCGCATTTATTGTGGAGTAAGTCGGAGATCCGCATTATTGGTGGAGTAAGCCGGAGATCCGCATTATTGGTGGAGTAAGCCGGAGATCCGCATTTATTATGGAGTAAGCCGGAGATCCGCATTTATTATGGAGTAAGCCGGAGATCCGCATTTATTGTTGAGTGTGCCGGAAGATTACAGCGGCCATGCGCAATAAATGCCGGAGGGGTGTTAGAGTACGGTCCTCGGACATCGGGGTTTCTCTTAGGTCGGAGGTTTCGGGGTCGGTCGTCTTGTGGCCGAGCGTTCCGAGGTCGGACGCTGACATCGGCTATCCGGGGTCGGAGGCTGTACGGCTTCTTAGGGGCATTTATGTCATTTGGGGGGAAACTTTATTCCCCCCAACACTAATAATTATTTTGATTAGGAAAATAAGCTAAACAGGAGTAATATATTAAATATTTTCATTATATATATAAATATAAAATATAATAATATATTTCTACTATAATTTAAAATTATCCTTCAATAATAATAGAATAATAATATGATTAGTATTATATTATAATATAATATATATATATATCATTAATATAATATATAATATTAACATAATATTATATATATATAACATTGACATAATATATTGATGGTATATTGATATATCAATTTTTCTGCAAAATTGAGAGGTATTTTTGTCTTTAACTTTCAACCTAGGAATATTGTCTTGGGGTGATCTTGGATTTCCAACCTCAAGGACGGGTATCCCGTTACCGAGTTGGGTGGTGATTTGAGGAGTAGAGGTTATTTAGGATCACCGTGGTGCAACCAAATGCAGTGATCTCATTACCTCCACTCACATCACTTTTGATCCTGGGACGATCACTCCGTACCAAATGCCTCTTAATAGGCATCTCAATTTTTCTTGATAAAAAAGAAGTCTCTACTGTTGCATGAGGTCGCAAGAGGTTCCAAGCAGATCATACTGCTCCATGGTGTTTGATCCAATGTTTAAAAACACAAAAACATGGTTCACTCCGTTTTCAAATGATTTAAGCGGATTGGCCGTGTTGACTCACAAGTCAATACAAAAATTATTGTATAATATAACATCTTATAATATATGAATTATAAAAAATAAGATAATTATATAATATAAAATCAATATAAACTAATCAAAAATATAAATATAAAATATTTTAAAACAATTATATAAATTTAAGTACATGTAATATAAATCAAAAATGTTTTTAAAAGGATAATTTTGATTGAATTATTTGTTCGGATATAAGCGATCTGCCCAAGAATCTTACTAATATAATCTAGATTAGATGATTCTTGAGCTAGATCGCGGAGTTTTTAATTTACATGGTCAACTGATCTACTTGCTCTTAATATTTAATATAAAAACTTAATTTAATTCAGAAAAGCATTTGTGAACGACTACCATCCACAAATGAACACATCATGTGCGCACGGACACACCATCGTACGATCTCACTTACGGACCACTGTGGAGCCGACGTTGATGTCTCCTGCTCGTAAAATTATTAGAGGGTCAGATCCAGTGTGAATCCAAAGTGAATGAATGCATCAAATAATTTTATTCTAGCATGAAATGAATCCATCTACAATGTACACACGATCGATTTGATAATTTCTCTTCATGCTGGTCGTCCGATCTTTTGAGCGGTCCAGCGGGCGGCGGCGCACAGAATTGGACCGACCAGCGTACGTTGACAGCGAAAGCCGATCGACGGATGGACTCCTGATCCGGATCCGGAATCCGGAATCCGGAATCCGCCCATCGTATGAGCGACCTGACCGACTCGTGTCCGAGTGAGGGATCTGCTGTTTATTCTATGCAGGAAATAGCGAGTTCGATCCCGCTTGATGTTGCCAGCTTACAGTACAGAACTTGTGGAATGCTGTCGAGATACTATTCTCAGCCACGCTGTTTGGCATGAATAGGGGATCCAGGGATACCGGCCACTAGCGGTCAACTGACTAGGCGGCATTCGAAACCCATACCGTGTTTCACGCGGTCTTCGTACCTTAACGAGGCAGACGATCGAAAAGAGAAACATGTCCCCTTAGAGCCGCATTGGTACGATGACGCAAGAATGTTGGTAGGAACTTTAACAAGGCTTGCGTCACGAGGGCGTCGCAACTTTTGAGTCATCGATTCCACGGCGGTTCTAAAGGCTCGAAGCATCCTTCTGAAGGACGACTTTCCTGAGATAATTAAGTAGTGAAAAGTAGTCCGGGTGCCCGGCCATCCATTTTTAAAGAACATTCAGCTGCTGCTGAAAAAATGTGATGTTTCTCAAATTATGCAAGTATTCCGAAAGATAAAGAGAACGGCTGATTGGATCGCCTCCTTTGCTGCTCATCATGCTGGAGATATTTTATGGACCTGCTCTGTATCAATTTCTCTACCTTTGTATAGTATTTTGTCCTTTGATTCAGATGGCAATGCTCATGCAAGACTAGTGTGAACTGCCAATATACCAAAAAAATAATAAAATAAAAATATCTATTTTTTTAATCCTTCAAGTGTTAATGATTTGTCAAATGGTATGTATACAAGAGGTATATGCTATGATCGTTGTGCACTGTCCCAATCCCTGATTGCCACAAAAATTAGTGCCTAGAACAAGAAATAGAGCAAGAAAGTTGCACTATTTTGAAAACATCTCGTGCAGTTGAAGAGATTTTGCATAAGATAATCTTAAATCAACTCTACCATAATTCTATATCATTATATGGCATTGGTGAAGTTCAGAAAAAAGGTATACAGCTAACTGGAGTCCTTAGTTGCTGAGCATATAGTAGATGTCAGTTGATAAATATGGCCCTTTTGGTAGTAAAAACAAGAAGGAATTAGTTATACTTTCTTCTAATTTTTGCTTAGTAACAATATTCTTATTTTTTAGTTTTTAAATTGATAATTGTTTTCAAAATTTTGAGTTTAGATGTGCTTTTATTTCACAGCTTTCTTTAGTCTTTCATTTTGTGTGCATTAGTTTTTTTTTATTTTGGGAAAGAGTAACCTCAGAAGGAGAGGAAAAATATATAGTTGCTGAGGCACTCCCCGCAATGGCATGGGCTTGTAAGCTTTTTTTTTTTTTTTTTTTTCTATTTTTCCATGACAGTTATCTAAGATTCTGGACACTTTCTTGTTAAAGTCCGGCTTCATGTCGCCAACTCTAGGGGTTTCCACTTATCGCTCTCGATATCACCTGAAAAATGCTCCAGGCCCATAACAATGATCTTAACACACATTGTGGGCTTACATGGCAGGCCACTTCTATGCATACACACATATAGGATTGGAAATGAGCTCGACTCGGCCTAAGGCCCATCGAGCTGGGCTGACTTTAGATCAGCCTACGTGCTAGGTTTGAAAAATTTCAAGATCTGAACTTAAATAAGAACTCATTTATTTTTCGGGCTATGCTCGAATAGATCATTGGCTCGGCTTGGGCTTAGCCCGAGCTTGAGCCCGAACAAGGCTCAAAATAGAGTCCAAATTTAGGACCGAACAAGTCTCAAACCCTTCATCACTCTTTTTTAAAACTTTGGGCTCTCCACGATTGAATATTGGTATCTTCAAGTTTCTATAAAATCTTCCGAAGGCATAATAGTTGGATGCAATTCATAAGATGATTAGAATTCTAAATAATCAATTGAAAAAATCGTCTGTGGTTCAATAAACCACAATCCACGCCATAAATTTGGGCCGGCCCATTCAAGCTTAGATCGGGCTCGGGCTCAATCTTGGGTTTTTTATCAAACCTAAACCTAGGCCGAAATCTAACAAAAAGATCGGGCCGAACTTAGGTAGGGGTACTGTCACAACCCAAAACCTTACCCAAAAAGACTAAATCTACCCAGCAAGCACGAGTGCTCAGCACAGGTTCTCACATGCTCTCCTATTTAAGTCCTGAGCTAAGGTTTCAAATCTAATTACAACTACCACGATCGGCCCATAACCAAAATGTATTATTTGGATTCCTTAATCTTGCATAAGCACCCAAGATCTATTCAACGAATAACTGATGTGGGATTAAATATATACCCATACGGGTTCCCGCATCTCCTCTTCATCCATCAAGTGACTTTGGTCAGCGTTTGAACTCAAACAGGCTATTAAAATGCCGCCAGTGTGAAATCCCAAAACAAATTTCAGAAACAAATATAATGAAAAATTGGTAGCATCAGTTAACAATCATCCAAATCGGATTCTAGACACAAAGACAATATTCATGGCAAACACTAGGTAGGAAAAAGAGCAAAGAACTAAAATAACGAGGATCAAAACATCTCAAAATCAAAAATGTATATCAATCCTCATGGAGAAAACAAGTAACCAGAAGCCGCGCCGAGTTGGTAAAAAAACTTATGCTTGTACCTCAGATTCACTTCAGTGGCTCATTGAAGGCATAGAAACCAGCAAAGGAACAATACATACAATCCCTTTTTGGCGCATGTCGGGTTTGCTTCTTCCCTGCTCTCAGGCTCAACAATTCCTACATCACAGAACTGTAGCTTGCGAAGGTAATATTGCATGCGCATAACCTCTATCCAAAAGGTGCATCAAGCTGCAAATTAGTTTTGCACACAATCTTTTCTGCAGATCAATGAGAACTCACCCACATAGCTTCCCAAATTCTCATCATTCATCAAAAATTTTATCAGGCTTGCTCCATCATTTCGAACCTAACCTTCTCCATCTTGCTTGCCTTTTGGAACCTTACCTTCTTCAATGAGCTAGCTACCTCCATCACCACCTACTTGTCTCAATTTAGTTGCTCATTCACTCTCTTCAAACAATAAAAATAAAGCAGATGGGAAAGGGAGGCTAAAAAGAAAAGAAAAAAAAAGCACATGGGGTTGATTTTTAAGAATAGATGAAAAAAATCCTATGGAGCATATGTAGGACCAAGAACTAGGTCACCATCTGCAATCAAAACAAACTTCAAATAATATCGCCGCTTGATTCCGACAATTGCATTCCCTTCCAAACAGTATAAATACAATCATAGCATCACCTCCATATGAAATTCAGTTAGGTACTCAAATGAAAAGGTGTCATTTTTTATTTTATTAATATTTTTTACTTTTTAAGGTAAGAGGAGATGAAGCTTTTTCTTTTTTAGGGGACACAGAAACTGGCATCGGAGTAAAATAATAACTCAAACCAGATAGTCAGACAACAAATTGTGGAAATTAGTGAATTTATCTAAAAAACTTATGTGCTTATCTTGATGATTGACCCACAAGAAGGAGACGATCTAATTAGTATGGTGCACCTCCATGTCGATACTTGGGTGTAGGATATAATTTGCCATTCAGCAGGAGTTGCTATACTTGTTATTAAATATAATCATTGATCAAAGAAATTTTAATTAAATCAAATCTACTACTGAATTGATGGACCGATCCAACTATAAATTAATATGAAGAAAGAGATGCTCTCCCCCACCCTTCCTTTATTATTATTATTATTATTATTATTATTATTATTATTATTATTATTTGTCCCTCCGTGTTTGGCCGTATTTGTCTGATCCAACCAATAATTTTTGAACGGAAGGTGGTGGCTGAACAGCCCGATCTTGGCCTACAAGCCTGCGCTTCTAATTCCATTACCCTCCGTTTGAGAGTTTTGGAGAGAAAAGAAAAGAAAAAAAAATTTAAATGAGAAGCGAAAAGAAAAGAAAGGAATAGAATAGACTTTCCTCCCCTCTTGTTTGGGAGTTTTAGGAGGAAAGAGAAAGTAACTTTTCTTCCTCTTATTTGGGAGTATGGAAAGAAAAGAAAAGAAAGCATACATTTTTAAAACTTTTACTAAAATACCCTTATTATAAAAGGGGCATGCTTATGAGTAGATGTGCAAATAAATCGGGTCGGACCGGGTCATGAGTGAACCCGACCCAACTTAGATCCTTGCTCGGGTTCTAATTTTAGACCCAGACCGAACCCACTAGAAAATCAGGTCAGGTCGGGTTGGGTCCATGGCTACAATTTTTGATCCAAAGAGTCCAAATTTTATTTCTCTATTTATTCTAGCTATACTAATGTCTGTTTAATAAATTTGGTTAAAGTAACCCAACGAGAAAGACTAGATATCCATACAATCAAATAACCATACGAGATTCATACAATCAAATAAGCAAACAAGCATATCGGTTTTTTTAGTTTTTACAACTTTTCCAAAATGACTTGTCCAACTAATAAAACTTGCTCACAAAAAATACATCAAAGCAGCCTGCAAAATGTTCACTTTCACTGTAGAGGAAGTAACCACTACCCAACCACACCTAAAATAAGTACAAAATAAAATAAGAGGTTCATTCAATGCTATCTAAAGAAATTAGTCATTGCTTCTTACTACTACTAATATAGACTTTTTATAATGGGCTAAGAAGTTATACCTTTTTTTCTCCAAAGCATCAACCACCATGGGAGTCTTTCATCATCTTCTCCAAAATGTGCTTCCTTCTACTAGATGGACAACCAGACATGGTTCTTGCACAATCTGGATGTTTAATGAGAAAAAAGTATACTTCATCAAGTAAATCACCCTCCATTCCAATGCCCAACAATTCATTAAAAATTTCTTCCTTCGAATATACATGTGCTTGACCTTTATCCCAAACATAATTTTCTTTCTCAAGAATAGCATTTCCTACTTTGAGGGCATTAGCAACTTTTGTAATTGCATGTTTTATACCTTCAAATGGTTCATCACTCTCTTTTATAGACTTTCTTTTTTTCCCTTTTGAGGATGCTTCACTTTGAGAAAGTGCTTGAAATGGCGGGTACATGGACATCACATCAACTTCATTATCAAAATTATCAAATCCCTCTATTGTAACTTCATTTTGTGAAACAAATTCATTAATATCTTGAATAGACTCTAAATTATTCACACTCTTTAAAGCATCCAATTGTCTTCATCTCTCCTTAGCTGTGATAGCACCTTCTCCTATTGCCCTATCTTTTGAAAATAACTCTAATAGGTTCTCATAATTCTCAATAGGTGTAATCATCCAATTTTTCTACTTTAGGATTTGCCTAATACAAATAGAAGAAAAAAAGTAAATAAGCATAATTTGGACAAGAAAAAATATTTTAAATTAAGAATCAAGACAAAGCAATGAATTCCAAGCAACTAGTTTTGAAAATATACTTCTATCAATGGCTTCCAAACTTTAACATCATCACTCAACAACTTTGTCACCGGGTTCCAAGAAAAACCACTAAATTTTGTCACCTTGAACACATCATACCACTCATTGAAATGATTTTTCAAAGTTTTCATCCGATTCTTCGCATGGTTCTTGTTCAAGTCCATCTCAAGATTTTCCTTCAATTCTTTAAGCACTTTATTATATGTAGTTGTTGTGAAAGTTCCATCAATCCTATTTCCCGTTCGTTGTTGCTGAAGTAATGCTTCAATTAAGAAGTCATCCATACGAGTAGTCCATTTCAAGTATTCCTTCTTACTACCTTCGTCTTGATTTGATTTATTGTCCATTGGTTATATCTATGTGACAATGAACATAAAAAAGAGAGTAATGATACATGCTTCAATATAATATAAAAAAGAACTACAATCAATTGCATTAATAAAGCCAACATATATAAAATCAAAACGAGATATACAACTAATTCCAATGAGTTTGACATATATGAAAATTGTTCACTCATACAACAATAAAGTAAATATATTTGAAGAAAATATAGAATTAATTAATACATCATAGAGCTCCTATGGAATCCTATTATGTACATAATCAAGCCACATGTCAACTGCTATAGAGTCCCTAATGAATTCTCCTCGTGCAGCATCTTCATTCATGCTTCTTGGAGCGTGAAACTCTTCTTCAGTTGGAGACTAATTTAGAATCTCTTGATCTACTTCATCAATAAGTCTTTGATCAGGATCTACCTCCATTAAATAATTATGCAAGATGCAACGTGCCAAGATAATATTTGTTTGTGTCTCACATGAGTAAGTGGGCTTAGTTGTACTTCGTATGATGGGAAACCGTTTCTTTAGTACACCAAATGCTCTCTCAATTGCATTACATAATGATGCATGCTGAAGATTAAACAATACTCTAGGATTCTCTGGAGCTTGAGTAGAATACTCTTTCAAGTGATAACGCACGCCTCTGTAAGGTATGATAAGTGTACTTCTTAGCATGTACCGCGCATCAACCAGATAAGAATGAAATTCAGTACTATATGATACTATAAGTATCGTGCTTGTATTTATTTTGTTATATTTAAAAAAAAACTTACCAGTAGGAATATGCAGCTTATCTTCTCTTGTAAGTGCATTTTTTATTATCCTTGAGTCGAATACAGTCCCTTTCCAACCAGGCAAGACATATGTAAATTTTAAGTCAAATGAACAAGCAACCAACACATTTTGCATCGGGTAACCCTTCCTATCACGATACCTCGGAGCATCCTTATTGAAAACTTTCACACGGACATGTGTCCCATCAATTGCCGCCCCACAATCCTGACATATACACATTAGATGAATATATGCATATTTCTTTCAAAATTTAGATAAAGTATTTGAAATAAAAAATATTTTACCTTGAAGTATGGATAGAACCTACTATTGTTAAGTATTTCTAAAGGCACTAATGTTCCAGTGGGTTGACGAAGAAATCGCTCCTCCAATGATATTAATGCTCTTAATACTCGATGAAAATGATGACTTATGGTATATCCGGAGTGACGGAGAAAGAATGACACTATACGATTCCTCACATTGTGTGATACTATGTGAAGAAATACAAAAACTTACTCCTCAATCGCTGCTCGTTGAGTGGATTGCAGACCCCCATCTTTTTTAAAAATCTCACATAAATGTTTAAAAGCTTTCGTTCCCATACGAATAATATCACGTCATCTTTCAGTTGTGTTTATTTGGCACATCATTTCATCTCGTGCTAGTTGTCTTTCAAAGCCTAATTGCCTATGATCCATCCAATTTGTACGTTGAAACTGTTGATGCATAATGAAACAAATCACGTGAAGAATAACTTGAACAACAGCTTGTTGCCGATTTCTTTGCCAAATGCGAATGTCATGTTGTCGCCTATCCATCTAGGACCTAATTTTTGAATAACAGTTTGTTGCCGATTTCTTTGACAATTAGATATGAAGATCAAAGAGCAATTTAACCAAAATTGAGCATGGCGGAAACATGGTCCAGAATGAGGAACTAAACAAAATCATGGGCAAAAGATGCATCTAATCCGATGCACTAATGCTGATGCAATTTATAGGAAGTCTTGCATGATAGCCACATGAATGAGACTCTCTAGGAAAAATAACTACTATTTGTCATGATCAGATGGTATGCCAATTGCATCAAATCATCCAAACTGAAAAGGGCAGCAGCAAAACAAGTAGAATATACAAAGTTGAAATTCTATTAGTATCAAATTCGGCCGCACAAAGAGACCCAAAAGCAAATCCGCATCAAAGAAAACATATCAAAGAGAACATAGAGCTTAAAAGAAATAATTTTTTTTTTTGGAGTAACAGAGAAAAGAAAACCCTCTTTATTACTTCCAAGATAGTCAAAATAGGAAAGGATAAATATATGCCCATAAGCAATTTGGAGGATAATTAATATAGAACATATAAATTTGAATAATTGCTAGGATCATTGAATCTAATCAAGTCAAACTTTATTAAGATCCAACCTCTTCATCTACGAGCAAGTCCATTATTACAGTACGATTGCAAAAAAAATCAAATAAAACAGAGCTTAGCAGCAGGAACGATTATAATTCATTAAAAACGGAACAAAGAAACATATGGATCCACTCAACAAATCAGGACCTCCGATCTTGAAATAGAAACTAGAAACCAGGACCGTGATCTTAGGTGACATCGAGTAGATCCACAAAGATTCAAGGATAACAACCAAAATTTGGTTCAAAAAATAGATCTTATCTTTTATTTTTTTCAAAATAAATGATGTAGGAGGCATACTTTCCTTTTTAACGGATCCAAAACAACTTGAAGAGATCAATACCTACCACCGGAAAAAAAAAACGAGTAGGAAATAAAAAGTAAAGAAAATAAATAATGGAAGAAGAAACAAACAAACAAACAAAAAATCAGAAAACAATAAATCACATCCAAAAACAAGTAAAAGAGACGCCTTTATCAAATCCACCGCCATACAATCATCACAGATCCAAATCCCATAAATTAGAAGACAACAGATCACATCCAAAACAAATAAAAGAGACGCCTTTATCACATCCACAACCATATAATCATCACAGATCCAAAAGCCATAAATCAGACAATAGATCGCATTCAAAAACAAGTTAACGAAAAGAATAATTATTTTAATTTTTTCTATTTAGAGAATAAACTTTTCTTTGAAACTTAACAACTGTTACTTCTCCAAGAAAGTGCAGCTGTGGAGATGGAGCTCCATAAAGATGCAGCAAATAGGTATATGGAGATGGAGATGACATATGAAAGGTTAAAACAAAAGATGTCCTATATGATATATTTGTCCTTTTAAATTGGTACTTCTTTAATTTAAGGGTAAAATAGGTATCATAAAAAATTTATTAAATTTTAATTCCTTTCTCTCAAATTCTCTCACTTATAGGAGAAAAGAAAGGAGAGAATTGGAGCACAAAATAATTTTTTCTCTTATTTTTTTATTATTTATTAAAAATTTTTAAATATTAAAATTTTGAACTTTTTATTCCATTCCATTTCTTTCGTCCCAATCCTAAGTTTTCAAACGGAGCCTTGGTCCCGAACCGGGCTGAACCGCGTCTTCAGGGAGCGCCGGGGAGCAGCGGTAGAAATAAATAATGAAAAGTGAAGGGCCAAGGGAGTGGCTGGGGCGTTTGTGGGGAATCCACTTCGTTTTCCTCCGTCTAATCTAGTCAATCGTGTCATTCCGAAGAGAGAAGCCGAGGGGGAGAGAGAGAGAGAGACAGAGCGATGGGGGAGGCCGATAACGGTACGCAGAGGGTAAAGAAGATGGCGGCGGCAGCGTACGACTACGAGAGCGATCCGCGGTGGGCGGAGTACTGGTCCAACATCCTCATCCCTCCCCACATGGCCTCCCGATCCGACGTCGTCGATCACTTCAAGCAAAAGTTCTACCAGCGCTTCATCGTAAGTGGTCGTCTCGTCGATCGTTGAATTTCCTCTCTCTGGATTCGTTTCTGGCATGAAGGGAAGAAAAAAATTAGAAAGAGACCGGTTTTCCTTGTTTTCTTTCACAATCTCGGACTTTGGTTATTATTGTTGAGATTCTTGTGTTTCTTGATTCTATCCGTCTTTTACTGTTTCGATTGGTTGGCTTATAGAAGTAAGAGAAGAAATTAGGGATCTTTCTTGGGGTTTTCCCCCATTTTTCCCTTTGTTACTTGCTTGTATTGGGGGTTTTGGGGATTAGGATTCTGGTGCAGTTTTTTTTCTTTTACATTTTTGATTGGTTTTCGCGCACAAGGGGATGGCTCGAAACCCTATTAACTTGGATTTTATGTTTTAAATTCGAATTGTGGATAAGACAGGTTTTCCGCCATTAGTTCTATTTTAGTTCGATTACGTGACAATACACTGATGCTTTTTGGATGGTTGTTTTTAGGTCTATCTTTTTTCGTTTAGTTTTTGGTTAAATTTTGGGCACTTTTACTTGTTCTTTGTGATATTTTTTTTTCTTCTTCTTTTTTGGCCGCTCATTCTGATGCAACTGTGCTACAGAATCTTAATTTGATAAAGATACTACTGAAGTTGCGCATGCCTTTTTGAAACCCATGCAACACCTTTGTTTGTGCATCTTGATTTTTTTGGTTTCAGAAGTGATGGATGTGGTATATGCAAGGATTATGCCATTTAAAGTTTAGGTAGGAGAACACTATTGATAGGCAAGCATGGTGGTAGCGATATAAACGAATGAGACATACACAATTTTTAGAATTGGGCTCACAAGCCATATATAATATAACCATGGTAGAGGTTAGCTAAGTCAAATAAACTTATGAGCATATCCAATTAGAGGTTAGCTAACTAAGTGAAAAGATAAATGAGAATATATTTAATGGTGTACTTTGCTAACTGGGGAGGTGATGAGCGAAGAATATAGGAGGAAGAGTTGAAAGGGAAGGAGGATAGGAAAAAAAAAATATTTGGATTTTTGAGGAGGTCACTTTATGTCGACAAAGTGAGATACTCAAAATAATTTGTGGTCCTTCACACTCCATGGCTTTTTCCCTGCACATATGGGACAAGTCATTTAGCTGGGAATGTCTCATTTTGATGTGGACAACTGGTCAAGACTCTAATTAATCACAAGTTTTATAATGCAAAAGGACCCTCCTAGTTGACTCTTACTCATTGCTTAATCACATGTCAAGTCTTTCAGTTAAACTTTTATTCATGTGATAAGCTAAGAACTTAATTAGGAAAAACAATTCGATGCATAAATTCAGATAAATAGAGAACTAAGAAAGCTAAAATCTTAAGGGGCCGCACTTTTGGATAGGGTTTAGGACTTTGGATTTGGTTACCTTTGGTCATCTGGCTAGTGTTCAAGGATGATGTATCTATGTCTATACGCATCCACATATGCATGCACACATGCATGTACATATGTAAGTGTGTTCCCAAGATTGTTATTTGTTGCCTTGAGGGGTTTTATTGCATCGCTTGTTGCAAGAAAATAAAATTTTTGGCTTCTAATCACAAGGGATAGGTTCTTAACTCAAATTCCACAATTTTTCTTCTTTAGATTTCTCTAAGAGTTGAATGTGTTGCATGTATGTTGGTTTAATGTAAAATTTTCAAAATCCTTATTTCTGTTTCAAGATGACTGTAAACTGAGAATATATGTTCTCAGCTGCTGTTTTGGTCTTGATGATGTTCCATGCTGTAATTTTCCCCAGATACTGCTGGTGATGGCTCAGTTGTTCCCAGAAAATATAAATTTCCAGTTTGGATTGTCATTTGATTTGCTCTTTTTAGTTCTGATGACCATTGTCATAATATAGGACCCTGATTTTGTGGTCGAGGCAATGTCGTCAACCAGTGCATCCTCTCAGCCAGCTAGGCCATCGGGGAGATCATCATCATCGACGTCGTCGTCTTCAGCTACAGAAAATGCAAGGCCTCGTAGCTCAGGTGGAGAGAAGCTTACTGAAGCTTTTATTGCCGTCATTTCACCATATATGCCTTCAGGAAAATTTAATCCTTTATTTTCTAACATGTCTTGTGAACTAAATCTGTGGTGCAGGATCTGGTACCACAACATCTGCACCACCAGGGAGGAATGCAAATTCCTTGCAGATGGATCGACGGTCTATACATTTTTCTGTCAATGCTTGGGTACAGAGACACAGCTCTTTTTAGATAATGCTTAATGCCACACGATACTCTGATCATGTTTCTTGCCCGAATTTAGGAGTATTCCTTTCAGTGCTCCATGCACGAAGTACGTATGAATCTTTATAATTACACACACTTGGATGTTTAACAAACTCGATCAGATGAGCATTATAAATGCCTGGTAAAATTTAAATATGATACTAATAGAATTGTACCCCACAGATAAACAACAAAACACTTATTATAGTTTTTAGAATGGTGATGTACTCGAACATCGATGTTGCTTGAAAAAGACTATTCATTCGAAAACTGCCAATTTAGTACACTTCAAGACTTTTAAGTGGAACCAGAAATCACCTACTCTATTTAAAAAAGAAAACCAGCGTTCGCATATTATAAGAAATCTTGCAATCTGATGAAGGTTTGCCAAACTGGACCAGCAAATTTGGTCAAATTAGTGCATGATTTATGCAAAATTGTTTTGTAGTCGTGCAACAATTATTCATGTGCACAGTTCCCTGCTATATAAGCTCAACCTTCTTGGAATCCCAATGCCACCTCTTCCTTTTCTTGTTTTCAAAGGGAGGGGGTATGACCTGATAAATCCATCAACAAAAATGTGTAATGAGAATAAATGCCATTGTTATCCCACTGAAGTTTGGAAAAGCTAGTTTTTTCTTTTTTTTTTTTCTTTTTTAGGATAATGTTTTCTGTCATGGCGATCTAGGTTTCCTTTCCTGTTCCATTTTTCTTGTGATCAACATTAAGTGGTTTTCCTTCTTGTTTCAGTTGAACCAAATCTAACTAATATTTGAATTTGTTTTTTTACTGAAACTTATCTTTCGTTTGGAGATGGGTCACCTCCTAATCATTAAATCAGAAACTTTAATCTCATTGAGAAGTCTAGCCTTGCTGCTGGCAATGTTTCAAAAGTATGGTATGCCGTGCAGGCCCTAACTGGGTGGTATGGGGCGTACCGTACTAGTTTGGTACTGATACCCGGTACGGATGGCATACCGACATCCGGTACACCCAAAAAATTCTGTACCGTACCATATGGATACTGTGCTAGTGTGGCACCGGTACGGGGTCCGGTACCGAGATGGCGAACCTTGTTATCAAAAGGCCTCTTTTCTTTCAACTTTGACTGAGTTGGTTTTGCCTATGAAAACTTGAAAACATGCATTATTCTCTTTCTTTTCTTTTCTTTTTTTAACGTGTCCGCTTGCATTCATTTACAACTGTATCTCAGGAGCTCTCTTTGGCATTCATGATATGGTTACTGCCATGGTCAAAATATTCTAGGGGTGTGAGTTTCCTACTTATTAAATTTAGAATCTATTAAGTATAAGCATAAATTATTTTGGGAAAATCAAATTAGACTTCTGGTTAAAATATATCTATGGATATCTTGCAAACTTGTTGTAGTGTGATAAGTATAATGTTTGCTTTTCTTCGAGTAAGAATTACCTCAATGATTAGTTTGATTGATATATGGTAGAAATGTAACTGAAGATAGTCAAGCATGGTAAAGTGGAATGTGAAGAACACTAAGTGGTTGATTTAATATTTGATTCTTTGTAGCAATTGATTTGATGCTTGATGTATGAAGCGTTCTAACTTTTATAGTTTTTCTATGATAATATTGAGTTAACTATAGGCATCTATGGTTTTTCTTTTCTTTTTGTGCCAAAGGCATGAAGGTGTAAAGTGAGACCTTTAGGGGCCCATTTGGATGATTGGGCTGAAAATCTTATGAGACTCGTGGGTTGGACCAGTACAATCAGCAAAATCATAGGATTATAGGCTGCGCCAAGCCTATATTCATAAATACCCAATAATAGCTTTAGAGTGGGCACGCCCGAATCCCATAGGGAGTAAAAAAAGACCTCATGGAAGGTTTTTCCCTCCCTATGGGATTCGGGCTGGCCCACTCCGAAACTACTCCTGGGTATTTATGAATATAGGCCTAGCTTAGCTTAGGCTGTAATCCTATGATTTTGCTGGTTGTAATGGCCCAACCCACGAATCTCATACGATTTTCAGCCCAATCATCAAAATATGCGCTAATTGTTTAATATATCATCTACAATAGTTACATGTAACATTGAAGATTAGCATCTGGATGCTCTGAAGTATTATCACATCCATAATGACACTATAGTGGCTTAGTATATCTTGCAATACGTAGAAGGGACAATACATGCTGAGTGGGATGGAAAGAAGTGGTTCACAATATGGGTGCAACATTGATCTAGGTTAGGGATTCCTTGACAGCCATTTCCTAAATATATTTCATAACAGTGTTATTAGACCTGGATCAAACGTTCACCCAGCCAAGGGTTTGAGTCATTGGGTCATCAGCTGAACCATTGCTCAACTATCAGCTCATTTATATACTTAAAAATTATATAATTATAATAATCACAGAATAATATACATTAGGTTATAAAATATGAAAATATCTCTGTTGCATGTACTGCAAATACATGTTCCACCTCCTTTCCATAAAGATACTCCTCTTTGAGGATATCTCTTTATTTTCACTATCCACTGGATGAATAAGAAAGGGAACCAAGAAAAATGGATAAACTACTTTGGACCATTTGCTTATTAAGTCTGTGCTGTAAACAATCTTCATTATTTTCCTTCTTGAACTATATGCCTTGCCATGTCCCTTGCAATAGAGTGTGTGTGTGGGTGAGAGAGAGAGGATCACTAAGTGTTGGTCGGTCGGAGCTACACTTAGACTTTGGTGGAAGAGTGCAGCGAGGTTGATGGTGGTGTAAGACAAGTGGGGTGCAAGGGTAGAAGAAGAAGGAGGATAAGTTTGTTAGGAGAGATGAGGGGAGGTTGAAGGTTAGTGAGGAAGAGGGGAGAGAGTGTTGATCTGCTCTTCCTCATCAGCTTGGTCTTCTTCTGTGCTGAGGATGGTGGCATCTCAAGCAAGCCAGGACCCTCTTTTTAAAAGAAAATTTTATTCTTTCAACAATAGAGGACTTGAAAGAAAGCAAGAATGACAATAAGGGCATGTAGATCTTTAGGTGTCAATATACTACCTGGTTGGTTTATGAAGCTTGGATGGCCTAATTAGATGATTGGCCATCCAAGAGTGGTTTACTAGTCAAACTTTCTGGTCCGTTCTGGTTTTGGTGGCACAACCTTAGACTGCGAGTCTAGGCCAAGTCATCTCTATGATATCTGGTCTTGGGCTGATAAGCTCTCCTTCTATGCCTTGCACATTCATGAAGCACATGTCCTTCCTTATCAGCTTACTGGAGGCTGTTTCCTACTCTTAGACATTAAACTCTGGAGTTGCCTGCTCAACTAATTGAATTGGTTTGGGTGGATGCCCTTCTTTGTTGTGATGTAAGGGGTTAGCACCCTTTCTTTGAAAAAAGAATAGGGACTTCGATGTCAATTTCTTTTTTCTTCTCCGTTTGTTCCGAAAAGTCCCAAATAGACTAAAAAGTGGTGTAGAAGGTCAAGTGGTCTTTCTTGTACAATGTAAGGGGTTTAAATCTAGGTTTTTTATAAACATAAAAGCTGGTTTTGATCCTTCGTAAACCACAGTCTGATTTTCCTGTCTCTTTCCCCTTTTTTCTTTAGCAACTTCACCCCCATGTTGTCATTCAATCAGAGACAGATTTTAATTGTATGAGCAGTTAGACCTATTTCTAGCTTTAAAAATGATCCCTTAACCTTTTCTTAGTTTTTTAAGTATCCTGATAGCCACAAAGCCCCTGGATCTGAAAATCACAATACAAACCCAAAACTGAAATTACGGAAAATTTTTTAGAAGTTTTGGCAGTAGCCTGGAAAGCGGCCATTGACCACCTCACATATAAATCTTAAGGCTTCCAAAGCCCAAATTTATTTCTATTTTATCTGTGTAGATTATCTTCATAAGTAAATGGTCTACCTTTTCATGTGATCATGTTTTATATACAAAAATGCCTCAATAGATATATGATCTGCCACATTTCACATGGTCAACATTCTGCAGCTCACAATTTTCTTTCTTTAATGTCTTCTTGACCTTTTCTTGAAGATGATACTGCATGAATTATATCAATAAAAATTTTCATTTTCCTAAGTCGATCTTATTAACATTATCTTTTCACTTTATTCCTGGCAGGTGTTAGTTGTTGCGGTGCTTGGAATCCTTCCAATTGTGCCAAGGCATCTTTCAATAAAGGCATATCGATTGTCCTTGCTGGGCACCACATGCTCCTCCTTTTATTCTTTGTACACTCTTTATGGGGTATAATTCTCACTATTGAAATTTCACACCCTTTTTGATTCATGTATCTTCTAGAACTTAGTCCTAGGTTTTCAACTGTTACCTATGTCCATGTATTTATGTCTCATTTTTTTCCCCTTTCTTTTCAGAAACCAAGGGCATGGAATCCGCCTGCCATTCAAGCATGGTTTCAAACTGTGATAGCAACCAAAGATTTCATCCATTTAATCTACTGCCTTATGTTTGTTGCTTCTCAACTACACTTCAAGTGTAAGCATCATTGACTCTTCCACCAGATAAAACTTTTTGAAGTCTATCTTTTACCTATTTATTATTATCTATTGGTTCCAATTTCCATTGCAGTTGCCTTGATACCTGTCCTTTGCTGGGCATTTGAACATGTTGCCAAATTCTTAAGGCATAATTTTGCACATTCCTCTTTGTACAGGTAAAGCTTAACTTGGTTTATTGATTCTGTATCAGCAGCAAGTATGAATTAGTTCCAGACTAGGTTTATCTTTTTGTGAATTTCAATTCTTAGTTTGTGGTGGTTTAATCAACCTTTTCTATAATTACGTGATGTAAAGCGTAAATGTGTAAGTTTGATACGAGTTTGGTGTAACCATTTATTTGAATAACTTTTGTATGTACAAAAAATAAACAGATTCTATCAGTAAATTTTTCTTTTTGGAACATGTACTTATCCATACTCCACCATCATCTCCCCTTTGTTTTATTGTTTTCTCTTGATGGATCATGTAATGTTTACCCTAATGCCCTGTACTTTTAGCTTGGGTGCCTCGCATCTTGGCATGTCATTTATGTCATGCTTCAATAACTAGTTCCAGCTGGCTTATATTGAACCTAGCTTGTCTCCCAAATTCTGGATTCAAGACAAGAAAATTGCAACCCCTAGCGAGAGGGGCAGGGGGTAAACAAGTTCATTCATTTCTCTGTTTGATGAATGTGGCAACACTGAACTTAGTGGTTTCTCTTGTAAGCTTGCATTGTGAAACATCGCTCTTGTTAATTGCATATGGATCATACTACTGAGTTAGCTTCCATTACTGACTATGCGTCTTTGATTTGCCTTTTGACCATGGAATAGAGAAAAGAGTCTTATGTAGTTTTTTTTTTTTTGTTTGTTTGTTTGTGTGTGTGTACGTGGAGATTGGGGAGTGATGGGTGCAGTTGAGCGGTTGATTATCTATTCACTTTAAGCAACATTCTTGATGGATCATATCTAGTTCCTTAAAGCATATAGAGGGGATCTTAGCAAGAAAATAAAGGCATATAAAGGGGCTATAGCATTGTTGCTTGAGGTTTCTTTTTTCTTTTTCTTTTTTTTTGGGTGGAGGGGTGGGGGTGGGGGGGTGGCGGCAGAATGGAGGTCAAGGCCTACTGAATTATACTTTGTTACTTAATGTTAAAACTCTATATTGAAGTGTTTAGATATTGTAAAGAAAGACTCTTTTAAAAACCTGAATAGGTGAAAATTAGAGATTTTAAATTTTTATAATGTTGTTTGGTAATTGTCATCTGAGAAGGAAAAGAAACAAGTATTACTTGAGATCTTTACATTTATCTCTATTTATATTTACATTTAATTTTTCCCCTGAAAGGAAAATTCCTCAGGGTCTAACTGATTGAACAAAATACTTAATGCCCATCTTCTTCTTAACAGACTTAAGAGCTGGACAAAAGCATGTAGATCTTAAAGCTAAAGAGTTTTCTTTGCATGCTAAAGCCTCTTTTCTTAGTTCCAACCTCTGCGATCCATCTCATTGATGGTGGTAGCTATGAACTTTTGAATAAATTGTCTTGCAATTTCCTTCCTAATATGGTGATTTTAATATGTCCTAAATTAAAAAATGGTGTAGGATGAGGAAGTTTAAAATGGCTGAAGTTTTACTTGTAGATTTACTGGTACAAGTACTTGTATAACACTATGAACCATGACTGGTGCTGTTGATGCAAGGAGACAGGATATTTTATTTTAGCTACAACAGGCCCTTTTTAAAATAATTGAGATAAATGTCAGACTTAGATTGATATAAGATTGAAATCATTGCAAGAAGAAAGAAGGAGATCACTTCAGAGAGAAGCAGAAAGTGGTGCTGAGATTGTAAGGTCCAAGCAATTTGAGCTTCTAAGATGAAATCAGCATTTTCAAATGTCAGACTCAGTCTTTGAGGGGGACTTTTGAGAAAAAGTTGGGGAATGCCAATCTTGTTTGTAAAATTTTGGTTTAAGCAGTTAACATTTCTAATGCATGTCCTTAACATGTAACCCTAAGTAGATCTGTGACTGCTTGAGAAATGTTTATAATAAACCTCCTGCAAGTGAGACCCCTCCACCTTAATGACTTGTTGTAGACTTCCTAGTCTTATGCTGAAATTTGTTTCACTATTCATCTGCCATAAGGGGCCATAACCCGTGATGCCCGGACTTTTGTTTTTCTTTGAGGCATCCAGGTCAACACGACATGACACAGGCACAGGTATGAGATATGAGTTTGGTGGACCTGTTGGACACATCACTCTGATCAGTAGGAATGAGGAGAACGGGGAACAAAGATCTTAATGAAGAAGAAAAAGGAAGAAAAGAAGAAAGAAAGGAGGAGGAAGTGGTGGAGAGGGATTTGGTGGGCTCAGAACACGTTAGGCACGTGCCATTTTAAAAGGGCATAATTAATATGTAGTCCCTGGACTTAATGCAAAATTGCCGATTAATGTTTAGCCTCATTGATGTAGCATTTTCATTTTTATCCCTTGGGTTTAAAACATTTTTATTTTTAGCCTCTGTATGTGCATTAGTATGTACAAAGGACTTAACTGTGCATGCCATTCCCAAATATTGGATCATTTTAAGCCATGTCTCTGTGTCCTGAGATTTGGGGATAACACAAGTCCAACTCCTAGACATACCCACAACCAATACCCATACCCAAATCCATTAACATAGGCCATAACATATTGGTTCACTCAATTTGAAATTGGATTTTCAGCTATTCAACTTTATGATTGCTTAACTAGGTTTCTTTTTTACATTTCTTGCTGTAGTATGCTCTAGTTAAAAAGAAAGGTTTCCCCCATCATGCTGCTTCATGGTTACTTTTGGATTGGGTTTCAGAATATTCTGAGGCATGCTACTGGATGTGGGGATTTACTGGCAAAGTGTTTTATGTATGTAAGATTGGGTCACTGTATCCTTTTCTTCATTTTCTTCTTCTTTCTATATCATGAGTTAAAACATCTTCATATTTCTCAAAATGAAAAGGTTAAAACATCTCTATGGTCTCATTATGCTACAAACACCACCATATCTCATGATGCTACTACTTTGTAGTGCATTATTGCTGCATCTGTTACAATTGACTGAGCTTTTCTCGACCTGCAATTGCAATTTCATTTGATGATGAAGTAATCATGTATTAGTTATGGATATGCGCTGCCATCTTATTTAACTTTCCCACTACCTCTACTTTCCTTAGAATTAGGAATCTGAAGTTAAACTGTTTGGGTTCATGAATAGGAAATACTTGGAGGAACCTTGTTTGTGGGTGGAGGCGAATATTACTACACTCTGCATTCTGAGTTCAAATACTGAGATTTCGCTGGGTTTCCTTTTAATCATATCACTCTTCTCGTGAGTGGATTTCACCAAGTTTCATGGTTTGCGTCCCTTTATCCTATACATATCTTGGCACCTTTTAAGCTCTCGTCTTGCTGATGCAGGTGGCAGCGCAGCATAATTCAGACATTCATGTACTGGCAGGTCTGTTTTGTTTCCTTTTTTGTTCTTGCAAAACCTCAACTACTTTAATTTCTCCGGTACACCATCATTAATGATATCTAGTAACAAGTGAAAAACACATTGGATTCTTTGAGACATCATTTGCTAATATGACCAAGACCAGATGGTTGCCATCATTGGCCACATAGGAATCAGCTGGGGTGACACCGCCGGCAGTTTGCCAATTCTAAACCCAGAGCTCTGATTCAGTTTCCCTAAAAATCATTTGGTTTGGGCTGCATTTAATCATTCATTAAAGTCACTTACATTGATATGAAAACAATTTAGACCCTTACAGGATTTATTTGAGTTATTCCTTTTCATTGTATTTTGGGCTTTAACCCCTCAAATCTCTTTCAGCTTCTTGCTTGTTACTGGCAGCCTATATCCTAACTATATTTAATATACATGTGATTTTGTTGGCAGCTACTGAAACTCATGTATCATGCTCCTGTAACTGCTGGTTATCACCAGAGCGTATGGGCCAGGATTGGTCGGACTGTGAACCCTTACATCTACCGGTATGCCCCATTCTTGAACTCCCCCATATCTGCTGTCCAGAGATGGTGGTTCAGGTAGAAGAAAGGAAGACTGAATGGGAAGGGAATGAGAAAAAAACTTGCAGATTACTGTCTTTGCTATGGTATTTAAGTCTTGATATTGGGAGAAAAAAAAAGGCCATCTTTGACCAAGCATTTAGCCTTTCAGAAATTGTAACTTGCATAGTCTTTCCACTACTCACGCTTTTTACTCTTGTTATGTCTATGCTTCAGTAAATTATGAAAAAATTCTTGCAGAGATTACCAAAAAAAAGAATCTCTTGCAAACTTGAGTTTTGGATAGTCCCAAATGGAAATTGTGGGTGCAACACCCATGCTAGTTATTAGCATCTCTATTAGTTTAAATTTGGCTGTGCACTGAATTCTTGCATTCTTGCCTCCAATCGTTTATGAGAGAACCGGCTGGATGAACTTGTGCGCTGGATTGGTTTGATGCCCAAAGGTGCATGATGTTGTGATTGCTGGAGAAAGTCAAGGCAGGAGTTTGTTGATCCTTCCCATCTGAGGTGCACGGTAGCGGCCTCCCGTCACGCGAAAACTTTTGTAGTGCAAGACGAACAGTTCTTTCCCCTCCTTCAATTTGGACTCGGTTGCTGATGTGATGATATATTGTTAGTATGCAGGGTTGTAGTTCTGGTTTTCTATACGTCTTTAGGGGTGGCGGAGTTCCAGCGAGACAGATCACTACAATACTGTCATTTTTTACAACTTCATTTTCTCATCGCCATCACGATGCTTGCAGCCCCATCAGTTCTCGTTGCTCGTGTCCTCTCTTTTGGGTTGGTAACGGTTCATCTTTGCTGTTTGTCATGAGCGTGATGGTCCTTGATGGTCCTCCCAATCTTAACATTTTAGCGGGCAACGTAAGGTGTCAAATAAAATCTAATGCCATGTATTCCATTGAAATTAATTGAGATCATAAATTAGGGTAAAGATGAGACTCAAAATCAAATAATCAATGACTTTATCAATGAAACTAATTGGTACCGTCATCCATGTGGTGTTTGTGATATCTAGACCTGCACAGTTCGGCTAAATGTAGTTGTCTGGACCCTGTAATCAAATGCTTGGGCCGTGTCGAGGGCGTGCAAATTGAGATATCATGGCAATATGGAGCTACATTTCATCCAAGAGGACCGTGTCAAGGGCGTTCAAATTGAGATATCATGGCAATATGGGGCTAGTGTTCCTCGTCACTCGGGCATCACATTTAAGGCAGACGAAGCTAAAAGAGTATAATTTAAAAAGAAGAAGACTTCAAAGAATGAATTAAGAAGACAAGACAACATCAAATGGAAAGCAACTAAACTGCAGCTTGGACAATATTAATTAATTCATTTGATAGATCTAATGGGCCTAGTTTATCTTAGATCCACAGTCCAGATTAACGTGCAAAATAAAAATAAAAATAAAAATAATTCGAAGATCATACAGCAAGAAGGCGACATATATTCACGCTGCACGTAAATAAATAAAAATAAGAAAAAGAAAAGTAACATAAAACGTCTTGCAAAAGTCTCCTCCATTTGTTTTCCTTCCAAATTACCATTCAAACCAAAGAGAAGAACCAGGGGAAGCCGAAAAAGTCATCATGTTTTACCAAAATTGAAGAAAGAACGGCCTTCGAGACGGACGATTGGAACCAGAAAAAAAATATATGAGATCAAAAATCTTTCCATTTCTGAAACCCTCTCTCTCTCCCCCCATGGAGACTTTTACAGTGGGGGGAAGATCATTAGAAACTTTGTCCTGCATTTCCACCGCCTTGTCACCGTCCTCCAATCTCATCACCCCTTCTGTACATTTTATCACAAACCTACCAAGAACAACAACCGCGCTACAGTAATAAAATTAACCAAGGGGGCCGCCGGTCGACCAGGTCAATGAAAGGCTCGAGACCGAGTCCGGCGATCCTAGGACACGGCAAGGCCAAGAAAGTCGGTGGCGGACTTGGCCATTACGGCGGCGAACTCCGTGAAGCTGATTACACCATCCCCGTCGGTGTCGGCCTCGTGCATCATCTCGGTCAGCTCGCAGAAGGTGAGCGGCTGCCCCATCCGCGCCATCGCCCGGGCCAGCTCCGCGGCCGATATATAACCATTGCCGTCGCGGTCGAACGACCGGAAGACGTCCAGGAGCTGTTCTTGGTTGACGAGGGCCTGCTCGCTCATCAAGGGGGCGATGGCGTCGGCGAGCTCGTTGAACTCGACGGAGCCATTTCCATTGGCGTCCATGTTAGAAAGCAAGGCATGGATCTGGTCGCCGGTGGGCTTCAAACCGAGGGAGCGGAGGAGGGCCGCGAGCTCCAGCTGGGTGAGGCTGCCGTCCGAGTCCATGTCGAACCGGGCGAAGATGTCCCTCAGCTGCTTGAGGTGCTCTCCGTGAAGCCGGCGGCCCATCGCTTCGTCGCCGACGAAAAATGGACACAACCAATAGCACTACAGTGATGGTAATGAAAGAGAACCAAAGATATGATTGGTGGCGATGAATAGAGAAGAAAGATACGATAGAAAGAGAGGAGAAGGGATGAGTTTGGGTTGGCGTAGGGAGGGGGATGGAGGAGGGAGGGCTTTAAAGAAAATTTGTTAGAGGTGTGAGGTAGGAGGAGGTCGGTAGTTTTTATAAATGGGAAGTTGGGAGGAAGGCGATGACGACGTAATGGTTTTTATCTTTCAAAAGCGACGGCGGTCGGTGGTTGTTCTGGGGGAGAGATGGAAGGCTGGGAGGGGTTCACGGGAGGATCAGTATTTTAGAAGTGAGGGGGGGGACGCGGTAAGACTAAACTAAAGCAAGCACATGGATTCGGTAGTTGGGGCCGAGCAACAGAATGGTCAGAGGGGGTGAACCGGGGACAGGCGAGCGATCGACCGACCGGGATCCTATGTTTTCAGGAGTGAAGTTTTTATAGGTACCGGGCAGCTGTTGAGTTGCTGTAACGAGGAACCTCACAGCTATGTTCCTCATGTTGTCGATAGGATGAGCCCTTTGAACCTAAACATAGGGGACATATAACTTTGAGGAAGGTGCTACTGTTTTAGCGAACCTTTAAATTGGCTCCTCTTTTGACTAGTCCCGTCATGCCGCGCTTGGTGACTAGTTCAAACTTGATGGAGGGATTTTTATATAATAAACATATCCGATAGGGGTTTAGAAATAATAAACGCCTTCAGAGGCTAAGCTGAATGCGGCATGGGCTGGTCTAGGTTATTCTCAACGTGTGTTATAGGCTAGTGCGGTATTGCTTGAGGAGATTCGGCTACGGTCATTGGATGGGTTCAGCGGATTGTTAGCAGTGTGGGCGAGTGACACCCTTTGATTTGAGACATCCAAGCTACGGTTAGTGGTGAGGTGACCTTTCAGGCTAAACATGTTTATAGAGAGGCCAACAAAGCTGCAAACTAAGTGGCTTAGTATGTAACCAACCATTTTGTAAACACCCTTTGGGTTGGGGAGAGTGAGTTCCAGGGTGCTTGCCGGGATAAGTTCAAACTTGGTGCAAGGAATTCTTCTTCTTTTTTTGGCTTAAAACGGGTACTTTATACAGCACGTGTACGAATACACCTAATAAAGTCAAAATACAATAGCTCGCGGAGTGCTAATGGCAACTCTTCCTCCCCGGACCAGATGGTATACCCTGAGTGGTAGGCCGCGTAGGCAGCCAACCAGTCAGCCGCCCGTTGGCTTCTCGGACTACATGCTTGGCCTGAAGGGCCCCCCATCTCTCATCATCATCCTTATATCTCGGATCAGGGGGTGGTCTGTGCTCTCACCCCTCGACCCCCTCTGAATCCATCCGATGACTGTGGCTGAGTTGCCTTCCAAAATGATCGATCGGGCCTGCAGCACCACCCGCGCGCGTCGAAGGCCCGTCCAGGCTGCTCGCAACTCTGCTCCTGAAACCGACGTGTCAAACAACTAGCAACCGCCTGCCGCCACCACCCTGGAATGCGGGTCCCGTATCACAAAGCCTGCACCGCCCCGTATACTGCCATCCAGCACCGATCCGTTGAAGTTGATCTTGAGGAAGCTCGGAGGTGGGGGCTCCTAGATGAAAAATACCGTCTGAAGAGCTGCTGAAGCAGAGAGGGAACCCCAGGTGTCCTAAGCTAACAAAGGTCTATCTGAAAGATGAGTGGGCCTGATCTCCGTGGCCTGTGCCCGAGCAAACTCCGCAACAAATCTCGGTGACACCCTACGCTCACCGAAGAGGCGAGCATTCTTTACCAGCCAGATCTGACGTGCCATGCAAGTCGCTCTAATAGCCTCCTGATAAGTCCGCGAACTGGCCAGCCACTGTCTCATCATCTGTAGAAACTATGTCCTCGCATTCCAAGCCTCCTGCGGGATCCCTGACCACTGCCATGTCAATCTCGCCCATGTGCACTGGAAAAGCACATGGTCCACCAACTCCTTAGCTCCACATGTCCCACACTCTGCGGGGAGCCCCAAGCCACGCCTGCTCAGCACTACTATCGTCGGAAGGCGATCCTAAATCACCGCTCTGTAATAACGAGGTTTTCAAGCAAGCTTTCATAAGAAGAGGGCTACCCTCGGGTGGAGCCCGGACCTCCAGATCCAAGTACAATCCGGCCCCGGCTCATACTCCTGCTGGATAACACGGAAAAGATCATCCAATCTATCACTGGCTCGACACGAGGTACCCCACACCCTGATATCTGGCCCCACACATCCTGGTACCGAAATAGAATAGATTCTCTCAACTAGGTGTGCCCCGAACAGCTGTCAAAATCTGGCCCCATCCCACCCTGCCCCTCCTAGTGCTAGGAGGTCGCATACCTACAGCCCATCCGCAGCCAGTCGCTTGCAGTTCTCTATATCGAGTCCTTCGTTTTTAAAAGAGCTGCAGTCTTCGTTTCCACCCCACTCTATTCCAGGCTCTCTGTATCCACGATCTTTACCCACTGTTAGCCAAATCGATGCATGCAACGATATGCCATCGCCGGCAAGCCCTGACCATCCACTACCATCATCCGAGTGGTCCACGTTCGAATGGAACACCATCATCCGGTGTTCCCCTCCCCTCCAGGCCTTGTCCATCTACGCTAATTCCATGCTCCTCTCCGGGGCCCGCCCCAACAAATTCACCTTCACCTTCCTCCTCAAAGCCTGCCTCCGAGCCCCCGCCTTCAGCCCCCTCATCCACGCCCACCTCGCCAAGCTCGGCCTCCACGCCGACCCCTTCCTTCGCTCCGCCCTCATCGCCGCCTACGCCGCCGCCGGCCGCCTCCCCGTGGCCCTCCGCCTCTTCCGCCTCTTCCCCCACCCTGACCTCGTCCTCCGCACCGCCCTCGTCTCTGCCTTTGCCCGCTGCGGCCTCCCCGATGCCGCCCGCCAGGCGTTCGACGAAATTCCCAACCCCAACCCCGTCTCCTGGGCCGCCCTCCTCTCCGCCTACACCCGAAGCGGCCGCCACGCCGAGGCTCTCTCCTTCTTCCGCCGCATGCGCCTCGCCGGCGTCGCGCCCACCGAGGCCGCCCTCGTCTCCGCCCTCTTGTCCGCCGCCGTCCTCGGCGCGCTTGTCGACGGCGAGCGCGCTCACCGCGACGTTCTCGTCTTCGGAAAGAGCCTTACACCCGGCCTCGGCACCGCGTTGCTCGTCGTGTACGCGAAGTGCGGGCGGATAGAGTCCGCGCGGCGGCTGTTTGACGAGATGCCGAAGAGGGACCAGCCGGCGTGGACGGCGATGATCACGGCGCTGGCCTCGCACGGGCGGGGTGAGGAGGCGCTGCGGCTCTTCGACGAGATGCTGGGGCTTGGCTTGATACCGGACCACGTGACCTACGTGGGGGTTCTCCACGCATGCAGCCATGCAGGGCTGGTGGACCAGGCGCGCGGCCACTTCGATAACATGGTCAATGTCTATGGGATCGAGCCGGGGGCGGAGCACTACGGGTGTATGGTGGACGTACTGGGGCGTGCGGGGCTGGTGGAGGAGGCGTGGGCGGTGGCTCGGCGGATGCCGATGGCACCAGACGAGCGCGTGCTCAAGAGCCTGCTGAGCGCGAGCTGTGCGCTTGGGTTCGTCGAATGCGCGGAGTGGGCGGCGGAGAGGCTGGTGGCGTTGGACGCTGGGCACGCATCCGCGTACGTGCTGCTGTCGAACATGTTCGCTGGTTTGGGGAGGTGGGAGGAGAGCGCTCGAGTGAGGAAGCTCATGAGGGTCCGCGGCGTGCCTAAGGCGCCAGGTTGCAGCGCCGTTGATTGAGGGGACCTTTTTGTACATCGTGTGGAAGACGTCACAGCTCACGAGTTGATGGAGTACCGATGCAATTGCCGCTCCATTTAGGTGGTGTCCGAGAGTGGATCGGCCATCCACAACACTACGGCAGCATCGGATTGCAGGTACTGAATCGGTGGATTGGATTAAGGGTGAAAATGAATTAGAGATGGAGGTGGATCAAATAATATTCATCCAAATCTGAAACTATTTAGGTATACATAAAAATTTAAGCATTCGAATAATATCCGTATCCGTATTCATATTCCTCCAATAAAAATGAATAAAAATATGGATAGATAACTATCAGGTTCGTATTCGAATATTCAATTTCATTTGTAATTCTATTTAATTTTACATAGCACTCATAAGCTTTTAAGAAAAATAAATAGCCATATTAACATGTTATTAATTTGATTTATCATTCATTTAGTAATATTTTTGATTTTTTGGTCATAAAGTTTAATAGATGCTCAACCAAATATCTGAAAATAGATTCGGTGGCCATATCTTTTATATAACCTTTCATATCTTTTATATAATCTTTCTTGAAAAATAGATGCTCAACCAAACATAAGCCATTCTGAAATGTGTCGCTTTTTCATGTCCAATCAAATATGCAAAAATTATTTTTTTAGGCATTAGCTTTTTAGAAAAATATTACAAGAAAATTCTTCTGGCGAACTAAATAAGCCTTTAGTGTGATTGTTGTTGCAAAGCTTTTCGCATTCACCGCTAAAAAGACAAGCCCACTACAAAGACAAGCCCACAAAATCTGCTTCATCTCTTCCTTCATCCCTAACCTAAAATACCGTCTCTTTCTTGTTCTCATCGATTCATGTTTTTCCATCCCTCTCGCAGACCTCATATTGGCTGGATGATTGTCGAATACAAGATAAATCTTTCTTTTCTTCTTGCTCACAAGATCTCAAGATAGAAAGAGAGGGGGCCTTGAAAGCCCAGGAGATGGTGCCAGTCCAAGTGGTTGAGTTAAATTAGAAGGGTACTGGAGCGAAGAAGGGGGGATGGGGCAGACGGGAAAGAAAAGAGAGCTAGCGGCTAGCCTCTAAGGGCTACACCCAATCAACACCTTCTCTTTTGGCAGTAGTACCGGATAAAAAGGAGATATAGGTGCAAGTGAACGAATAGAAAATAGGAAGAAAAAAAAAAAACCAACATGGAATCCTTAGCTAGAGATCAATTCTAGATGGCCGAGTGTTTTCTTTTACCCGTACATCACGATTTGATCACTGAAAGAAGGAACGTGTTAGCATCGCATGCCTTCGGTTATTAGGCTGGGTTTGACATTAGCCCCTGGGCCTTTTAAACCAACAGAGCCCAATAAGAGTCCACAAGGGTCCATTCTTGTAGGGATGCGATATGGACCGTCCGATCAAAGAGCCTTCCGATCCGGTGAGATCGCTCCTTCGTCTCATAAATGCCCGCCCTTCCCCATCGCTAGGGTTTCTCCCGGTCGTCGTCGCAAACCTTCCTCCCAAAAACCCTCGGGCGATAATGGTGAAGGGGCGGCAGGGCGAGCGCGTGAGGTCCGGCGCACTCCCCTCTCAGAATTAAACCTAACCCTAGAAATCCATTTTTGTCTTTCGTTTTCATCGCTTCCTCTTCTTCTCTCTCGCAGGCTTTACGTTCGCGGCACGATTCTCGGCTACAAAAGGTTTATTTTTTGATGAATTTTGTTCTATTTTCTTTGATTTTTTTTTTTTTTGGATCGGATCGGGTTTAATGGGATGTGATTTTGATCAGGTCGAAGTCGAACCAGTATGAGAACACGTCGCTGATCCAGATCGAGGGGTTGAACACCAAGGAGGAGGTGGCCTGGTACTGCGGCAAGCGCATGGCGTACATCTACAAAGCCAAGACCAAGGCGGACGGGACCCGCTACCGCTGCATCTGGGGCAAGGTCACCCGCCCCCACGGCAACAGCGGCGTCGTCCGCGCCCAGTTCAAGTCAAACCTCCCACCCAAATCCATGGGCGGCAAGGTCAGGGTTTTCATGTACCCGAGCAATATTTGAGGTGAGGTTCCGATTACCTTTATCTTGAAAAGTTTCAGTACCCTGTTACTTATTTTTTGATTGATTGTTATGGATATGCTTATGTTTTGCTAGATAACTCTAAAGCTTCAATGGAAAGTTCTTTTTGGTAATTTTTGAAGCACAACATTTTTTTAGCTGAAAACAAACAAGCATCTTTTCTTGAGATGTATAATACCACCAATGAGACATAAAAAGGAGTAACGAGCACATGGAAGCAAAATTGCCGACTTAAAAGAAATTAACATTGTTACATTTTCGAGTACTCGAGGAACCAATACTTTTCCATGTTTTTACCCCATCCTTTGGGCCACAACGACGGACTTCTTTTTTGGCAACATTTGGAGTTCCAAGTAACCTATAGGGGATGTTGCTGCTTTAGGAGAGGCCGTTTCCTTTTCTTGCTTCCTCATTCTGGGTTCCTGTTGGCTTTTATCTCTCTTAAGGATGGGATGCTCTGTCGTGCTGCTCTCTGCCTGGTGGTGCTGGTCTAATGGAAGACCATGATTGTCTTGCTTGCGTGCATTGTCTCTTGTTGCAAGGACATTGGCTTCTATGCGCATCTTTCTCACTTTCAGGCAGTTATACATCCTGCATTTTTAAACTCCTTACTGTGAATATCCATTTTGGGCAGCTTTCCATGTCCTGTTATCTCGTGCCTATAACCTGCTTGGTTGATCTTTATTGAGTCTAGACATCACACTCACAAGCCATCCCCTGCCAATGTGGTAGCATAGATATGAAGGAAAGTAAAATGATGAAATGCCCAGATTGGGGAGCTATTCATCACTTGTTATGTCCCAAGCATATCGTGCTTGTCAGGTATTCCTTGAATAATGCATGCATTTGCTTTTGCTGGATATGGTAAGATATCCCCATGGAATTTAATCGCATAGACTGCACCCTGCTTGTAGGCTATCTGCTTAGATGATAGATAACATTTTCACCTTGTTTTTAATAGTTGTTCGTTTAAAACTCTTGATTTGTTTGGGAAGATGATGAACAGGGTTCTGGGCCCAATCACTTTACTTTCAAGAGTTGCCTCTTTGCCATGTTTGAGGATCTGTAGAATTAGTTCTGCATCCCCAGCCCTTCCCATTCAATTAACTAGTATTAGCATGAAGTTGAAAAGCTTTAATATATTGATCGACTTGTTTTGATTTTCTTTGAGCTGCTATGGTGTTTATGCTTATTGTCAAAATTGTTAGAACTCTTATTTTGGAAGAAGATTGCTCGACGATCCTCATATTTACCACATTTATCTGTTGAAGCTCTTGGGCAAATATTTGTTGCTCTTAGGACTTTGAGATCTAAGTGTAATTGTAATTTTTGAAGCACCTTTATTCAAGAAACATCATAGGGTTTATTCAACTGATCTGGAGCACTTATTCATATGTGGCCACTTTTTGCATCTTCTATTTAGTGTCACCAGTCCCTGTAGTTTTGTCATTGATATTCACGATTTTATCCAATTTAACCTTCTCTTGTTGCCTCTTATATAGTTATACTAAATCTTGAGCTTCTTTTTAGGTGGTTAAAAATAGAGAGCTTGAAGGTTTTCTTCTTAAGCTAGTATGTATCAATACTCAAAATTGCAAATTGTGTTTGTATTAGATATATATTGGCTATTGATATTTGCTGGATAGTTTAGGATGTGCTTGCATTTTACAAAACCTAAGAAAAGGCTTCAGTGTACTTCTCAGATACACCTAAGATACTTGTGGATAGGGATGGGGGGATGCTTTATTTTTCTTTTTTTTTTTTATGAATGATGATCTTTTAATATTGAATTATTTATTTTGAAGTTTCTGATGCCAGTATTATTATATGAAGTATTAATGTGTGTTGTAGCCTGGTTGTTGAGGGCTTATCATTCAAAAAAAAATCATTATATGGTATACAGATTATGGTCTATTACTTTGAATGATGACTAGTTGATAGGGTTTGTGGATTTTAATGCTGTCATATGATCTAGGGAGTATGTTATTTGGATAATCTACAATGATTAACCTATGCTTTTATATATACATGCATATTATGTATGTATGTATTTATTTATTTTTTTAATTGTATCCTAGTCATATCACATCCTACTCTTTCAGGATTTGGTGCGCCTGTATCCTGCATCCATTCTTCCTAATCCTTGACCTGCTAGGTAGAATTTGTTATATTTTGTGGTAATGAGACAGACTACCAGTATTAATATTTGTTTATTTTTCAAATAATTATGATGTTGGGAGCATCAACTCTTGTTCCTGCAGACTATTTCTTCTATTACATTCTTTAGTATCAATGTTATATTCCTACCTGAAGCATACTTTTCTATTTTCAGGGTAGTCATTTACTTCAGTAATATAATTTCATAGGAGTTTTGTATTAGATATATATTGGCTATTGATATTTGCTGGATAGTGTAGGATGCGCTTGCATTTTACAAAACCTAAGAAAAGGCTTCAGTGTATTTCTCAGATACACCTAAGATACTTCTTGGATAGGGATGTGGGATGCTTTATTTTTCTTTTTCTTTTTTGATGAATGATGATCTTTTAATATTGAATTATTTATTTTGAAGTTTCTGATGCCAGTATTATTATATGGAGTATTAATGTGTGTTGTAGCCTGGTTGTTGAGGGCTTATCATTAAAAAAAAAAATCATTATATGGTATACAGATTATGGTCTATTACTTTGAATGATGACTAGTTGATAGGGTTTGTGGATTTTAATGCTGTCATATGATCTAGGGAGTATGTTATTTGGATAATCTACAATGATTAACCTATGCTTTTATATATACATGCATATTATGTATGTATGTATTTATTTATTTTTTTAATTGTATCCTAGTCATTTTACATCCTACTCTTTCAGGATTTGGTGCGCCTGTATCCTGCATCCATTCTTCCTAATCCTTGACCTGCTAGGTAGAATTTGCTATATTTTGTGGTAATGAGACAGACTACCAGTATTAATATTTGTTTATTTTTCAAATAATTATGATGTTGGGAGCATCAACTCTTGTTCCTGCAGACTATTTCTTCTATTACATTCTTTAGCATCAACGTTATATTTCTACCTGAAGCATACTTTTCTATTTTCAGGGTAGTCATTTACTTCTTTAATATAATATCATAGGAGTTTCTTGAAGTATTTTCCATTTTCCCTTTCCCCCAAAAAAATGTGTTTGTGCATCAAGCATACCTGATGCCCTTCATCCTGACACCTGACTTTAGGTCTCATATTTTATGTAATTCTGTAGAACAGAGCTTAAAGACACCGTGGATAAGATTTATAATGCTTGTCTTCTTCAACTTAAGGATATCCTCCAGCGGCTCCTTGCTTATCATATCCTTTGTGTTCTCAGAGAGGGGAGTAGGTTGGCGGGTTTGGTTGCTGGTTTTGGAACCTTGGTCAAAGCTTGTCATGTATGGGATTCTAATTTCCCACCGGGCGTGATGGTCCTTGTTCTTTTTTGTGTTCTGGTTTCTGGTCGGAGCACCGAGTAGGGGGCTGTAGTGCATTAACAAAAAGTAAAAATAAAAAAAAAACAAAAACAAAAATAAAAGCAGCAATACCCTGGAGCTTTCGGGTATATATCAACAGATTGAATCAGCTCTTAATTGTTGGGCTCCCTTATCTTATATTATTTAAGAAGGCTCTCAAATATTTCATGAAAACATGTTGTAGCTGGTGTAAGGGCTACTTTCATTGCTATTAATTGATTCATTATTACGAGTTCCAATTATTGAGGCAAGTTAGAAAAGAAGAAGTTACTATTGATTTCCTAGACTATTATCATGCTGCAGAACTTTTAACAAGATAGAATGCATCAAAATATTGTCATATTCATATATATTTTTCTAATCAACAGTTTCCCATGCTTTAATTTCTTTTTCTGCTTTCATGTAAGATCTTCTATTTTGCCGATGCTCATGAGGCCTCATCGTTTAAAGGTATATCTGTTGTACCAAAAGCAAGGATTCTAAACATCTTTTTTTTTTTTGCCCCTCCATTCAGGTGTATCGATGCGGTGCAAATATGACAGAAGGCGGACTTGTAGTTTGGTAACAATTGAATTTTGATGCTTGTTTTTAGTATGTCAAATTATTGATACTCTAGTTGACTGAACGTATATTTGCAGTCTGTTATTGTGGAAGTGAAACTTAATTTGCCCATTAGAATTATTTTGTTTTTTTTATGGGCATATTTGGAAAAATGGCTATATATCAGCTTGTCGCTGCTGAGTGCATGGATTGTTTGGGGAGTCAGATTTGTAGGGTGAGCTTGTGCCCAAACCTTCTTGTAACTTGGGTTCTGTTTGGTAAAGTTTTTGGCAATAGATCTTTTGAAAGTAAAGCTTTTTAAAAAAATATTTGTTGTTTAGTACCTATATTTTTAAAGTGCTGTATTTTTTAATATATGTTTGGTAAACAAACTGAGAAAATACTTTTAGTATGACAAAATGACCAGAAAGAATATTGCATAGTATTATACAACAAAGCATATAAAATATAATATGTATTAATACATAAATATATGATATAGTATAATATTACTGTAATGTAATATAACATTATCATAATATAGTAATATAATATTATACACTATAGCATAATAATTTAATATAATATTAAATTATTTAACATAATATATCAATATATTATGATATAATGTAAAATAATATTATATTTATAATATAATACAATAATAAAGGTATAAAATATTATAATTATTAATGTAAATTAATTTTTTTATAATATAACATCATATTAAATTATTTAACATAACATACTAATGTATTATGATATAATGTAATATATATTTATAGTATAATATAAGAATAAAAATATAAAATATTATAATTATTAGTGTAAATTAATTTTTCACCTTTTTGATGACTATTTATCTCGCTAATAAATTTTCTAGGTAGGTGATAAAATTGGTTAAATAATTACTAAATTTTTAGATGAAAAACTGTTTAGCATGTTCTATGTACACAGTTAATAAGGCTTTGAATGCACTTCATATAGCCTGGCACACAATTAACTTTTTCTGGCATACAATTAAGTAAACTTGGAACACGGTTAATATAGCTCAGCACATAATTAAGTCTTTCTGGTACACTGTTAAATAAGCTTGGTGTACAGTTAAATAAGGATTGAACACAGTTAATCTAGCATGGAACGTAGATAATATATCTTGCCATACAATTAATTAAGGCTTGCACACAGTTAATATCCTATCTAAACTTTATCTTGTTTCTGCTTTTTTACATTGTTGATGTAGTAGCAACAAAAATACAAAAAACAATACTCATGTTTGCTCAAATACAAATTAAATCAACCATCTCCTCAAAAATTTTATAAAGAAAAGAAGTCAATGAGCTATAAGTTGAGAAGCAATATGATCACGCAGAATATCCATCTCACGGTTACCCAATATTTGGTTTTGCTCTGCACTCAGTTCTTTTTGTGGTTCATTAATCTCTAAACAATTAGAAGGGAGTAGATCCTCATTATCATCATAAGGCTGAAACTCCAAATCTTTGATTGCATGATTTCTAATAAAATTATGAATAATCATGGAAGCTACCAAAATTTGGATTTGTTTATGATAAGAAAAGTTGGGCATGATACTCGATATTCTCCATCTACTTTTTCAACATCTAAATGTCCTTTCAATAATGCATCTTAGGGAGTAATGTGCATAATTAAAGATTTCATGCATATCCCTTAGTTGACTTTGACGTCGAAAATCTGGTAAATAATGCCTCTCCCATTTGTAGGGCCCCATATATCTTGACATGTGAGGATATCCTGCATCCACCAAATAATATATATATATATATATATATATATATATATATATATATAATGTCTGCATTATAATTAAAATGCATACCTCTAGGTGGGTGTAGAAATTGGAGCTCTTTTTTGCATATAGCATCTAAAAAAATACGAACATTATGAGCGGTACCCTTTCATCCAGCACAAACAAAAGTAAAACATATGTCAATCACAACAGGCCATAACATTTTGTGTAGGAATTCTTTTTCGGCCAATATATGATACTTGTTTGGATGGAGAAATTTTTACTGGTATATAGGTGCCATCAATTGCTCCAATGCAGTCCTTAATATAAGGCCACCAACGACTATCATCGCGGATTTTATTTGGAACATTTTTGAACTCTTTATCAACGGGCTAATAATATCCTTGGACATTCTTAAAACAACATTTAAAACATGAGTGAAATATCTACTAATTGTTTCTTCGGAATGTTGAAATCTTTCTTGAACCATCCTATTTCCAAACCCATGTCGTAGAATCATCAAAAACATAGATACCAGCTTTTCAACAGGAATATATTTAGAAGTTTTTAAACCATATTTGACTTTCAATTTCATGCTCAGATCAATAAATATATGTTTTTTTTATTCGAAATTGTTGTTGGCATCTATTTAGATTGTCATGTAAAATCTTTGATACAAATTTGTATCCGGTTTGATAGGAGGTCCTACAAGGCTCGTTCTTAATATATTGTGTAATATTCAGTAACTGTACCAATAGTTACATTTAGTAGATCATAAAAATTATCATCAACTATCTCATCTTCACTAGAAAAATATTATGAAAAAAATAAAACATTCGTAACAAATAAAACAAATGATATATAAATATGTAATACAAATAACACAAATAATATAAGAGAACACCAACATATAACATTTATAATATTCATAAAATCAATAGCATCAACGATACATTATTCAAGAGATAACACATACATATAGTCCACCATTCTGCAATAGAAGTTCATAATTAAAACTACAAAACTTATCGCCATAATAGTGCATCAACAATTACTTCTTTAGGTTTGACATTTGCTTGAGCCATTCAATTTGAAGATAGGTATCTTGGAGAGCCACAAACATCTCTCGATGTTCTTTTTTAAGAAGCATCTTAGCAGCAATCAGAAGCAATTCAGGTTGTGCTACCATCTCAGGTATCGCCCGTACTACGCCCATCATCTCATCGATACTACATTCAGGTTTATCAATCATCTTGAATGACACTTAACTCCTCTTCTCCACTGCATCAATAAGACGACTCAACTGCTAAGATAGTTGTGCAGCACCCCCTACCTTTCTGCATTTCTTATCATGCAAAGTAGGGCTAACTCTCTTCTTTCCTCACTCTGCAAGAGTAGGGTTAACATTAAAATTATCAGTGGGAACGTCATGAATTTTATATGTAATCATATGAGGGTCTTCATATGAGTCACCTAAGCCCTTAAACGTATCATTATTAACCCCATCCAACCTCTCAAACACTCCAATTGTGCCCTTAACATCCTTTTGCACTAGTAAAGTTGGTGCCTAGGCCCCCTCCCCAGTGGCACTAGTATCTTTAAATAACCTATCCAACTTTATGGCATGTTGCAAACCACGTTCTCGGAACTTATCTGCATCAGGAATCTCCTGCAAATTAACAATATATAGTTGTCAATAGTAGTTTATAAGTTAGTATAATAAATCTTACAAACATCAAACTAGTGGCACATGTATTTGCATTTTTTTTCTCATTATGCATTTGGTGCATCTATTGTATTTCTAACAGAATCCCATCCAAGCCCTATTTTCTTTCTCAGCAATTTCAACCAAATGCTCTAATTTGCTTTCAGGTTATCCCACTTATTTTTAAATTTTTTGTAATCATATTGATTTCCAGTCTTCTCATTAAATTTTTTAATTATATTGGCCCATCCTACTATTGAAATGTGTTCCTGGGCAATTACCAACTTCAACTTTACCAATACATATATCGATAAACTCCTCCATCAATTTGTCATTTCAAATAGCCATTTTTTTTCTTCTCATCTTGGGTTGATGGACCAGCAATGGTATGTTGGCTTTTCTTAAACATTTGTTCTTTTTACAATGCAACAAGAAGGATATGAAATATTTTATCATCATAAGTCATGATTTTATCCATAATCATAAGTCCCAAAAAATGCTAGCTTGTTGCTCAAACACCTAGTGTGTTCTTAATAACTAAATCATTCTACAGTTTTCAATGAACAGATGAACCTCCAAGAACTCCTCTGCTTGACATATAATGGTGATGCAATCTGCAACTGCAGTGAAAAATTAGATATCCTATCAATGGACGTGACAAAATGGGGAAATATGTTTCCACTCAACCATAATGAGTTTGGGGCAACATAATGTAATTAAACATTAGGAAAAAGTTCATGGTTAGGTCAGTTTGAAGGAAGGCTTAGGCCCTGTTTGGGGGAGCTTTTGGAGGGCCAAAAAGCACTTTCTGGCCCTCCAAAAGTACTTTTAAACAAAAAAAGATGTTTGGTAAAATTTTGGAAAAGCTGTTTCAGCTTTTGCGGGAAGCTGAAAACAGCTTTTGGGGGGAAGCTCTAATTTGTAGCTTCCCCCCAAAAGCTGTTTTCAGCTTTGTCGGAAAGCTGTTATTTTACCAAAAGTACCCCCATTTAAAAATCCTTTTTTCCTCCCAAAGTGGCCCATCCACCGCCTCTTCCTCTTCCGCCCATCACCCTCCTCTTCCTCTTCCTCTTCCGCCCATCCCCCTCCTCTCCATCTCCCCCGCCGCCGCCCATGACGCCCTCCCCCTCTTCTCCCTCCTCCGCCGCCGTTCCGTCTCCCTCGCCGCCGCCCCCTCTCCCTCGCCGCCGCCCTCGACGCCCTCCGCCTTTTCTCCCTCCTCCTCTGCCGTTCCCTCTCTCCTATTGCTGTCGCCAACGCCCTCCTCCTCTGCCGCTCTCTCTCCCCCGCCGCCGCCTCCGACATCGTCTTCCTCTTCTCCATCCTCCTCTGCTGCTCCCTCTCCCCCGTCGCCGCCCCTGACTCCCTCCGTCTCTTCTCCCTCGCCCAACCACCTCTCCCTCTCCCCGACCGCTCTCCCTCTTCCTCAAAGCTTCTCTCTTCGGCTTCGTCGCCCATCCTCCCGTCGTCGCGCCGCCGGGAGCTTGATCGCCTCTTGTATCATAATACATTAATATGTTATGTTAAATAATTTAATATTATATTATATTATGAGAAATTAATTTATGCTAATAATTATAATATTTTATACCTTTATTATGTATTATACTATAAATATAATATTATATTACATTATATCATAATATGTTAATATATTATGTTAAATAATTTAATATTATGTTATATTATGGAAAATTAATTTATGCTCATATTTTTGATGATATTGGAAATCGTGGGGTGCCCTTTTGAGCGGCGGCGTCCGCCCACGCCAACGTGCGTCCGTCTTGGCTTCCTTCCGTCGAGACTGCCGCTGGTTAACTGCAAATGGTCATCAGAAGGATAAAAAATAAATTTACACTAATAATTATAATATTTTATACATTTATTATTGATTATACTATAAATATAATATTATATTATATTATACCATAATATATTGATATGTTATTGTTAGGGGAAAAATCCTAAGTCATATATCCACAGAGGCGCTCGGCCGAAGAGCGCCGACCGGAAAGCTGCTCGGCCAAAGGATGCCGACCAGGAAGGCACTCGACTAGAGGGCGTCGACCAGAGCGCGCGCCAAGAGGTGCCCCACCCAAAGCTGCTCGGTTAGAAAGCGCCGACCAAAGACAGCGCCAAGGCGCTCTGCTAGAAGGTGCTCGCCTAAAGGGCGCCGACCAGGAGTACTTGAAGCAACCCCGCCACAGGGCGCCCCATTGGGCGACCAGCTCGGCTCGGCACTCTTGCCGAGCCGATGCCTTAACCAAATGTTCAACCTCCGCCTAAAGTCCAAGGGACTGACAACTCCTACGGCTTGCGACCCGCCACTATCTCCAAGCCATCAAGGCATAAGATCTTCGCAGGTATTCGGCACGACCTGCCATTAATGCACGAGACTCTCTCAAGTCTCCGATGCACTCAGTCATTTAATGAACACGGCCCAAGACGATCTCCGGATCACTGAACCATCAGAGCGCATGGCTCTACCTGACCGCCGGTTCATTCGGTAATAAATGCACTTACCATCTACAGACCCCAGGCCCGCTACGGCCGGCGGTTCAACCACTCCAACAGGTCCGATCGACCGTGACAACTCCCTGGTTCCGGTCTGATTCGGCCTTATTTTCCACCACGCCATTAATGGGCCAAATCGTGCCCAATTATCACATAACAGGACAAACCTTATGTCACCTCCCAGGTAACCGAATCCTCCTATAAAAGGGAACCTGGGGGGAAGAGGAAAGGGGGGACCAAAGCAAGAGAAAAAACCCGGAGCTGGAGAGAACCCTCCTAGACCGGGGGAAAAAGGAAGAAAACAACACAGATACAATTGAACACAAGATTCTGTCTTCTCCACATACTCTCTCCCCTGCTCTCTCCACATACTTGCCCCCTCTGACTTAGGCATCGGAGGGCCGGCGCCGGGGAGCCCGGCCACCGGCTTTTTTGCAGGACAGGACTGGACGCACCACCCCTCTTCGGACGCTCCCACGCCCCCCGGAGGAGGACGCAGCCAGCCGGCGCACCACCGTCCGCCCCCTGCAGCAGCGGAGCTCCTCCTTCCCCGGCTTCACGGTGGCCCCCGGGTCCAATTTCCAGCAACAGTTGGCGCTAGAGGAAGGGCCCGAGTTCGCTACCATGAAGCTAAGAAGCAAAGGGGCTTCCAACGCCTCTCGACGTCCTCCACCAAGCCCAGAATGTTCCGTTCGGAACTCACCACCCCCGGTTGAGCCAGCACCTCAAGTTCAACCGGAACAATTTGATGCCCTGGTGCAGCAAGTGCAGGCGTTGGCTACCGCCGTCCAAAGTTTGCAACCCAGGGGCATCCCAGCAGCACCGCCTCCCCCGGCTCCAGTTCAACCGGAGCCCCCTACAAGCGGGCTTCCTCTTCGAGGTCAGGACTCTCAAGTCCAGGCCTCCCTCTGGAGAGAGCACCCAGTCAGAGATCACGGAGGCTGGCCACAGCCTTCAGAAGCCGAGTCGGTTCCAGGGCAACTTGCACCCAGAGGAACCGCTGTAGCGATCCTCCAGAATGATGAACTCGACAAGAAGGTCGAAAAGCTGGAGCGCCAAATCCAGGCACTCCACGGGAGAAAATCGGGACGTAACGGCGACTTCGAGTTCAATACGAAGTCACCCTTCTCCCAGGAGATTGAAGATGAACCGGTTCCCCTCCGGTTCAAGATGCCCCAGGTGGAGCCTTACAACGGCAAGGCAGATCCCTTTGACCACCTGGAGAGTTACCGGGTCTTAATGGCCCTACAAGGGGCCTCGGAAGCCATGATGTGCAAGGCTTTCCCGGCGACACTCCGAGGACCAGCCCGGCTTTGGTTTACCGGGCTGAAGCCGAGTACTGTCTCTTCCTTTGAGCAGCTCGGCAGACAATTTGCTGGCAACTTTGCCGCCAGCCAACCCCAGCGGCGGACATCTGACTCCCTCCTTGATATCAAACAAAAGGAGGGAGAATCCTTCAAGGAATACTTGGACCGGTTCACCGCCGCAACATGGGAAGTCCGGGAGCTTGACCAGTCAATCGCCATGTCGGCGCTGAAGACTGGAGCCCGGTCCTACAGATTCCTCTTCTCGATTGAGAAGAATTTCCCAGCGGACCTTACAGAAATGTTCGCTCGAGCCCGGAAATATGCCAAGGCTGAGGAAGCCGTGGCCGTCAGGCGGGGCGGGACCGAGCAGAACCCCAAGAAGAGGCGCCGTGAGGAACGCAGCCGACCCAGAAGCCCGTCTCCACGACGAGCTAAGAATCCGCCCCGCCCGAAAAGTCCACCCCGGTTGAGAGGACCGCCGCAGCAGAGGTCACTCCGCCCGAGGTTCCCACTGCAGGCCCGTGCACCTGAAGGGAGGTATGAAGAGTATACTCCCCTCAATACTCCTCGGGCTGAAATCCTCATGGAGATTGAGAGTCGGGATTGCATCCGGCTCCCCCCTCCAAAGCCAGACACCAGAATCCGGCGTGATCTCCGGAAGTATTGCCGTTTTCACCGAGATCACGGCCATGATACCGAGGATTGTTATCAGCTCTGAAATGAGATCGAAGCACTCATTCGCCGAGGGGTGCTCGATCGGTTTGTGCAAGGCCGGCGCGAAGGGAAGAAGCCAGCCGAAGGAGCAGCACAGCCTGAAGGTTCTAATGCCAACAGGCCCATTGCCGGCGTCATCAACACTATCCGAGGAAGGACCTCGGCTGGGGAAGCCTCAGGGGAAGGAGCCTCCTCGAAGCGCCCGCGCACCTCTGAAGCCATCTCCTTCTCAGATGACGATCTAGAGGGAGTCGAAACTCCCCATGATGATGCCATGGTCATCTCCATGATCATAAATAAATTTGATGTAAAACGCATCCTGGTTGATAATGGAAGTTCGGCGAATGTTTTGTATTTTGATGCTTATTGTAAAATGGGGATGACAAAAGAACAGCTACGGAGGATGAATGCTCCGCTAGTTGGATTCACTGGGGATTCAGTCCCAGTAGAGGGCGAGATCGACCTTCTGGTCACAGCCGGGCTCGCCCCTCGTGAAAGTACCGTGGGTATGAGCTTCCTTGTGATACGCCTGCCCTCGGTTTACAACGCCATCCTTGGAAGGCCAGGACTCAACGCCCTCCGAGCAGCGGTCTCAACTCACCACCTGCTGATGCGATTCCCCACCAGCCAGGGAGTCGGTGAAGTCCGAGGGGACCAAATGGTGGCAAGGCGATGCTACCTAGCGACCCACGAGGCAAGACGACCGGCCGAGGTGCCCGCCCCAACGACTGACCAGCCCTCAACTGAAGTTATGGAGGCACGGGTCAACCCCCAGAAAGAGCGGGTGGAGCCTGGTGAGTTGTTAATTCAAGTTCCCTTACGAGAGAACTTTCCCGAGCTAACCGTGCAGATCGGCTCTGGCCTTGGCGAAAACGAGAGGAGTCGCCTCGTCGACTTCCTACGGGACAATATGGATGTCTTCGCCTGGTCGCCTGTAGATATGCCGGGGATAGACCCGGAGGTCATGGTCCACCGGCTTCAGGTGAAGCCGACCTGCAAGCCCGTGCGGCAAAAGAAGCGAGGCGCCGCCCCTGAGCGACAACGAGCAGCAGCCGAGGAGGTCGGCAAGCTCCTTGAAGCCGGTTTCGTCCGGGAGATATCCTACCCGGAATGGCTCGCCAATGTGGTCCTCGTCAAAAAAGCTAGCGGAAAGTGGCGTATGTGCGTGGACTACACCGACCTGAATAAAGCCTGCCCGAAGGACAGCTTCCCACTTCCCAGCATTGACCAGCTCGTGGATTCCACCTCGGGTCACGAGCTGCTGGCATTCATGGACGCCTTTTCCGGATATAATCAGATCCGCATGGCGCCAGAAGACGAGGAAAAAACAGCCTTCATCACCGACGGGGGAACCTACTGCTACAAAGTGATGCCATTCGGTCTAAAAAACGCCGGGGCGACTTATCAAAGGCTGGTCAGCCGGATCTTCAAAGACCAAATAGGCCGAAACATGGAGGTCTACGTAGATGACATGCTGGTGAAAAGTAAAGCGGCGCAAGACCACATAGCCGACCTCAATGAAGCATTCTCCACACTCCGAAAGTACCAGATGAAGCTCAACCCAGCTAAATGTGCATTCGGGGTCACCTCCGGCAAATTCCTCGGCTTCATCATTACACAACGAGGAATCGAGGCCAATCCAGAGAAGATCCGAGCCCTCCAAAGGATGACGCCTCCCAGGACGGTCAAGGAGGTACAGCGGCTCACGGGCCGAGTGGCAGCCCTCGGGAGGTTTATCTCCCGCTCGGCCGAGCGCTGCCTTCCATTCTTTGCAGCCCTCAAGAAGCCGAAGAACTTTTTGTGGTCGGACGAGTGCCAGCAATCTTTTGAAGAGCTCAAGCACTTGCTGGCTTCCCCTCCCCTACTCACGAAGCCTCAACAAGGTGAGCTCCTCTACTTGTATTTAGCTGTCTCCCCTGTAGCAGTAAGCTCGGTCCTGGTCCGAGAGGAGGGGAAACTTCAGAAACCGGTGTACTACACCAGCCGGGTCTTAAGGGATGCTGAGACCCGATACTCCAAGCTTGAGAAGACCGCCTACGCTTTGGTCATCTCAGCTCGGAGGCTCCGACCCTACTTCCAAGCTCACACAGTGGCTGTGCTGACTGACCAGCCGATCAAGCAGATCCTGCAGAGATCAGATCGTGCGGGTCGGATCACTAAATGGGCCATTGAGCTTGGGGAGTTCGACATTGAGTACCGGCCCAGACCGGCGATCAAAGCACAAGCACTCGCAGACTTTATAGCCGAGTGCACCATACCAGATGAGGTCAAGCCTGAACCTGAGCCACCGTTGGAGTAGACCCCGAGTTTTACATGGGCTCTACATGTCGATGGCTCTTCAAATTCGGGGGGTAGTGGAGCAGGATTTATTCTCACCAGCCCGGAGGGGGTGGTCGCCGAGCAGGCCCTGCGCCTCGAGTTTCCTGCTTCCAATAATATGGTGGAGTATGAAGCGCTCGTCGCCGGGCTTAAGCTAGCCAAAGAGCTAGGAGTGAAGGACTTGAAGGCCTTCAGTGATTCCCAGCTCGTCGTCAACCAAATTATGGGCGACTTCGAAGCTAGAGACCCGACCATGCAGAAGTATCTCCAGAAGGTACGGGATCTCCCCTCGACCTTGGACTCTTTCCACATCCAACATATTACCAGGTCGGAGAATTTCAGGGCCGACCAGCTATCAAAGCTGGCGTCCTCTCGCATGAGCGAGCTTCCCAAAGGGGCAGTCCTGGAATATCTCCAAAAGCCCAGCACGGACGAGACCGAGCAGACCCTCTGCACCGAGCTTGAGCCAAGCTGGATGGATGGACTCATCAGCTATCTGCAAGACGAAACTCTCCCTGCTGATGTACGAGAGACTCGCCGAATCAAGCGCCTCGCCACCCGATACATACTATACGAGGGAAAGCTCTATCGGAAATCCTTCACCTCTCCCCTTCTCAGATGCCTTCGCCCAACGGAAGCTAATTATGCCCTGCGCGAAGTCCACGAAGGAATTTGTGGAAACCATCTGGGAGGACGAGCCTTGGCCCATAAAATTCTGCGCCAAGGGTATTATTGGCCGACACTCCAGAAGGATGCTATGGATTTCGTCAAGAGATGCGACCGGTGCCAAAGGAACGCCAACGTTCAGCGCCGGCCCTCGGCTCTTTTGACTTCTATCAGCTCCCCTTGGCCTTTTGCCCAGTGGGGAATTGACATCCTCGGGCCATTTCCTCTGGCCACCGGGCAAAGGAAGTTCCTGGTCGTCTCCATCGACTACTTCACTAAGTGGGTGGAAGCTGAGCCCCTCGCCCGGATAACCGAGCAGAAGATGCGGGATTTCGTTTGGAAGTCCATCATTTGCAGATTCGGGCTTCCCCGCATCCTTATCTCTGACAATGGTCGCCAGTTCGACAACATCCATTTCAGAGAGTTCTGCTCCGAGCTTGGCATTGACCACCGCTTCACCTCGGTCGCGCATCCTCAGACAAACGGAGAAACCGAGGTAACAAATCGTACTATTTTGCAGGGTCTCAAAACCAGGCTCGACAAATCCAAAGGACAATGGGTCGAAGACCTATACAATGTCCTGTGGGCTTACCGGACTACGTTCCGCGTCCCCACCGGCGAGACTCCCTTCAACCTGACATATGGGACGGAGGCCGTCATTCCACTGGAGATTGGGCTCCCCTCTCCAAGAGTCGAGCACCACGATGCTAGCTCCAACTCTTCGCAGCTCAGAGGCAACCTCGACTTGATCGAGGAAACAAGGGAGGTCGCCCGAGTGCGTATGGCGAGGTACCAACAAAAGACAGCTCAGTACTACAACGCCAGGGTCAAAGTCAAATCTTTCAGACCAGGGGACCTTGTCCTAAGAAGTGCTGAAACCTCCCGACCAACTGAGCGAGGGAAGTTGGCCCCGAATTGGGAAGGACCATACCGAGTCACGCGCATTCGCTGGCCCGGAGCTTATCAATTGGAGTCTCTAGATGGGACTCCCATTCCGCGGAGCTGGAGCTCTGAAAATCTCCGCGTGTACCACCAGTAGAACCCTAAGGGGTCCCTCATCATTCAACCATTAAATTTCATCTTATGAATTTCACTCTATGAATTTCGTTTCACGATAAACTGATGGTTTGCGGACTTATTCCGAGCTCACCAATTTTCTTGATTATCCCATGGCATCAGGTTTATTCTTCTTCCCTAACCACGGTTGGGATGCCCTGATACCTCGGGATGGAGTACCCGCGTGGACTCCCTGAAGATGTCCATGAGTTTATGGTGCGCTCCCCATCAGCGAGCTTGGCTCGTTCTCCTACCCTGGCCACGGTCAGGATGCCCCGAGGCGTCGGGACGCCCCGGTTACCGGGAAGCTCGAGGCGTCGGGACATGAGTAGCGGTCCTCTCTGACCGGACGAGCTCGGCTCGTGCTCCATCGACTATTGAGTAGCGGTCCTCTCTGACCGGACGAGCTCGGCTCGTGCTCCATCGACTATTGAGTAGCGGTCCTCTCTGACCGGACGAGCTCGGCTCGTGCTCCATCGATTATTGAGTAGCGGTCCTCTCTGACCGGACGAGCTCGGCTCGTGCCCCATCGACTATTGAGTAGCGGTCCTCTGACCGGACGAGCTCGGCTCGTGCTCCATCGATTATTGAGTAGCGGTCCCCTGACCGGACGAGCTCGGCTCGTGCTCCATCGACTATTGAGTAGCGGTCCTCTCTGACCGGACGAGCTCGGCTCGTGCTCCATCGATTATTGAGTAGCGGTCCTCTCTGACCGGACGAGCTCGGCTCGTGCTCCATCAACTATTGAGTAGCGGTCCTCTCTGACCGGACGAGCTCGGCTCGTGCTCCATCGATTATTGAGTAGCGGTCCTCTCTGACCGGACGAGCTCGGCTCGTGCTCCATCGACTATTGAGTAGCGGTCCTCTCTGACCGGACGAGCTCGGCTCGTGCTCCATCGATTATTGAGTAGCGGTCCTCTCTGACCGGACGAGCTCGGCTCGTGCCCCATCGACTATTGAGTAGCGGTCCTCTGACCGGACGAGCTCGGCTCGTGCTCCATCGATTATTGAGTAGCGGTCCTCTGACCGGACGAGCTCGGCTCGTGCTCCATCGATTATTGAGTAGCGGTCCCCTGACCGGACGAGCTCGGCTCGTGCTCCATCGATTATTGAGTAGCGGTCCTCTGACCGGACGAGCTCGGCTCGTGCTCCATCGATTATTGAGTAGCGGTCCTCTGACCGGACGAGCTCCTACCCCGACCTCGGCCGGAATGCCCCGATACGTTGGGATGTTGTCTTTATTGGCCAAGCAAGCTCGGCTCATTCTTTACCGGCTTCAGCCAACGAGCTCGGCCCGCTATTCCATTTCTGGATTTCTCTGCCGACGTCCTCGAAGAACGGAGTCCGAGCAGAGAAGCGTCCTCAGTCGCCTCGGCGCATGGACGCATACGGTACAAGGTACCCATTTATTTAATGTTTTTTACATTATCTATTCTGCTTCTGGATTTCTCTGCCGACGTCCTCGAAGAACGGAGTCCGAGCAGAGAAGCGTCCTCAGTCGCCTCGGCGCATGGACGCATACGGTACAAGGTACCCATTTATTTAATGTTTTTTACATTATCTATTCTGCTTCTGGATTTCTCTGCCGACGCCCTCGAAGAACGGAGTCCGAGCAGAGAAGCGTCCTCAGTCGCCTCGGCGCATGGACGCATACGGTACAAGGTACCCATTTATTTAATGTTTTTTTACATTATCTATGCGTTGCTATACCATTGGTTGAAGAACCGAGCAATGGAGCTCGGCAAGCCAAAACTTAAGCTCAGGCCCTAGAGCCCATATCCTCGGAACCTAAAATAGATCCGAGCAGAGAAACTTATGCTACAATAGACAAGTTTCCACACATGAATATTCATTTCAAAAAGCCCGGAGGCCTAGTACAAGAGCTCGGACCCGGCCTTAACAAAGTATAGAGGCCGCTCCGGCTTACAAAAAGGAAAAAGAAGATAGGAAAAAGGGGGAAACTACACAAAGGGCTCAGGCCCGGCGACTTCAGGAACAGCTGGCTCTTCTGCGGCCGAGGCCCCCACGGTGGCTTTAGGAGCTGCCTCGGTGACCTCGAGAACGATCTCGCCTTCTTCAGCTTGACCCTCCTGGTCGGTCCCGCCAGAGGTTGGAACCTCTACCTCCGCCTTCGCTTCTGGGTTTTCGACCCCAGCGCCTGGTTGAAGCAGGCTAAGGTCGAAATCTGGGAGAAGCCGCCGCAACTGATTGCGGAAGTCCTTGAAGCCCTGGATGAGACCATTGACGCCTTCCTCTTCCATCAAGTTGCGAAACTCTTCCGATTCACGGAAGAGCTTGACGGCGTCCTGGGCCTGCTCCCGGGCCTCCTTCTCCCGAGCCTCATGGTAGGCGGCCTTCCGCTCCAAAATCTTTATTTCTCTTTCGCGATCCGCGAGCAGAGATTGCACGTCAAGTAGACGGATCTCGAGATCTCGGACCTTTATTCGAGCCTCCCCCACCTCCTGCTCGCGTATAGCGAGCGACGATTCGGCCTCCGTCCGGCGGGCCTCCGCGGCGCGCACTTCGGACCTAGTCAAAGAGTGCGCGCCCTTCTCCTCTTCAAGTTCGGCGACCAGAGTCCGAACCTCGTCCTCGGCCGCCCCTAGCTTCGCTTGAAGCACTTTCTGCTCGGCCTCAGACGCGAGGAACTTTGTTTCGGCCTCCTCGCGCCCCCTTTGATGCCTTCGGGCCCGGTCCCGATAGTCCTGGATGATGTGAATCATCGTCTCGGTCTCGTGGAGGCGCTGCAAGAGGGGACATGTAAGAAACAGTCAAGCCAAAACACAAATTTGCACAGAGATAAAAGCTGACTTACTCGGATGGAAGAGCAAATAGCGGAGTCCATGAACTCGCCGTAGTTCATGGACCGAATTTTGGCCTGGTCGGCCGGGAGCAGCGCGACCCGAAGAACTTCGCGCGCCACTTGTACATTATCAAGGGCCGAGTCGCCCTCGAAAACAGCCCATCCAGGAGCATAAGGCACCCGCTCCTGAGGACCCGAAGGACCCGCCAGACCGGCCTCAGCTGGCCTGGGTGCGGCCGACCCCGTTGCTTCTTGGCTATTCCCCGGCTCAGAGCTGGGGAATTGGGGTCGAGTAGACGGCTGACCGGACCGCTGCGTGGTAGAGGTGGGGCGTGCGAGCGCCAGATCTGCTGAGGTCCTCCCTCCCTGGTCGGAATTTGGAGCTTCCCGCCGACCAGGGTCTTGCGAAATCGGCACCAGACACAGAGGTGCCATCATGGCTCCGCCAGAGCCCACGCCCTCTCCCCGACCAGCCTCAGGGCGCACGGGGCGAGAAGCGCGCGCCTCAACGGTTGTGGTCGTCGAGGTCTTTGCTTTCTTTCTCGGCTCGGTCGTTTCTCCTGAGAGTTCAGCCGCCCTCTTTTGGAAGCGGGCGTTAAAGGACTTCGCTCTTGGTCACCATTTTTGCGATGTCTGCAAAGATGAGCAAAATTAGAACATTAGAACAATAAGGAAATAAGAAGTTGCTGTAACTATCCTTACCCTGAGGACGTGCCGAGCTCAAGCCCACGTTCACCAGGGCGTCCTCGCTAATGAGGCCGTTCAGCAAAATCCCGTCCCCAAGGCTGCGGATGGTATCGAAGATCTCCTGCTCACGCGGAGAAAGCTGGGGGAGCCTGTTGATGGATTTAAGTTGGGCCGGCCTCCACCTGGGGTCAAACCCCCAGGACCGTTCGGAACCCAGGAAGAAGAATTTCTCCTTCCAACCATGAATGGATGAGGGGGCACCATGAAAAAGTGGACGACCCACCCGGAGGGCGATGTAGAGCCACTCCCCGTCTCCCGGGTTCGACTTAAAAATAAAAAGTCGCCGGAAGACGTTGACAGAGGTAGGAATCCCCTGTAGTAAACACAGTGATAGGAAACCCATCACTGCCCTCCAAGCGTTTGGAGTGAGTTGCGCCGGGACCAACTGGCATACCGCCAGCAACTCATTCACAAAGCTGTGAAGAGGAAATCGGAGGCCGGCCCAGAGTGACTCCGAGTGCACTCCGATCCGGCCTACCGGAGGATCGGTTACCCGATCCCTTCGCCTGGCGGGTTCCAAATGGAACCCGTGAAGAGGGAAAAACCACTCTTCGGTCATCTCGACCTCCAGGACACTCATGGTGGATACTACTTCACTAGGCAAAGAACCCATTACAAGAGAGGGAAATCAAAAAGAAGGGGGACCTGGGAAAGACGCCAGAGAAAAGGGACTTCGGTCTGAGGAAGGCTGGGAGAATAGGAAGCTGGAAGCAGAAGGCAATAGAAAGAGGACAGGGGGCCGGGGGAGAGTTTATATAGACCTCCCCAACGGCCCGGATCAGCGAAGAAAGCGCTGCGTCCTGGTTAGATGATAACACGTGTCGGCCTAAAAGACAGAACGACGCATTTAATTAGGGCTGGCGCTTCGAATGTCGAAGCGCCCCATCGGATCGTGCGGAAAGGCACCCGCAATCGAAGATCGTGCGGCCCCATCATGAGCCCACGACGCGAGGACGCTTCGCAAAAGGTGTCCCAATAATGAGGCTCTTCGGGAAAGAAGAGACGCCGCCTATTAAAGGCTCCTCGAAGCGTTCGATAATTCAAAACGCACAGTAAATCAAAATTTTCGGAATTCGTGATGACCCAATTAAAGCTACTTCCCGCGCTCCAGCTGATAGCCAACTGGAGCTCGGAAGTCGGGGGGTAGTGTTAGGGGAAAAACCCTAAGTCATATATCCACAGAGGCGCTCGGCCGAAGAGCGCCGACCGGAAAGCTGCTCGGCCAAAGGATGCCGACCAGGAAGGCACTCGACTAGAGGGCGTCGACCAGAGCGCGCGCCAAGAGGTGCCCCACCCAAAGCTGCTCGGTTAGAAAGCGCCGACCAAAGACAGCGCCAAGGCGCTCTGCTAGAAGGTGCTCGCCTAAAGGGCGCCGACCAGGAGTACTTGAAGCAACCCCGCCACAGGGCGCCCCATTGGGCGACCAGCTCGGCTCGGCACTCTTGCCGAGCCGATGCCTTAACCAAATGTTCAACCTCCGCCTAAAGTCCAAGGGACTGACAACTCCTACGGCTTGCGACCCGCCACTATCTCCAAGCCATCAAGGCATAAGATCTTCGCAGGTATTCGGCACGACCTGCCATTAATGCACGAGACTCTCTCAAGTCTCTGATGCACTCAGTCATTTAATGAACACGGCCCAAGACGATCTCCGGATCACTGAACCATCAGAGCGCATGGCTCTACCTGACCGCCGGTTCATTCGGTAATAAATGCACTTACCATCTACTGACCCCAGGCCCGCTACGGCCGGCGGTTCAACCACTCCAACAGGTCCGATCGACCGTGACAACTCCCTGGTTCCGGTCTGATTCGGCCTTATTTTCCACCACGCCATTAATGGGCCAAATCGTGCCCAATTATCACATAACAGGACAAACCTCATGTCACCTCCCAGGTAACCGAATCCTCCTATAAAAGGGAACCTGGGGGGAAGAGGAAAGGGGGGACCAAAGCAAGAGAAAAAACCCGGAGCTGGAGAGAACCCTCCTAGACCGGGGGAAAAAGGAAGAAAACAACACAGACACAATTGAACACAAGATTCTGTCTTCTCCACATACTCTCTCTCCTGCTCTCTCCACATACTTGCCCCCTCTGACTTAGGCATCGGAGGGCCGGCACCGGGGAGCCCGGCCACCGGCTTTTTTGCAGGACAGGACAGGACTGGACGCACCACCCCTCTTCGGACGCTCCCACGCCCCCCGGCGGAGGACGCAGCCAGCCGGCGCACCACCGTCCGCCCCCTGCAGCAGCGGAGCTCCTCCTTCCCCGGCTTCACGGTGGCCCCCGGGTCCAATTTCCAGCAACAGTTATGTTAAATAATTTAATATTATATTAAATTATTATTCTATAGTACACAGTATTATAGTACTATATTATAATAATATTATATTATATTATATTAATATTATACTATATCATATTTTTATGTATTAATACATATTATATTTTATTATGCTCTGTTTTATAATACTAGTAATGTCCTTTATGATCATTTTGTCACACAAAAGTACTTTTTCAGTTTGTTTACCAAACACATGTTAAAGCGCCACAGCACTTTAGAAATGTAGTTACCAAACAGCAAACAGCTTTTTATAACAGCTCTACTTCAGACAGCTCTACTTCCAACAGCTCTATTTCCAACAGCTCTACTGCCAACAGCTCCCCCGAACAGGGCCTTAATCAAGCTTGAAGAAAATAGGAAACAGGGCTCAAAATAAGTTTCATTCCTTTCGAACTTTTTAGGGTTTAAGATCCATACCTTCCTATTAAGACCAAACCTGAAAATGTAATCCTTTGGAATGAAATTACCTTTTAATAGAAAAACCATTCAATGAAATGTTACAGGAAATAGTCTTCTTGAAGTAAAGAAAAGCTTGGAAACATCCTCATTAAGGATAATGGAGTAGGTTAAGTAGGGTGCGAATTTGAAATGTTAGCATAAAATGATTGATCCTACTATTAAGTAATGAATTGAGATGCTTAAAACAATATAGATGTGGAAGACATACAAAATCAGGAAGCACATTTTTTTTGCTTATGACCTTTGGCTAGTTCTTTGGTCAATCATCGAATTACTTCAAGACCCAGAAGTTTACATGCTTTTGGTAATAATATGCTCACAAAATTGTTCCACAGTTTTATTCCTCAAGACCATACATAGATCATGAAAGCAAAAATCTTATAGACTTGGCGCTTAATTCCTTGAGAAGACATGTTTCAAAATCTTTGCAAATATGAATAATCATAATGCACGAATATAGTGAATAACAGCTATAATAACAGAGTATCAATTTCATTCAACTTTTCTCTCTCTCTCTCTCTAGCAATATAATTCATGCATAAACGGAAATAAATAATATCACAATCCTAATAAGTGTAAATATATTTTCCTCTCTCTGTCTCCCTATTACAGAGAGAGATCCTCTCTTTGAAACAGGGAGAAAACCTGTCCGTAACACATGGTGGACCGCGAGATCAATCGAGAGAGGGAGTGGGTGGACCGCGATGTCTCAGTCCTCTGAATATGGAAACGAATCGATGGAAGATGGATTGTTTTGAAAAGAATGGAGGAGAAATTATAAATTTTTTTTCTAAAACTGGATTCAAAACGATGCATACAAAATTAGAAAAAAAATACCTTCTTCAAGGGATTTTTCATGGGAGGAAACTTGTTCGGCGACTAGGGTTTCTTGTTTGGACTCTCACAGATTTTCAGAATTATAAAGAGACATTTTGTATAATTGTTATATTTTATCACGAGTATTTTGGTAAAAAAAAAGCTTTTCTTCAAAATCTAAAAGTGTTTTTTTCCAGAGAAGCTCCAATTTAAAAAGATGTTTTTAGCTTTCTAGAAAAGCTAAATCAGGTTTCTGAAATTTTTACCAAACATCCTTGTTTCATCTAAAAATGCTTTTGGCGGGCCAGAAAGTATTTTTTGGCCCTCCAAAAGCTTTGTGAAACCGGCCTTGGTCATTGCAAGGAAAGAAAATGACAGGCGGAACAGTGGGGGTTAAGCCCGGGCTACCGCAGACTTTACCCTGATGTTGCTGCCTCACTTAAGCTCCGGTGCTGCCATTGCTATGCTGTGGCCGACGGTGATGAGCCCGAGACCCTATCATAACTACTCTCTCATAATAATTTTATTTTGGGTTTTTTGCATGAATATCCTCCTTAATATTAAATTTTGCATGAATACTCTTTCAAAATTGATATTTGCATGTATACCCTTGTAAAATACTTGTTTTACTATTCTGTCCTTTTTTAATCCTTATTTTTGCATATTTATCCACGCCAACGCCGTTAAAAAATTAACGGTTTCAAATTAAAATGACTAAAATACCCTTAATGGGCAGATGTGCAAAAAGAAATATTTATAAGGCAATCACAATGGAAGACAAAAAAGTAATTCAAAATTTTATTTTATTTTTAATTAAAATAAATATAGTTTTTATTAATGGTGTTAGAAAAATCGTTATATTAGGGGTATTTGTGCAAAAATAGTGTTTTGTGAATGTATATAAATAAATATAAATTTTAAGAGAGTATTCACGTAAATTTAAAATTTTAGAAAAATATTTATGTAAAAAACTCTTTTATTTTTATGCGAGAAGGCTATCGTCAGCATCACCGGCTTAGCATTGATGGCGAGGCTGGTGCCTGGTGGTGGCCATGGGTCCTCGAATGACAGCAGGGGTGGTGGGAGGCAACCTCCTTGTTATTTAAATGCACATTTAGGGATTAAAGAATTGGACTTTCGAATCTTTAAACTAGCTGTTGTTGCTGGAAATCGGATCCGAGAATAACCGTGAACCAGGAGGAAGAGCTTCTGCTGGAGGGCGGTGGCGGACAGCTGTCTCCGGCAGACCTGCAAGAAGCTTGGGTTGAGAGATTCGGCGAAGGCCCTCCGATGCTTAAGTCAGATAGAGATCTTTAGATATTTTAATAGAGAGATCTTTTCTGCACCATAGATGAGGTCAAGGGAGATCGGCCTCCGGCCCGCACGTCCAGCGCTATGGGGAAATATACCGCCCTCCGACCTCGTCCTCACCGGTCTCAGACAGCGGAGGTGACTGCTTTTTTTCAAAAGTATTGTCCGCTTTGAGTGCGTCGTGCGCTATCTTTGGGGGTCCGCATAGGTACTAGCTCCTTGGGCACACGTCATGCACTACCCTCACGATTTTGCCCAACAAAAGGGGCTTCTGAGGATAGCCTGGTCTTGTGCTTGCGATCAGGAATTTTCTTTATGGCAGCAACCCAAACAACAGTCCCGTGAAACTGCTACCCACCACCGAAACAGTCACGTCCACAGTCCACTTGGAATCTACCGACAAGGAGGCAGGAACACGTGGAGGACCGGAAAGGTCAATGGAATAGGAAAAAAAGCAATGAGCGAAGACTGACTTTCTTTTTTTTTGTTAGAAGGGCGAAGACTTACTTGGAAGACCCAAAAAGAAAAAGGGGAAAAGAATGACTGATATTCTCGCGAAAAGAATGATTGATATTGTCTAATGTCCCACGAAGTCGACTGTTAGATCGAACACGACACGGATCTCAAAGTACTTCGATCTCTTCCATTTGCCATCTATCATTGCACGGTCCAACAAACGGAGGGAAGAAACTTGGGGCGCACTGCGCCTGGAAAACTTACCGCGCAAGAAACTTGACGGGCATACGAATCCCATGTCATCGTTCGACACGTAAGCTCTCCTTTTAGACTAAACGAATTATAAAATTTCGATCCAGACACGCCCAATACCAACTCCACTTGCTCCTCTTCTCCAACCATAGAACAGAGGGCAGCTGCGATCCAACTCACCAGACGACCACCGAATCCATCTCCATGGCTTCATTCGACAAAGCCGTAGAATCCTACAAGAAAACCCTCGCCGCCGCCGCATCCCTTGCAGCCTCAGCCATGCTGGTCCGCTCGGTCGTGAACGAGTTCCTCCCTCATGAAGTCCAAAGCCTCCTCCTTTCCGGCTTGAACATCTTTCGAACCCGTACTTCCTCCGAGCACGCCATCGTCATCGAGGAAACCGAGAAGTACGCCAGCAACCAAATCTACGAGGCCGCCAAACTCTACCTGGCCACCAGGATCAACCCCTCCATGAAGAGGCTGAGGGTCAGCAGAGTAGATGAAACAAAGAGCATGGTCATCTCTTTAGAACCAGGCGAGGAGATGACCGATGTCTACGAAGGGGTCGAGTTCAAGTGGCGGCTGGTTTGCCAGGAGTCGGAGGGATCGCACAACAGCAACTTCCGGCAAGCAAACACCGCAACCGAACTCCGGTCGTTTGAGGTCAGCTTCCACGAGAAGCACAAGGACAAGGCATTGAATTCTTACCTGCCGTTCATCCTCGCCCGAGCAAAAGCAATGAAGGACGAGGAGAGGATGCTCCAGCTCTACATGAACGAAGGGGAATCGTGGTTCCCAATAAACCTTCACCACCCGTCGACATTCGACACGCTGGCGATGGAGGCAGAGCTCAAGAAGGCAGTCATGGAGGATCTCGCGAGGTTCGTGAAAAGGAAGGACTACTACAAGAGGATTGGGAAGGCCTGGAAGCGAGGGTACTTGCTGTACGGCCCGCCAGGGACCGGCAAGTCCAGCTTGATTGCAGCGATGGCGAACTATCTCAAGTTCGACATCTATGATTTGGAGCTCACCGAAGTCGGATGGAATTCGACCTTGAGAAGATTGCTGGTTGGAATGTCGAACCGATCGATTCTAGTGATCGAGGACATCGATTGCACCATTGAGCTGCATCAGAGGGAGGAGGCTGGATCGTCGAATTCATCATCAGGCAACGACAAGGTTGGTGGGATCCTGTCTACAATCTTCTTCACTTGATTTCATGCATGGTCTAGGAGTCAACTTAATTTGGATTGTTCGACGATGTGTTGCAGGTGACGCTCTCAGGGATGCTCAACTTTGTCGACGGACTCTGGTCGACCAGCGGCGAGGAGAGGATCATTGTGTTCACCACCAACTACAAGGAGCGGCTCGACCCGGCACTGCTCCGGCCAGGCCGGATGGACATGCACATCCACATGGGCTATTGTGGTGCCCATGCATTCAGGGTCTTGGCTTCCAACTACCATGCCATTGATGACCACCCATTGTTCCCTGAGATTGAAGGGTTGGTGAGGGAGGTGGAGGTGACCCCGGCGGCGGTCGCGGAGGAGCTGATGAGGAGTGATGATACTGATGCTGCACTCCATGGGCTCGTCCAATTCCTCCAACGGAAGAAAATGAAAGCTAGCGGAGCCAAGGGCGAGGGAGATTGTGGCGAACATGTCGCAAGAATGGATTGAGACGCTGGTGTGCAGGTGCCACAAAGAGGATGACGAAAACAGTGCTTTTCTTTCTTTCTTTTTATAATTGAAATAAAGAGTTTTTCTTCCTTGGTCCAACCTACTCGATATATATTTTTGAATAAACGAAACTGGTGGCTTGCAAATTTTCCCAGCAAAAATTTGATACTGCCAGCAATTTATTCTGTACTAGCTTGTAACCCACGCTGGGTTTATCTGAAATGGAAGAAAAATTTTTTGATACTTTATCAAATATCTTTTTATAATAAAAAATACTATTTCGTTTTAGCAAATGAACTTACATTATTAGTCTTAATGTTCGTAAGTTGTTCGTCTAAACTGAAAAGAAGAGGGAAAAAAAATCTACGAGAGTATTATTCAATTTTAAAAGTTCAGCCATGAAACATAATTAGAGATTATGAAAGAAAAAAAAAAGAAAATGAACGGAAAAGGAATGCTTAAAGTTAAATTACCTCCGCTACAATGGTAATGCTGAGTTATATCAAAGATTTTTTTCTAGAAAAAAAAGTGAGATTTAAATTATGTTATCGGCTTGTACTTGGAGATTTTTTTATAAGGAGTTGCTTCTTGAAAAATTCACTATGAATCTATTTTTCAAGAGTTGAAATAATAGATTTTTCTTGAACTCCAGACGAAGAAAGTCCGGATCTAAAACTTTCATGCGGATTAGTATGTTGAGATTCACTTTTTGAAAAAATATTTATTATCTTAAAATTATAGACATTACCAATAAAACTCTGCGACCCAAACATAATTTGGAAGATGCATGTGCCATTAAAAATCATTTTAACAACAGCCGAAAAGCAAGTTTGCCACATTTACGTCCATTGCAAGGTTAGGTGCCAAAACACCAATTAATTACTGAGCTAATTTTTCAAATATTATAAAAATTATTGCACCAATTTTATCCTCAACGATAGTACTTAGTTTATAGCTTCAAAGGATAGATATACAACAGTTATTTTTGTTTAAGTAAAACAATAATGTATTCGTTTTCAACAAATAAAGTATGATACCAAAAATAGAGCGCAATTTTACCATGGAATTAGAAGTTGATCATTTTTACTATATTGGTTGCACCAAAAAGTATCACTATAAACTTTTACAGCTTAACCCTTCGAGCTCTTTGGAACATTTCAAAGAGTTTCAACTTCTTCTCTCACCCACCCCCTCCATTTCGAGATCGCTTTGAGATTCATGCTGATATTTTCCTCAACCTTACCTTCTTCTTATCTCCCTCCTCGTGATCCTACCCGCTTGTTCTCTTACTCCTACCGGATCACTTTGAGATCTACGCCCTCTCATATCTGTTACAGCAACGCTCTGAGGTCCGTATTAATACATTGATCCCTCCTATCGTCGAATCGCTTTGAGATTTATGGCGGTATAAGTTAAAACTTGTGAGCTCTCTAGAATTTCAGAAAGCTCCGACTCATTCCCTCTCTCACCCTCTTCTCATCTCCCTCCTCCAAACGCTACTCATTCCTATCAAACCCCGCTTTTCCGTCTCCTGACACTGCCCACCTCCCTTTCCTTTATCACACACATAGCATGGGAAGACAATGACCATCACTTCTTTACGGCAACCCTCCAATGTTTCAACCCAAAAAAATAGAAAAAAAAGAAGAGAAAAGAAACCTTACATTTCAGGTCAGCAGCATCCTCCCTTTCTCAAGTGACGATATAAGAAGAGGACGGTTGCAGGTTTCCTACTACAACCCCCAACACTTTGATGAGAGAAGAGACATGAGAAAGAAGAAATGGACTGTGGTCATAACGCTTTCCGGCAGCAAAATATAATAGAGCAGTGAACTCCGCATCCCACTACAGTTGGGATGGCGAGCTGACCGCATCTGTAGCAGATATGGCGAGGTAACCATAGATATCTACCTGCGAGCGGGACGGCACGATCACGTGTGCCTGCAGAGTAATGTCCACCATCTTTTTTTCTCTGTTTTTTTTTTTTTTTTCCCAACCGGCTACATCCTTCAAAGGGAAGGCAGAAACCGGCATGCATTTCACAGTTCATTAGGGCGGGTTCGAGTTTTTTTTTTTATGTGTGCGTGTGTGTGTAGGATATGGTGAAAGACGCGGCCGCAGAGCATCCAACGCCAAATGTGGAGAACTGAATATCGCACCCTTTCAAAGTGGCCGGATGGCGCCACACGAAGGTCTCTAATGCCAATCTTCGGTGTGTGACACTTGTCGTCCAGGAATACCACCGGGCTCCCTTTTATTCTATCGTATGGATGGTAGAGCGACTTGACTCCTGACCGCTTGCCCTCGGCTTTTTATGATGAGAATAATCGTAAGTGCCTTTTCTGACTTGCCTTTTGTAGTTTTCTGATCATCTCCAGCTAAGCAACACAATGGTTTGGTTTAAGCCCATTTTTTTATAGGTATAAAGCGCATATAGTCTTCCAACTTTGATTGCTGTTGTCTAAAGAATAATTGGATACATATGACATTGTTCTTTCTTCTTTTTTTTCATTTTTCCCCCCTCCACCTTCTGCAAGTTTATGGCGGTGATGACAATTAATTTTCAATCAAATCTACAATAACTTTCTTGACACCTGCGGGCGGCCGATCCTTTTTATGGACGCTGGAACTTACGCCTTCCAACAAAAGTTCCTTGCAAGACTAGGCAAACAAGAAAAACTACTTCAAATGAACAACCTAGCCAAATAATAATAATAAAAAAAAAGCGCAATGGAGAAATGAGCGATAGACTTTGCTCCTGTACAAGAAAACAAAACAAAATTGGGCCAAAGGTCTATAAAGGTTTTACCTAAAAGAAACATCAGCAAAAATTTACATAATCAAAGACAAGCAGGAGCAGGTGCACTAAGCTCTGGAAACAAACAAAATTGGGCCAAAGGTCTATAAAGGTTTTAGCTAAAAGAAACATCAGCAAAAAAATTACATAATAAAAGACGAGCAGGAGCAGGTGGCCCAAGCTCCGGATTGAGCTCGGCTTTCACAAGAAGCACATGGACAAAGCACTGAATTCTTCCTTGCCATCCATCCTTGCCCGAGCAAAAGCTATAAATGAGGACAACAGGACACTCCAGTTAACAAGCGGGAACGTTGGAGCCCAATAGATCTCCACCACCCATCAACTTTCGATCCATTGGCAACGGATGCCGAGCTCAAGCAGAAAGTCATGGAGGATCGAGCAAGGTTCGTGAATACGGGCTATTACAAGAGGATTGGGAAGGCTCTCTCAAGTTTGACATCTATAATTTGGTATCCACTTAAGTAATATGGAATTCGACCATTTGAAGATTGCTTGCCGGAATGTTGAATCGATCAATCCTAGTGATTGTGATTGAGAACATTGATTGCACTACAGAGCTGGGGCAGAGGGAGGAGAGTGGATCACAGGACAGATGGATTTCCTCTTCAGGGGATCACAAGGTTAGTGTTGACCCCATCCTCTACAAACTTGGCTTACATAGATTTCAAAACAATCCTAATCTGATCTAGTGATCATAGATCATTATTCACATTGGTTTGTTCAACAATGTCAGACTAGTGGTGACACTCTCAGGCCTGCTCTAACTTCGACAATGGACTATGCTCGACTAGGGGAGAGGTGTGGGTCATCGTGTTCGCTACCAGCAACAAGGAAACAAACTTGACCCATCCCCTCTCCAGCCAGGCCGGATCCCTCATGCATCTAAGGGCCAACTACCATGCCATCGATGACCACCAATTGTTCCCGAATATTGACCACCAATTGTTGCTCTTCAAGATCTGGTCGACTTCCACCAAGGGAAGGGAATAAAACAAAAAAGCCAGTGAAGTCAAAGCTAAGGAAGAACATGCTAAAGATCTAGCCAGAAAAAAGCAAGAAAAAGCAACAACGGAGGGAAAAGGGGGGGAATAGGGGTGGGGGGTGGGGGCAAGGGATAGACCCATTATGGGGACTAAAAATAAGGAATGCAAAGATTTACTATTTAACAGTCGAATCTACCATATCAATTGATTGTAGCATGAAATCCAATCAATCTTCCCGCTTTATCTTTATGTGCAATGAAGTCATAAATTTTGTGAACTAAAATAGATGAAGATGAAAATGTTGGCCTCCATAACCATCATAAGCGATGACAAATTATTGTTCATATTGATAACCTTTACAATAAGAAAAGCATCATTGACTGACCTTGATGTGTGTTAAGTTGAAAAGCTGGAGAATCTGAAGAGTAGAACAAAAGACGGACTTGATTTTTTTTTTTTTTAGGTCATCGAGATGGCTTCCCTTCTGTTGCCTAGCCCTTGCCTAAGCTGAGTTTCGAACCGTGAAGCTTCTAGGAACAGCGGATTGGGCAGAGCACTTGATATCCATGACATATTTTAGCTTTCAGAATTCGAAGTCCCAGTCTCCGCAACTAAGTATTTTCGGATTTACTTTGGTAAGCATCATGTAAATAATCAGATAATAACTTGTCGAGGCTGTATCTACTTACTACCATCAGAATCTCCATGTAGTTCCTCCCGAAGATCATACTCAACCACAAGACCAAGGTTGTCAACAAATTTGTGATACACAAGACACCCTGCACACTGTTTAAATTGTGCTGTTAGTAAACAGAAAATATTTCTTGTAATATCCCTAAGGACAAAATTGCCACTGTGATGCAGTGGCATCTTATACCAGCAAACGATAACACCATCCATATGATAGAGATGAATTTTTTACTATTAACTACTGGACATTTTTATTTTTCTATTGAGTTACACCGAGGAAACTCCTAAAAGAACTGAAATAAGATAACATTATATAAAACGCAGGGAAGATACCATAACTACACTACCATTTCTTTAAGTGAAGTTTCAACAACATACTAAGCCATTGGCCTACCTAATTCAAATATACGTATAAATTGCTACTTGAAGACTACAAATTTATTCAGCTGTTTTTAGTGAAATTTTACAGTTTGTTTATCATAAGGTCATTTCAAATGCTCACTTTTTCAGTCATACATATAAGTTTAATATGGAAAACCTTGAGCAAGAAAAAAAAAACAATATTACCATTCTAAACATCAGGGATTAGGATTTCCAAACAAATGTACATAGACTAGAGGAAGACTTAAATACAAAATGCACCTGTACAAAAACAGTCCCACGCTCATAGGCTAATCTATTGATAAGACGCCGAGTTCTTTCACCACAGGCATCACATGTGAACTGCACCATCAAACTTCTCCTAGGAAGTGCTATATCAAAAGCTGCATCCTTTACAATAATGAAATAAAAAAGATTGTGTCAATTAAAGCAACAAAAAAAAGAGGAGAGAATTGGAATAAAAGAAAGAAATACAAATTTAATTTAATTCCCAATCAAAACCTGCACTACGAAGTAACTTTCGCACAAGGTTATATGACAACTCACAGTGGATACTTTGCGTGTGTATTAAATTCATCTACACTACATCTACAAAATGATTCTGACAAGCAAATTTTGAGTTCCCTGAAGCGGCAGAACCATCAATTATAATACTATTAACCATTTTGCTTGTGTAACTTTTGAACAAGAGTGTTCTACCATCCTAATTTTAACTAACTGAGTCATAATCTTATGGTATGGAGAACAAATAGCATGGCAATAACTGTAATCCCGTTCCTGAATATTATTACTAAGGTCAGCAAAGAGGTTTTTAGCAGGGTTCAAAACACATGCCCATCATCCATCTTCCCACGGGACAAGCCTGTTACAAAACTACCAGTCTCAAATTATAAATTTCCCTCTGATATTATGAGTCCATCTGTTCTTTTTCTATTGGATACTCTTTTTACTATTTTCCCTTTTGGATTCACAGACTAAGCATCTTGCCTCCTAAGAACAATTGGACAGAATCTGGAGACCAGACAGAAAGCCAAGTTTAAATGACTCAAGGTCAGGAAGCAGAAGTCTGGAACTCTGAATTTATATGCATCTCTAAAAGGTAAGGCACTAAGCATTAACATTTTCATGAATTCTCATGCCATCTATTGGATACTCAAGGGGACTAAATAGAAACCATTAAGTTTACATCTACGACCCATATGTAATAACTAAATAGTTTTATCCTCGTGTATCCAGATCATTTCCAGCTACATGTGACATTAAATTCAAGCAGTATGCAATAAAATCCACTAGTACCTCTACAATTCCTTCAAATTTGAGGAACACCAGTTTTTTTTTTTTTTTGGTATCAATGTGTTTAAGTAAAAGTCAAGAAAGAGTTCCCCGCATGCAAATCTCAACACATTCATCCATCTTCAAAGAGTGAGGCATTTCTACTATTTCGTAGTCTCATACTGTATATGCAGAATGTCCTATACACCTTGAAAATCCCCAAGTTGGAAGGTTTCTTCTAAAGACAATTTTCTTTCTATGCAGCAAGTTCATCTGACAAAGAAGTATAATTTGAGCAGAAAACATGCTATTTGTGTTCCCCTACACTCAACTTATCAGTGTATGTGACAAAAGTGTCGATGTGTCCATAACAAGCTGGCATGACAGCCTTCAAAATCCCACATAATAATTTGTCCTTCATGATTACGTAAGGATATATTAGTATTGTGATGTTATGACTGTATTTTCGATCTCTTTTCTTTTATTTTCCCTCCCTTTTCTACTCCTCTATTTCACTATTTTTTCCTTTTTCAATCGTAGAATCACTAATATTCTTCAACAGTTTTTTCTCTTAAAACTAGGGATTTGGTTATCAGATGCCATTTCATTCTCATGATTACATAGGCTTTAAGTGGCACACTACATGTCCCTCTTAAACAAAGAGTATATCACCCAATTCGCCACTTCAACAACTTGATGCCAAAGAATACAAAATAATTTGAGCTTGTAATAAGCGAAAGGGCATGCTCTCAGGAAAAGTAACTAATCACTTCTCAAAAGATGACTATAAAGATGGCTATCACCAAGTGAATTCTGAAGTGTTATAAACAAGATGTTCGTAGGTTACAAGCAAAGTAAAACAAGGTGTTCAGTTACACACCATTTTAAACGTTCAAGCCAAGTTACCTAGACTCCATAGTTCACCTCAAAAAATCCATATTGGAAGACATGTCCATAAGTCAGATACGCATTTAAACTTACATATTTATCAAATTCTTGAATTGCATCTTTTAGAGATCCATGGAAAGGTGGCCTTTCTAGCAATGATATCAAACCACCAAAATGTCACCAGAAGTAGGCTTTATTATATTTAGAGTTTAGTTACAGATATAAGTGTTGAAATAGCTTTAGGACGTCCCATGTTTGTCGAATTCTTAAGCCAATATATATTGTAATTTGGATTAGAAAAATGTTATCAAAATACTTTAACAAATAATATGTCCTAATAATATATACTCTTTAAAATTGGAAATAGATAATTCAATTAAAAAAATATATCTTCCTATGTGTCTCTGCATTTTCTTCCTTATGAGTCAGGCACATAGTAAGGCATACATCTCTACTCTGGTGATGATCATCAATCAGGATTGCATTCAGCCTCATGCCAAGGATTAATTATTTTCCACTCAAAAGAATCTTTTGAAACAATTGATAGGATTCAAATCCTAATTATCAAATCTGGATCTTACCTCGATGCAATACAAATAAGATAAAAGATCCACTACCAAATGTAGGAAAGGATGGGACAGATCTTTGGAGCTCAAAAGGTTTTAGGAAAGGATAGGACAGATCTTTGGAGCTCAAAAGGTTTTAGGATAGCAAAAGATGAAAAGCATACTTGGTGGAATTTTAAATGAAACATGAATTCAGATAAAAGAACTAGAAAGGTAAATATTTAATGGAATGACATTCAAGTATAGCCTATTGGGTTCTTTACAGCTTCAGGTGTACAAGCAAATGCTACTGTAAACATAAAACAAGATTTTTCACCCTTACATAAAGAAGCCCTCTCACAGAAACAAGAAAGGAAAATAGAAATGACATGCAATTTCCTATTCCTAATTCCCTATGGAAATCTCGATGATACATCTTCAAAATTCATTAATAATGATAATGGAAGAAAACTTATAAATCCAACCTATAACTAAAAAAAAGTAAATTCTGAAAAACCTCTGCCCTTCTAATTAATAAAGAATACTATCTTGAGTCAGAATCTTATCTCAAGTAGCAATTCAAGAATTGGGATAAAGAAAAGGAATAACTAATAGAAACATGATCGCCATTTTCATGACCAAGGCAAGCCACAGTCTAAACAACGTTTGGACTACAAAAACAGAGCAGGAAGGAAGCCATAATTTCTCACATCTCAGCAAGCTAAAGTGCACGTGCCGTGCTTCATAAAGTTCATCACGGGCACCACTTCTTTAAAAGGAAAAGAAATCAAGAAAGAATGAAACAAATTACAATCCGAAAAGGGAATACTATCGACCAATTCTGGAAGAAAGGGTGGGTTGGGAAAGTAAACAACCTTAGATGAAGATGTGGTATCGTCCGGCGTATAATTTTCTGCAGAATTCGTTCCACTCAGACAGATGACATGTCTGATAGCTCTTTGACAGTTAGAAATCCGCAAGCTGAAATATATTCGAAGCCATTCTACAGCATTCAGTGCCAGCGAATCGAAAAGCAATGGAATTTATCAAAGTTTTAGGTAAATCTAACAAATTCATGGGCGTATCGAAAAGAACTCGAGGGAGAATTATGGTAGAAGAAAGACGAAACGCCTATTCTCATAAAATAACGTACAATATCCCCAAAAAATTATGACGAAGAAAGGAAGCAAGGAAGGTAGAAGAAAGAAGAGAGCGAGATATAAAGGAGAAGGGAAGCAGACCTGGGGATCGAGGCCTTGGATTTGGAAGCAGTGAGAAAGAAGGGGAGAGGAGGAGTAGGAGGAGAGGGCCGACGCTGGAAGCAGCCTCGATGAGGATGGCAAAAACTCTCGGAGACCACGCCCTTCCGATTTATATCATGCCATACCGGGAGAGGGAACGAGGAGAGGGCCGACGCACTTCCCATTTCTCTCGCCCCTCCGTAGCCGGTGACGAGAAGCGGAGGGAATGAGGCTCGCGCGAAGAGGAATCGGCGTCAGGGCAGGAATTAATATGGTGAAGTTTAAACCTAGCTATAATATCATGCCACACCAGGATGGATATAATTTTGATACAAGCAGCTGGAAGCTTTACTGGCGAAAACTGTACGCGTGGGAATGAGATCTGGTTTGGTTTCTCGAGAGGGTTCAAGAGCCCAACGCCTTCATCCGTTCATGCTCATCGGCATTTTGCCCCTTTTCAACAAGCTGGTTAGCACCTTGTTGTTACATTACTAGCTGCACCATTGCCTCTCACCATCCTGCTGTTATACAAATAATTTTACTGGTTTGGACTGAATCGAATCGTAGGATTAAAAATTCAAAATTACCAAATTTCAAATGGATCAAAACAGATTAAAAGTTAGTGAACCCAGACCCATCCCTAAAACTGAAACGGATCGAAATCGAATTTTAGAATCCGACCCAGCCCTACGATCCTCCAAAACGGATCGGATCATGTTAGATCTAAGCGGTCGGGGTCACGGATCAACCCGACTCATTTGCAGTCTTATTATTGGGGCGAATATAGCTATGGTGCCCAAGACAGAGCTGCTAAATACATTAAGCATGGGCAACTCAAGCCCCAAGGCCAAAATTTGAAGGTTTGAGCTGAATTTACCGAAAAAACAAGAGAGGGGCGAACCTGAATCGGATGCAATCAATACAGTGCCGGCTCGAGCCTTAGGCGACCGAGGCGGTCGCCTAAGGCCCCCGGCTCATGGAAGGCCCCCGCCCCCTGGGACTCGTGGAGAGTCTTTTCTTTTTTTTTGTGAGCTTTCACATCCGAAAGCTGGCAGAGCCAGAGTAGCAGGGTGAGTGGGTGACGGGCGACGGCTATGCTGCTGGCCCCCGCTACAGTGCGTCCGTAGATCGCAATCCCCATTTGCCATCTCCCCGACGAGGCGACGGCTATGCTGCACAGGCTACGGCTGGGCGACGGCATGGCTACGAGCCTACGACAGCTGAGACAGGCAACGGTCCTTCCCCTTCTCTCCGACTCTCCCCCCTTCTCCACCCGCGAGTGCTTTTTTTTTTTTTTGCTAAACGGCAGAACCCTTCAAAGCAAAAAAAAAAAAAAAAAAAACAGAGCGTACCATCCGTTCTCCTCTCCGGCTCTCCCCTCGGCCCTCAGTGCTTCTTCACTTCAGTTCTTCGGCCCTTCCCTAGTTCCCTTCTCTGCCGGCAGCCGGGAGGCTCGACCGTCGACGGCTTGAGGCTCGACCGCCCCTGCTTCGGCCTTCGGACTCCGGAGTCCGGATCTGCTCTCCAGCTCTGCTCGGCTCCTCCGACCTCCAGCCTCCGGACTCCGGCCTTCGGCTCCTCGGCTCCGCTGTAGCCTCTAAACTTCTAAAGGCCACCGTCCTCCTCCTCCGGCTCCAACTCCAAGAAGGCAAGAACCCGGCGACGGCGTCACGGCGGCGAGTGGCGAGCCACCGGCCGGATCTCCTCTCTAGCTCCGAGCCTCCGACCTCCGGGCTCCGCCGCTCCGGCCTCGTCGGCTCCTCCGTGAGCATCCATTCCCAAATCCCAATTCCCAGGCCAAAGGGCAAAGGCAAAATCAAATCCCAGGCAGTGCCGTAGACCGCAGTGGTGAGTTTTATACGGTGCCACTTTTATATTGACTAATCACTATTCAGTATTCACTAACTATTTCACATCATCACATGGAAGTATATGTTGATTGTTATTTTATTATCTAATAGTTCTGTGATCACCGAACAATTGTCTATAAAGAGGATTTCTTTCATATGCCATATTGTTGTTATTGGCTTATTGCATTTAATGTTATACAATAATGAAAAAAGCCAAGAGAATATATGGCCAACTGATTAATTTTTTGATCCAATTAATTTTGATTTATTCAAGTTAGAGACACTACAATTATTTTTTTGGGTCTAATTGTCGGTTGGTTGTGATTTTTTTGGATCTTATTTGCGGTCAACTATGTCACAAGAAAGATTAAATGGATTAGCTATATTATCGATTGAAAATAATATTTTAATGAATCTTGAGTATAAAAATTTGATTAGTAATTTTGCATCTCAAAAAGCTAGATGAGTTATTTTTAAATAAAATTTTAAATTATTTTACACTTATTAAAATTTTTTCATCATTTAAAAAAAAAAGGCCTCCTTTTATGAGTTCGCCTTAGGCCCCCAAATGTTTTGGGCCGCCCCTGAATCAATACAATAATTAAGGAGTCAATAAAAGCGACGCCCTCTGGAACAATTTAGTTTATGCCAGACAAGATATAACATCGCTGATCAAGCTAAGATTCCACGTCAAATTCGGCCATGCATCTCCAGCTTTTGTCCTGTGATAGCCATAAGAAGTTGGAATGTGGACCCAACACGATGTACCGTAGGCCGACCGAGTCAACTCACTTTTTTGAGTGTTACGCCTTTGTCTAACAGAACGCAATCGAATTCCCAAGTAGAATTTGGAACTTCCTATATTTCAAACTTGATAACCTGTAGGGCTCGTTTGGTTCGCGGAAAAAGAAGGGGGGAAAGTGTGGTCAACGGGAAAGTAATGAGATGCCTCTTGTTTGGTTGGAGTTTTCAAAGGAGAGAGAAGGGAAAGTTGTATTCCCATGGGAATGTGATTCCCACATTTCATAGGAAAGTCTTTCCCATGAGAAACATGGGAAAGTTACTTTCCCATGAGGCGGGAATCACTTCATTTTTACTTTTTCCCAAAAAGTCCCTTCAGTATTAAAGAAGCATTAAAGAGGCATTAAAAACCTAATTTTTATTAAGGGCATAATAGGAATTATATATAACTTTCCTAGAAAAGTGGATGGCCAACCAAACATAAGCACCTTGGAAATTTGTCACTTTTCCATGGTCAACCAAACATGCCAAAAATACTTTCCTAGGCATCCTCTTTCTAGGAATTTGTTTCCCAGGAATCATATTCCTAGGAAGGAAAATGCTTCCCGCGAATCAAACGAGCCCGTAAAGTATTTTTAAACCGAGACTTCTAAATCTGATATCAAATATTCAAAAATCAAAACATTTTGAAAGCCCAATCAATTCCACAATCTACTTCTCATCTTCCCTCAAGAAGCAAAAGCCCAAAAAATTTCTCAAACTTAAGAAAATCTTTATTTTGAATTTCCTTTAACTTAAGAAAGGCCCATGAAAGATGTTTTCATGTTACAAGTCTTAAATTAAATTAAATACTTACTGAAATTCAAATAAATAAGCGATAAAGAAGGATTTCCAGTATTTGTATTAGATGTGGTCTTGTTAGATTACTTTTAACCAGTTTTTGGAATCAACCTTGGCTTTGGACCAATTCGGTGTAACACTGAATTATTTTGATTTTGGTTACATAGCTTAGTTGCCTGAATTAGGTAAACATTGGGGAGATTGGGAACAAAGCATGTCAGAGTATAGGCAGGAAACGGAGGTAAAAGGTGGCAGAATGAAAGGAGAAGATATGAAAGAAGGGAGGAGAGGAGGGATGTGTTGCATGGACCAATTCCTGATCCCTGTGGCATCTGATTTTTGTTAATATGGAGCTGGCCTAATTAGATTCCTGATCCCTGTGGCATCTGATTTTTGTTAATATGGAGCTGGCCAACTAATTAGGTAAGTAAAGAATGATGTTATCATTCCTAATATGTGGCCAGCAATAAACTAATGCAATATATACAAAAAATCGCTTCATTTGACACAATCTGGGGTTGACTGATGACCCATTGCAATGTAACAGACCAATTTAGATCCCTTTAGCATTACTAGATCAGTCCTAATCTGGCAGGCTGATATATGTCAATGTACATTGTCATATACATCAATGCTTCCCTAAAGCTGGAGCATAGATGTCACTCATGCCCAGCTTGAAAATAATAAGTCTTCAATTGCTGACGTGGTAATGTTTTGGTCAGCAGATTAGTCAATTGTAGCTCGGACCATCAAATGAGGTGTAATGGCCTTTATTCCATTACCTACTGCTCAAACATGTAAATCTACTTCCACTGCACAGTTTCTTTTATGACAAATTGGGTTGCTTGCAATGTAGATAGCTGCTTGGTTGTCATGCAGGAGTTAATTAGGCTGTGAGACCAAAATCCCTGGTCTCGATTGGTACTAATCAAAGCCACATCAATTCATACATAGCAAGAGCAACTGCCTGATACTTGGTTTGAGCATTGGTTTTCCAACTACAGTTTTTTCTAAAAAAATTTCCAAAATAACAAGATTCTCCCAAAAAATGTAGAGTATCCAAACATCAATCTTCTGTCAGAAGGGTAGTTCAGACAATTAACATCTGTGTAATATCAGACCTTAAGGTGCCGTCAAGCACTGTTGAGTATTGCAAGACCTGGTGCCACTACAAGATACTGCAGGATGAAAAAAAAAAGAAAACATCCTCAAGGTTATATAAACTGTCCCTCCAATCTTCTGTACATTTCCAGATATGTAAGTGGTTTTCCTTAATCTTCACACCCAACTTGAAAATAATCTCAATAGGAGTTTACCTCCCTATCTTGGAGGATTTTATAAGTTCATTTGGCTTAGTTTTGATCATTTGGCTGCCCTAGAGAATGCATAACATGGTGGCGGAAATGTCATTTATGTTAAAAGAAAAGGCAACATTGGTGATAACAGCTAGGGACAAAGCTGATGTGGAATAGTCAATTTCTATAATACACTTTTGAAAACTTTCCTGTGGTGACTTATTTTGGAGGTGATTTTACAACATTAACACCCTCTAGGCCTGATTGTGGGATCATATTCTAGAATATTACATTATTATTAGTGGGAAAAATCAAATTCTTCCTTGATGTTTCGCAACAATTTTCTAAATAGCTGATGAAAAAAGGCTCAAGGACACCATCCCTCCATCATGAACAAGCATCGTTAGGAGTATTTATGCACTCATTTTTTTTAGACATTGGCGTGATCTTTATTATTTATTCTTTATAATATCTCAAGCCTTCAAGCTTTGTTTAACCATTTTGTATCTATTGATTATTTGAGCAAACATGAAGGCCATCATTAGGAGTATTTGTTTTTTTAGACAAGCAAGTTTTCATGTCCTTGTTGAATCTTATAAATGTTTATGCTATGCAGCAAAAATTCCACGTTGAGTTGGAACAAGTCATATATATGTCTTGCCCTTTTGATTTTCTCTTGTCATGTTATGTCTGTTTAAGGCATATTATATATCTGAAGATCCTTCTCTTGTTTGCAGGCTTTTATGCTTCTTGGTAACCACCAAGGTATGCGGTACCGACCAAACCGATGTACCGGTGGAGATCGGTACCGAACCGATTCAGAAAAATATATATATATTTTAATTCCATGCATAGTGTTGATGAAGCTTTGGCTGCCCAAACTAGAATCGCAGAAGACTTTCTCTAGGAAGTAAAACATATATTTTGGCATGATGGTATGACGCACTCCAGGTTCTCGAAAATCATCAAGGATTTCTATGACAGAAGGTCTAAATGTACTTTCATGGTCTTAGATCGTGGTGGGACATTCCACAGGACTCTGAGATAGGGTACCATCCCAAGTTGCCGAGATGCCATTATCCCAGCATTTTGATCGGCGAACCTTGGAACATCTCCTATCCCAAGTGTCCAGATGGGGGCGGAACGGCGGCATATCCCGTTCCATGCAAAAACCGAGACAGCCCCATACCATGGGATTTAAAACCTTGCTTCCTTTAGTAATTTATTTTCTTCAAAGATTCAATTTGGATTATTTTAAGGAAATACTTGCTGATTGAGATGATTTGATAACTCTCTATTTCATCATGATATGTTGCTTGCAGTCTTCATGTCACTCACCTTTTGAGAAGCTTGCATGAATTGTTCCAAGGGCATCCATGTTTTGCTTCTAGTTCCAGCAATTGCTTTTTGCTGAAAGGGCACAAAATAACAGGGAAAGCTTCTTCGTTGACTCCTCTTCTAGATACCGAAGCACATACATTTTTGTATAAAATAAAGGTAAATAGTTCTTGTGTTGTAGACTTGGAGGCTATGGTGCTTCATTTGTGCCCCTTTTGTTTTACTTGTTTTGACACTTTTAGGATCATTTCCAAGCAGACAAGGAAGTTTTCATGTCCTAGTTGAATCTTATAAATGCTTATCCTATGCAGCAGAAATTCCATGTTGAGTTTGAACAAGTGGTATGTATGTCTTACCCTTTTAATTTTCTTTTGTCATGCTATTTGTCTGTTTATCTTCTTGTTCCCACCGTCAAGGCATATTATATATGTGAAGATCCTTCTCTTGTTTGCAGGTTTTTATGCTTCTTCGTAACCACACCTATTTGACTGAGGAGTTGCATTGTCTTCTGCAAGATAATTCAAAGCAAGCTTCTGTGCAGCACTCACCTTGTGGAAAATGCTCTCCTGAGAGGGTAATCTCTGCATTCCCCTGTTAAAACTCACCAAGGCTAAGGTGCTATCAGATTTTTCATTATATTTATTTTTCTGTTCAAGTTGTTCTTATTTTTGTTTTTTCTTTTTTTGGTGTTTGTATTTTCTGTTGCCAGATAGAAAGAAATATGACTTCACCTGAAGTTCGGAATAGAAATGCTGCCCATCCTTGTGTAGCAGATAATCAAGAGCTGATGAAGATCGGTGAGAGCAAGGTACCCATTGGAAAGGAAAAAGAGAAGAAAGATGTCAAAAACATGATCAACAAGACCTGGATGGTAATTCGATTCATTTGTTTTATTGTACATTCCTTATGAAGTACTATCTGATAGGATTTATTCCTCACACTTGTTGGCTATAAAAAAAATTCAAGTTTGGATATCAATGCAGCTTCATTTGTCTTAAAGTTAGTTTGATTAGCTGTCTTTATGCACTACAATTCTCTTAGATATCTGAGAATCTAATATATTGTGAATATGCTGAAAAGAACTAAGAAAACCCTGAAAGTTTACAAGGGTTCCCTTTTTTTATAAAAAAAATACTACTTTTCATATTTCTGATTGTACGATCATTATTTACGGTTTGTGGAACCAAAAATCTTGAGTTCCAAGACACTCTGTGATATGTTTTTCAGTAAGAAATTTGGAACTTACTGATCTGAAATTTAACAACAGTGTAGTCTTACCTGAAATTTCAGCAGACTTTTGAATGAGATGCAAAGAAGTGTGCTGATTGAAAGGTCCTTTGTTTCATTTGATTTCTTGGTCGGCCCACAATGGTTAACCATCCATCCAATGGAAGGGGCATGAGGAAGCAAAAGGAGCATGGAGATATGTGAGAGAGCGGTGGAGAGAGGAAAAGACTAAGAGGGAGAGAGATTAAAAAAACCCATTATATCCTTTTCTATCATAAACCAACTTATTTAAATCGACAAATAATTGATCCACTGCATAAACCTAAATAGACCCATCATATGACCTCCGACTAACAATCCTCATTATATCTTTCTTTAATTAATTAGATGGTCGCTACGATACGATTCCATATCATACCATACCATATTACCAACAATGCTAGAGTGGACCGGTATATAGTCTGATACGGAGACGGCGAACCTTGCCTACATTTATGGTGATACAATATGAATTATGTAGGGTACTCCATCATCAGAGGCAATGATTGCATTATAAACTATGCAAAGGTAATTCTTGGCAATACAAAAATTTTGCTATTAAATATAACTACTAAGAGCTTCCCAGCCACCGATAATGTCATTAAAAGTTGATCAGACCCTTAGGACTCCTGTCTGTTTGTCATAGAGACCATGGAAATTACAATATATTGCTGCTTGTCTGTCAATAAATTAATCTTTTCACCCTGTTTATGGACACTAATTTGTCATTCCATTTGGTCCCCCTTTGTCCTTGATGTCCTTTTGATCTGCCAAGTTGTTAACCTACGGTACATATGCTTGGTTGCTCTTAATGACTTTGATTACTAATTTCCATCATGATACTGTCTGTGCATGTTCACCTTGCTAATTGTTGTCGATACTTTAGCCCACTAATTTAATTGGTGGCAAGGTTTTGCATCATACTATATGTTGGCAACAGGCCTCGTACCAAATCATATGGCGCCAGGCCTCATACCGGTACAGTAAGTAAACCATCATATCAACATATGGTAAAGGTGCTAAATTGAAACATCAACCATACTATATGTTGGCACCGTACCAAATCATGCCCTGTATCATGGTTCTGGTCGGTTGAGCCTGTACCGAACCGGTGCCGACGGGCACCGGTACGGTACAGTATATAAAAACGGTTCCGACCCAAACTGGGTCGGAATCGATTGGTTCCGTGCTTGGACCGGTTCGTGCCGGTACAAGCCGGTACCGGTGCGAACCGGGCCGGTTCGCACTGGTACAAGCCGGTCTTTCCCCGCGCGTGGGCGCACGGGGCAGCGCGCCCCGCACGCGGGGAAGAGCGCCCACGCAGCTGGAGCCCGCGTGGGCCTCCGTGCGGATGCGGCGAATTTTTTTTGGGGGGAAACGCGCGCGGACGTGCGAGCGGAGAACGCACGCCCATGCGCGGTTCCCCACGCGGGGCACCGTGCCCATGCGGGCTGCCAACCCGCATGGGGTTATTAAATGCCTCTGTGGCCATTTTTTTGGGAAACACGCGCGGACGCGCGAGCGAAGAACACACGCCCGCGCGCGATTCACCGCGCAGGAACCACGCTCGCGCGCGCTTCCCCAGCAGAGAATCACGCCCGAGCGCGGTTCCTCGCGCGGGGCACCGTGCCCATGCGGGCTGCCAACCCGTGTGGGGGCATTAAATACCACTCTGTGGCAATTGACGCGTCCGCAGACGCGCACGGAAGCATTTTTTTTTGTTTTTTTTTTTGAAGTCCACGGGCTCGTGGCCGCGCGCGCGGCTCCGGTTCGATACCGGTTCCAAGCCGGTACCGAACCAAAACCGTACCGGTGCCGGTGCTCACCGGTACGCCGGTACAGTCGGTCCGGCGAACCTTGCCCTGTATCATACTAATTCCCTATGACTATGGTACCATGCCATCCAATAGGGTCTGGTATTGTCCGATATGTAAAACTTGTTTGATGGTATAGTTTGTTAATATTCTTATGCACCTTATTTGATTTGATAAGGCCATCTATGCAGCTGAAATCTAGGCCATTGATGTGTCCTTGAAGGTCACCAAGTCCACTTGCATCTCCATGTCATTAATCCTATACTATAGGACTCGGGATCAACCAATATTCCAATCAAATGATCACAGTTGAATTGTTGCTGCATGCTAAACAATTTCCAATCAACGTGGCAGTTAGGACTTCTTTTTGGGATAGTGAAGATACATCTAGGATAACTTGCACCGATATTTTGTCACTTGTGCTGTTTTTTTTGTGATGATGCTAGCATGTGCTTTGTTTACTTGGCTAAATTATAAGGCTTCACTAAAATTTTTAGACAACATAATTTCTTTCTAGAAGTCATCAGTTGCCCCTTAAATTTGATTATGCAAAGATTGTAATAGACACACAACCCACAGCCACATTTTGAAATTTCCATTTACTTTTTCAAGGTCTGACACTAGTATTGTGCTTGCTATTGCTTTAATATATATAAATGTTTAAGTAAATTTTAAGCATCTGTAATAGCTTTAATATGATCAGCTGCCTTGCACGCCTGTACAGTCCGCCGTGCGAGCATGCGGCGTCTGTCGCGCTTCGGGCTCGGGGCATGACAGATTTGGTGGTATCAGAGCCTGGGTTTTAGGATTCCTACGATTCGTTGAAAAGGTTGAAAGATGGATGGGATTTAGACAAGGGGATAATATTAATTGCTTTTTGCTAATAACCTTTTGATTAAACTGTTTGGATGATCTTATGATATTTGCCTATTTTCACTGAATCAGAATGCCGCCTCGCCGTGCCCGTCGTCTGAAATGGATGGTTGGGGGATCTCGGGGTAGAGTCCCTACTAACCAAGGGACCGAGGCATCGCAAAGCCCGAGGTCCCAGAATGAGGCCTTCGAAATTCACCAAGAAGGTGGGGTTGGTCAATTAATCATCAATCAGCCAACCCTGAGTCAATCGACATTGACACCAGAAAATGTTGTTGGAAACCAGACCCAGGTGCTCAAGCTGATCGAAGAGGTCGTTGGGTTAGTAAGTGAACAGAGGCAGCAAGCTCAGCAATCAATCTAGCAGGATGTTGGTTCTTCTGAGCAAAGAACTATTATAGAATTCAAGAAAATGGCTCCTTCGACCTTTAAGGGCACCACTAGTCCTTAAGAGGCCGAAGCCTGGATAGATGAAATGAAGAAAGCCTTCAGGGCAATGAAGTGCACTGATGAAGAGAAAGTCAGATTTCTATATGCTTCAGGACCGCGCTCATCATTGGTAGAAGTCTGTGAAGCGCATATTGGCACACGAGCATGAGCCAGTTACCTGGCAGAAGTTTCGCACAGCCTTCTCCAAATATTTCCCTTCTAGTCGCCTAAGGGAGCTAGAGAAGAAATTCCTCAATCTGTCTCAAAGAACTATGACCGTGGATGAGTATGAGGCAGTGTTTGATAGGCTGTCTCGGTTCACTCCCACCCTCTTCATGGATGCAGAATCCAGGATGAGGAGATTTGAAGAAGGGTTGAAGCCTCACTTGTGTCAGGGTTTGGCCGCAGTGCACTCAACAAGCTATGATGATCTAGTTGATAGGGCTAAGAACATGGAGATTATCTGGACCGAAACTCAGGATACTAGAGATGAAAAACAAAAGAAGAGGAGCGAGGATTATGATACTTGCAGTGGACATAATTCAAGCAGGACTGCACAATCTCGTAATAGATCTTGGCATTCAAGGAAGCATGGATCTTATGAAAGAACTACTCATCATCAGCAAGACCAGTCTAAATGTGATACATGTGGTGGTATGCATAAGACTGAACTCTGCAGACAATTATTTGGCGCCTGTTTCAGATATGCCCAACAGGGCCATAAGATAGCTTTGATATGATCAGCTGCCTTGCACGCCTATACGGTCCGCCGTGCGGGCGTGCGGCGTCTGTCGCGCTTCGGGCTCAGGGTGTGACATTTGTGATGCAGAAGAGCAAAGGTTTTAATTATATTCTTGCATAAAGTCTCACCGTAGTGACCATCTAATTAATTAAAGAAAGATATAATGAGGACCGTTAGATTGCAGGTCATATGATGGGCCTATTTAGGTTTATGCAGTGGATCAATTATTTGTCAATTTCAATAAGTTGGTTTATGATAGAATAGGATATACATGGGGTCTTTTATCTCTCTCCCTCGCAGTCTCTTCATCTCTCCACCGCTCTCTCATTCATCTCCATGCTCTTTCTTCTTCCTCATGCCCTCCCATTGGATGGATGGTTAACCATTGTGGGCTGACGAAGAAATACAATGAAACAAAGGACCTTTCAATCAGCACACTTCTTTGCATCTCATTCAAAAGTCTGCTGAAATTTCAGGTAAGACTACATTGTTGTTACATTCAGTAAGTTCCAAATTTTTTACTGAAAAACATATCACAGAGTATCTTGGAACTCAAGATTTTTTGTTCCAAAAACCTTAAATAATGATCGTACAATCAGAAAAGTGAAAAGTAGTATTTTTTTATAAAAAAAGGGAACCCTTGTAAACTTTCAGGGTTTTCTTAGTTCTTATCAGCATATTCACAATATATTAGATTCTCAGATATCTAAGAGAATTGTAGTGCATAAAGACAACTAATCAAACTAAACTGTAAGACAAATGAAGCTGTGTTGATATCCAAACTTGAAAATTTTTTATAACTAGCAGGTGTGAGAAATAAAACCTATCAGATAGTACTTCAAAAGGAATGTAAGATAAAACAAATGAATCGAATTACCATCCAGGTCTTGTTGATCATGTTCTTGACATCTTTATTTTCTTTTTCCTTTCCAATGGATACCTTACTCTTACCGATCTTCATCAGCCCTTGATTATCTCCTACACAAGGATGGGCAGCATTTCTATTCCGACCTTCAGGTGAAGTCATATTTCTTTTTATCTGACAACAGCAAATACAAACACCAAAAATAATAATAAAAAAAAAAAGAACAACTTGAACAGAATAATAAATAGGATGAAAAACCTGGATAAGCAGCTTAGCCTTGGTGATTTTTAACAGGGTAATGCAGAGGTTACCCTCTCAGGAGAGCATTTTTCACAAGGTGCGTGCTGCACAAAAACTTGCTCCGAATTCTCTTGCAGAAGATAATGTAGCTCCTCAGTCAAATAGGTGTGGTTACCAAGGTCCGCTGAACCGGTTGGAACCAATACCATATCGGTGCCAACTGGCACCGGTACGGTACAACCATAGAATTCGGTTCCGACCCCAAAACGAAAGGTTCCTTGCTCGTACCGGTTCTTGTTCGTACCGGTGCGAACCGGTGCGGTTCGCACCGGTACTCACGGGGAAGAAGAACAGAAAGAAGAGGAAAGAAGGAAGAAAGAGGAAGAAAGAAGAGGAAGAAGAAAAAGAAGAAGAGAAAGAGGAGAGAAGAAGACTACCTCGCGAGCCTCTTTCTTCCTCCCGAGCACCTTGCGGGGAAGAAGACCTCCCTTGCTCGTGGAAAGAGGGGGGAAGAGAGGAGAAGAGAGGAGGAGAGAGGGAAAGAATGGCTCGAGAAGAAGAAGAGGAGAAGGGGAAAAAAGAAAAGAAGAAAAAAAAGAGAGAGAGGCATCAGGGGCAGCGCAGAAGCACGGGCGCGAGTGAGGCAACGCGTCCCTGACTCGTGCCCGCGCGCGTTCCATGCTGTGTGAACCCCGTGCGCGCGCGCTTCTCCGCACGGCAAGGCGCGGGGCAAAGAGCCCACACGGGGCAGCCCGCGTGGGCTTTTAATGCAACAGCCACTCTGTGGCATAACACGGACACGCACGTGTCCGCGCGTTTTTTTTTCTGAATCGGTTTGGTACCGGTTCCAACTGATACCGGTCTCCGCCGGTACGTCGGTTCGGTCGGTACCGCATACCTTGGTGGTTACCAAAAAGCATAAAAGCCTGCAAACAGGAGAAGGATCTTCAGATATATAATATGCCTTGACAGTGGGAACAAGAAGATAAACAGACATAGCATGACAAGAGAAAATCAAAAGGGTAAAACATATATACGACTTGTTCCAACTCAACATGGAATTTTTGCTGCATAGCATAAGCATTTATAAGATTCAACAAGGACATGAAAACTTGCTTGTCTAAAAAAATAAATACTCCTAATGATGGCCTTCATTTTTGCTCAAATAATCAATAGATACAAAATGGTTAAACAAAGCTTGAAGGCATGAGATATTATAAAAAATAAATAATAAAGATCATGCCAATGTCTAAAAAAAATGAGCGCATAAATACTCCTAATGATGCTTGTTCATGATGCAGGGATGGTGTCCTCGAGCTTTTTTTACATCTGCTATTTCGAAAATTGTTGCGAAACATCAAGGAAGAAATTGATTTTTCCCACTAATAATAATGCAATAATCTAGAATATGATCCCACAATCAGGCCTAGAGGGTGTTAATGTAGTAAAATCGTCTCCAAAATAAGTCACCACAGGAAAGTTTTCAAAAAGTGTATTATAGAAATTGACTATTCAACATCAGCTTTGTCCCTAGCCGTTATCGCCAATGTTGCCCTTTCTTTTAACATAAATGACATTTCCACCATCATGCTATGCATCCTCTAGGACAACCAAATGATCAAAACTAAGCCAAATGAACTTATAAAATCCTCCAAGATAGGAAGGTAAACAGTGCTCGACGGCACCTTAAGGTCTGATATTACACAGATGTTAATTGTCTGAACTCCCCTTCTAACTGAAGATTGATGTTTGGATACTCTTACATTTTTTGGAATAATCTTGTTATTTTGGAAATTTTAAAAAATATATATATAGTTGGAAAACCAATGCTCAAACCAAGTATCAGGCAGTTGCTCTTGCCATGTAAGAGTTGATGTGACTTTGATTAGTACCATTCGAGACCACGGATTTTGGTCTCACAGCCTAATTAACTCATGCATGACAACCAAGCAGCTATCCACATTGCAAGCAACCCAATTTGTCATAAAAAACTGTACAGTGGAAGTAGATTTACATGTTTGAGCAGAAGGTAATGGAAAAGAAGCCATTACACCTCATCTGATGGTCCAAGTTACAATTGACTAATCTGCTGACCAAAACATTACCATGTCAGCAATTGAAGACTATTATTTTCAAGCACTCATCTATGCTCCAGCTTTAGGGAAGCATTGATGTATATGACAATGTACATTGGCATATATCAGCCTGCCAGATTAGGACTGATCTAGTAATGCTAAAGGGATCTAAATTGGTCTGTTACATTGCAATGGATCATTAGTCAACCCCAGATTGTGTCAAATGAAGCCATTTTCTGTATATATTGCATAGTTTATTTCTGGCCACATATAAGGAATGATAACATCATTCTTTACTTACCTAATTAGTTGGCCAGCTTCATATTAACAAAAATCAGATGCCACAGGGATCAGGAATTGGTCCATGCAACACATCCCTTCTCTCCTGTGTGTCCCTTTCTCCTCTCCTCCCTTCTTCTTTCATCTCTTCTCCTTCCATTCTGCCACCTTTTACCTCCGTTTCCTGCCTATACTCTGACAAGCTTTGTTCCCAAACTCCCCAATGTTTACCTAATTCAGGCAACTAAGCTATGTAACCAAAATCAAAATAATTCAGCATTACACCGAATTGGTCCAAAGCCAAGGTTGATTCCAAAAACTGGCTAAAAGTAATCTAACAAGACCACATCTAATACAAATACTGGAAATCCTTTTTTATCGCTTGTTTATTTGAATTTCAGTAAGTATTTAATTTAATTTAAGACTTGGATTTTGCAAGTTGAGTAAACATGAAAACATCTTTCGTGGGGCTTTCTTAAGTTAAAAGAAATTCAAAATAAAGGTTTTCTTAAGTTTGAGAAATTTCTTGGGCTTTTGCTTCTTGAGGGAAAATGAGAAGTGGTTTGTGGAATTGATTGGGCTTTCAAAATGTTATGATTTTTGAAGATTTGATATCAGATTTAGAAAGTCTCAGTTTAAAAATACTTTACAGGTAATCAAGTTTGAAATTTAGGAAGTTCCAAATTCTCCACTCCTATATGTTTTAGATCAATCATCCTTATGGATGAATCATATGGGTCTATCATGAAACTTCCAAATTCAGAAAGCATTACTATATTCCATGAAAAATGATTTAATTATTTTCTTATTCTTTAAAAAAAAATTAGATGTTTAAGTTGACCTGACAAGATCATATATGACCGTAAATTTAGATTTTATGAGTTCTATTGAAATCAATAATTGCATGATATATTATAGCCTAACTCAATGTGAACCATTCATTTTCATAATATTGATTCAGTTTATTGCGGTTTCAGGCAAGAACGAAGAAAGCTAAACCCAAGGACTTAAATAATTCAATATACTTGAAATGATGCATAATGTTCCCTTTAATCATTTCAAGTTTATGAACATTTTTTATTGGGATAGGTTCTAATTTATTTCTGGAAAACATAGATGAGAACTACTGAAAGTACCCAAAACAAATACCAATAGGCTCAACTCAGACTGAGACTTTGAACTTTGCAATTGACCTATAGCAGCAAATAGTTAGCAATGACCACAATCCTATGATTCATAAGAAGGAATAAAATTATGATTTATTTTTTTTGAGCAAATAAAACCACAACTTTCTATTTTTTGAAGAACTGACAGAGGAGGGAAAACTGATTTCAGCTGAAAATAAAAGAAGACAGATCTGACGCATATGGTTAAGTATACATAAGTCTTAATTGGAATTAATATCTAATTACGCAAACGTAACAGTTCAAGAAAAAAGAAGAATAAGAAGAAGAATAAAAGTAGTCTTACTCTTCCTCTACAGGAGAACTGGCAGGCAGCTCCGCCACCTTATGGATGCAAGGTTTTCCATGTCCATGAAGTTTTGTTGGTTCCTGATTAGGAAATTTCGTCAAAGATGAAGAGGCGATACTGTTTTAAATAGATCATGTAAGCATCAAAATAATAGAAGTCAAGCATATATAATCAAAGGTTATCAACCTGAAAAAAAAAAAAAAAGACAGGAGTTCTCATAGTCCAACTCTAACATCCACCAGGCCACTAAAACTAAAGAATGGGATTAAAATCTGTCACTCACAACAAATCCAAGACCCATAAACAACTAGAGCTTGAAAATGAAACAATGTGATATAGTTTTCTTCTTTCTTTCTTTCTTTCTACCAGCCACCGAATCAAACTACAGAAAGGCCAGATCCATATAAATCTCCTGGGGGGGAAATCCTGAAAACTTTCTTATTTCAACTTCATAAGCATCACCTACTCATTCTTCATGAATCAAAAATCAAGACACAGAAACATATAAGACTCTTGGGGCAAGGAATCTTGAAGAACTTCTTATTTCAACTTCATAAAGACCACCAACTCATTCTTTTTGGTATGACCACCAACTCATTCTTCAAGAATCAAGACACGAATTAAAACCTTTCAAACAAGAAAAAAGAGAACAAAACTCAAATGAAACCAAGAAACCAACTCATTCTTTTAGGTATGATCACCAACTCATTCTTCGAGAACCAAGACCCGAAATAAAATCTTTTAAACAAGAAGAAGAAAACAAAACTCAAACGAAACCAAGAAAAATCACCAACTCGATCTTTTTGGTATGACCACCAGCTCATTCTTCAAGAATCAAGACCCGAACTAAAACCTTTTAAACAAGAAAAAGAAAACAAAACTCAAGCAAAACCATGAAAAATCCACTGAAAAAGGCAGAGGTTTCACCTCCAGAACCACCCATCAAATTTTCGAATTAATTGGAAGAGATACCGACCGGCGATTCTCGCTTGGAAACAGTGCCAAGAAACCCTTGCAATCGATCCATGAGCGGGATTACGTCCAAGAAGATGGGTATGGGAGCGATCACGTGGGCGAAAAATGCATCTTTACGACAACTTCAAAGAAAATTAGATACTAACAATTTACGGCATTGGAATCGCTCGGAGTTCTGTCGGGAGCTAGGGTTTTTTTATAGAGGAGATGGATCGCAGGCGGATGCAAGAAGGGTTCCGGGAGCGCGAGAGCCAGAGAGAGAAAGGTCGGGTCGAGAAGGGTCTTGGCGGTTGGGAGGAAGCTTTAAATAGGGCTCCGAGGTGGTCCGGGCCTTCTGCCACGCGGGGAAAAAAAATGAAAGAAAGAATCTGGGTCCGGAACGGACCGGCATATATAACCGGTCCAGTCCTACTTCGTTTCAAACAAGGACCGTGCGTCTCCATAACCGGCGGCGAACGACATGCATAATTGCCAAACCCTGCCGTTGCTAAATCCTAAGCCATCAATTAGACCTGAAGAAAACACAGCCATCCATTCTCATTCGAGATTTAATCAAGCATGCAAGATTCTACTCTAGTAATATACTAAAATTTGTGAAAGGTGAAAAGATTGGGCGTCAATTTACTCTCCAATTAGAGTCTCAAAGTCCATGAATCCCAAGAGCATATTATTTTCTTTTCCTTTATCTATAATACATAAAGAGTAAGGGTTCTAATTTGTGAAATACTTCTATCTCTAAAAGATTTTGTTTGTTACTTTTAATACCTTAAAAGTTTGAAAAAGAATTAGTTATTGCTCTCATTTTTATGGAAAATTAGAAGGATGTGTGCAATTTATCCGATTTGTAATTGTTTCGAGCTAACAAATAATGAATGAAACAATAATACAATTATCTTCTAGTCATATTTAACACCGTCCATAGCATTTTTGCAAAGGATAGAAAAAGCTGTAAAGGCCAAAAAAAGAGCTTGGATTGGGAAGAGAGAAAAGAAAAATTCTTGTATATAAATTATATTCTTGAAGGAGATGGTAGCACTGAATTGATTAAAAGGGCAAGTCATAAAATATATACTTATCTAAATTTTGATATGCAAGTTCAAGAGGGGGCCTCTTATAATTCATCCACCATTGTCCGTACATTGATTAATAGTGGATGATTGAGCAAGATCATCATCATTAACCATTCAATGATATGATATACTAGATATAAATCAAATACTAAATATAAAAGGACCCAAATTCTTGGATGATCCACACCACAATAGCCATAATTTAATATCCTATGAATGGAAAAATACATTTTGACTCATTAATTTTTCTCAAGAAACATTTTGCCACCCAATTTTTGAAGATTTTCAGCTAACCCTGTATACCATCTGTTATCAATGATAAATTCAGCATCAAGAAAGGAACGATATGCAAGAAGGGAAAATATTAAAGAAATATAAGGCTTGTTTCTCTCCTTTGTCTTGTCCCCCCTCCTCTTGAAGCTTTTTGCTGGGAGGGCCTCGGGTCCTCCCACGTGAAAAGCAAAAGTACAAAAAAGGGTCAAAAATAAGAAGTAGAAAATGAAAACAGGAAAGAAAGGAAGTTGGAAGAAAAAAAAACTCATCACCTCTCGTCCTAAACGATCGGATGGGCATCGTATGTCCGAGAAGGACGAGATGTTAATGAAATATTATCGCTACTCAGGTCCTCGCTTGTCATTTCTCGCCTACCGTCCCCCCGCCCTCTTCAAATTTAGAAATTCTTAGACTTTATTTTTTTACTTAATCACTTCTTTGACTGGATTGAAATATAATTTCTTAAATTCTTCTAATAACACAACATTGTTAAAATGTTTGTGCATAAATAGGTTTATTTATTTAATTTATTTTTTTGGGGAAATTTTTTTATTTATTTAATTTACTGAACTTCTCCTGAATGTTTTCTGATTTTATCGATTTTTGTTTCTGAATTCCAAAACATTCAACCATGTCTAATTGTTCCCAAACACACAGGTTATGGCTACGGTTCATGTTTAAACTATTTGAAGTCATCTTGGATGGTGAGCTAACCACCTTCTTATAAATTAAATTGCAATTTTTTTTTTGTTGGGAATGTAATTCAATTGTATATAGGTCCAAATGAGTTTATCAGCATAATCTGGTCAAAATGGACCTTGCCCCTTAAAATTATACAAAAAGTTAATTTTGAAGAAGAACAAAGAAAAGATTGTTCAAAACGCTCACCTCAAGGTAAGACACATCTAATTTAAACTAATCTAAGTAAGACAATACTAGGAGCCAATCTGGGTTGAATTTGAAGCCAATTTGGGTTAGATATATCTAGGGGAGGCTATTTTTGCATAGCCTCCAAGCATTGCTCCAATATGCAGCATCATATCATTGCCTTCAGTTGAAATTTGACTCATGGCCAAGAGGACAGGAGGCATATCGACAGAGTATGCTTGTTATAGCGGATCAGACCAAACCAAATTGATATAAATTGTTGAAGGAACTTTAGATCATAACATGGTTCGAGCCCCGAACTAGTTCGGATCTAGCCGAACTAAGTTGTTGGAACAACATGATCAAACTTACCAAAATCGATGGTAGTACGGTTCACAGAGGCTATGGATTTCCGTGGTTAAGTCATCCCCTACCACACCTCTTCAAAAAAAGGCATGTATAAGCTTGATCATATCCCCTTCTTTCCCAGGGGAAGAAAAATACTTGATAAGCAGATGTTTACCAAGCAGTATAAGTTTAATTTCAGGATTTTTCGATTCATAGAGTAGATAAGATCTACTAGCTAGGAAAATCTGACCTTCAGGCAGCCAGAACAGGATCTAAAAGAAGACTAGCCAGAACAGGATTTTTCACCTTTTGTCATAGTAAACTTGAAATGATACAAAAGCGTCATGAACTATTTTTATATCTTCAGAGACATAATCAACGAAATGCCTGTACTAAGATTTACAAGAATTCCGGATATTTCATGACAATGTTATAAAACAAGGCTATTGCAATATAATTTAACGCATTAATTGTGCCATAAAAAATCCGTTTACTTATAACAGCTTTGGCATATCATAATGTCATGTTCCGAATCCTCGTTGCTCCTCATGCCACACGCACTAGTTCTTGGAAGAAAAAAATTGGCATCAATTGCTGGAGAGGACCGATACAACTGAAACAGGTAGCCCACACGTCTTCTTTTCTTCTCTCTAGTCAGAAACCAAATGCACAGACGGCAGGCCACATTAAATGTCAAGGCATATATTATATTCCTGAAAAAATCATTTTGGGACCTCTAGGAACGTGAAAGAACCCCTTTTGAGCTGCATTTTTCAGAAGATGCAAAAGTTATATGATGTGCAGTTACAGGTTTTGTCAAGTAAATTTTATGACAGAAGACTAAGGAATAGTAAATTTCATGTTCAACTTTCGAAGGAAGCAAGACAAGTATGCTCAATCTAAGTGATGCATATGGCATTCTATTGAAAGTTATATCCGCTTCTATCAATATATATATATATATATATATATATATATATATATATATATGTGTGTGTGTGTGTGAAACATATCTTTGAAAAAAAGCTCTTAAAGGGTGACAATGGCACATAAGTCATGATAAAGCTTCAATAAAGCCAACCCAGCAAGAACTAATAGGTGGGATAAGTGATGGCAATAGTTTCCCACATGGTTATTTTATTGACTGTGTTTATGCATATAACAAAGATAATGAAAAGCTTTAGTCTTCAAGGTTCGAGAGTAATAATTCACCCAAATGAATCCTGATTGAATAAGCACTCACGTTACAAAGGTTTCTATGGGAGCTTTAGACGGAATTACATGTTGAGTAAACAACAGAAAATTCACAGAACTCCATCTCCATGCATAACAAGAAGCACGATTATGCTAGTTATTTTAGGACTTCTCTTAACCATGACTATAACCAATATGCAAGGTCATCTTTGGCAGGTTCTTTAACAACCAACATATTAATTAGATCCCTCAGATAAAGATTTAGCTATTTGCGCTACTTGTTTTTCTATCATCTTGCATAGGATTTCTCAATGGAAAATGATAATGTTGGTGTATGTTAAATATTGTATATTCATTTTTATTGTTTGGTCGAGCATTATATTGTTTATTGGTTTACATGGATTCTCTAAGGAATGGCATACATGATCCGTATTCTGCTTGCCAAGATGCCCACCAATAAGTTGACACATAGTGGATCCTGTAGCTTGACATAAAGAATATGCCTCAGCATTCTCGAGCAAAACCACAAATCTCCCCCCCCCCCCCCCCCCCCCTCTTTCTTCTTTTCTTTTTTTTATTTGAAAAACACTGAGAGCACAACCAATTAGAGTTATCAACGACAAACTCTTGGGAAACACTTACCAAGGTTTGAACCCAGAGCCTCCTTCCAATGGGAGGATGCAAGCACCTTGGCTACATCCCAGCAAGCAGAAGCAACACCATTATTGAAATGGTGTTAGAGAGGACTAGCAATAATATGTTTGGAGTGCAGTTAATTCGCTCATGTGAGAGACTAATAATTAAGCCCATATAAATAACAGCCAATAAGCAAGCAAATGGCCTTGTAAAGTGTCGATACATTTCTTATGTTCCATCAGATTAAACTATTATTTATTCTTCATCAATAACTTCACTGACTTATAAAAAAGTGTAGGAGTTGTTTTACCTTTTAAGCATTAAAGGAAATCATAAATATGTAACAGTATTGGCTGCTTGACTTTCACTTGATCATTCATTTTCTTGGCTTTAGAAGTCAAAGAGCTAGATATATTATGCTAAGATCAAAATGGTCAACAAATCAAACGAACTGAAATCAACTGAAGAACATCTCAGGGAAAAATGTTGCCATAATTCTGAAAGATTTAGGTAAACATGATAAACAAACCTAGGCACAGTCCCACGACGGCGCAAGTCAAATTCTGTTGCTTGTCGAAGGGCTCTTGCGAAAGCCTTGAAAGTTGCCTCAATAATATGGTGTGAATTTTTACCAGCAAGCTACAAAACCAGATAAAATAAACCTCTTGATTCATGTTCTTAACTTCATGCAAACTAATAGAAGTTTCAGTAAGCAGAAAATATTCATGTGTATTGAAATATGATTCAAGTTAGTGACTAACAAGTTCAATTTCTTGGTGCATCGAAATGATGATTAGTGATCTTCAGAAACTGGAAAAGAAAATTTAAATTGAAGATAACATTTGCTAAGAGAATATTGGAACTGGAGCAGAAAATACTGAATATGTACCTGACGAATGTGAAGAGTCATCCCAGATGTGTTCACCAGAGACTGAAAGAAATGTTCCACTAGCTAATCAAAGTTTCAAACAACATGTATAAGTTCAGGTTATAGCAAAAGATTTAAAAGAAAAGAAAGAAGAAAGTAAAAGCAGTAGTTGCATGGTATAGTTCCTATTGAAGATAAGACTAGGAAAATGGATAGAAGAAAAAATGATTATTGGTTTGAAGGTACAGGCGACGTGATGAGAAAAATGTGCAAAATCAATTGACACTGAGAAACAACAACTTTCAACTTCCTATTCTCAACACTTGAATAAAGAAACTACTTTTATTTGCTTATATTTTGATAATAGAAGATATACCAATCTCTCTTCTGACCTGATAGTGCAGCTCAGATAGTTTTCACCTTCCCATCCACATGGGTTATCACATGCATGTTTCAGAAGTCTGTAAGCGGTATATGTGGCAGCAAGGTGACGCTAAATTGGTGCCTAGAGGTTAAGGCAGCGCAAAAATAACAAATTATAAAAAATAATAAATATGAAAAGGACCTGGAAAATATGGTCTAACAAATGAAACATAAAACATCAAGTAAGATGTAGTAAGACAATGGTAGATCAATTTGGCAATGTCCAATGCTAATTCATAAATCGATCTCATCCTATACACACAAACATGATACTAAATGCTAAGGTCGGGGTGCCTAGGGGATGCTGCCTAAGCGGGGTATCTAGGTGGCCATCTTTTAAAACAGCCGGTGCATGTAACTTTAATTACATTGTTAGTTGCATGAAATCCTAAGTATAATATATATAAAAAAAGAAATATGCATATAACTCCTAATCATCATTCAAATATAGTCATGTACAAAGAAACACTTAACAGTTGAGTTCTAACCATCATGCACCTGACAATTTAAATGATAACATGTGCAATGCACATGTCTCAAACTTGACCTGAACCAACAGATAAAAGTTATAAATCATGGAAATTACAGAAGTAGGCTTCAAAAGTCTATTTGATGGGTTTGCTTTTCACATTCAAAGTTGAAAATATTTGAACATGAGAAATATAAAAGAGTGGATCAAGGTTTCAGTGTAGTGTTACAATCCTGATTAAAAAAAGAACATATAACAGGTTTTGAGTCTGCTAGTTTGGTTCTCTTGCTACTCAATTTTCTCAAGAGTTGATAAGTTAGTTGACTATGCAAGTTAAAATTTTGAGTAATTCATATTGCAAAAGATTGTATTGGTGTCATGAATTAGGCTAGGAAGCAAAAGATTGTATTGGTGCTATGAATTAGGCTAGGAAGCCTAAATGCAAAATGGATTGTTGATTAGGATGGTTCATTTCAAAATATATTTTGAAAATATACCAAAATATAGATTCAAGGAGTATTACACAATCTGTAGGAAATTCTCTAGGAAATGTTGTTCGCCTTTTCTTTTGCTCAATTTTCATGTACTATCTTGTGGGACACTGTTCTAATTCTTGAGTTCTTTCACCTGGAGAAGTGCAATGAAGCTCAGGTGGTTGATATGGCATCAATTTGATAAATGATGATCAATATTTGTTGCAAGGAGCATAAAGGGGAAACCTAAGGATGGTCATGAAGTTGAAATGGTTTTAAAGGTCAGCGAAGCTTCACTGATTTTTGGAGGCTGAATGCATAAAAAAAAAGTAGTGGATCAACTATCGAGTAGTCACGATAGCAAACCTTAAAAAAAAGAAGGGAGTGGGGCACCAAGAGATACTACCTAATAAAGAAAATGGTAGTCCACAAATTTTTACATATCATGTACACAAGGAAAAAAGCAACCCCAACATACTACCTACAGTATTAATGATGATAAAGAAAATGGAAACCACAGGTATTTCCACAGCACATATACAAAGAAAATAACAAAGTCATTGAGGATAAAAGAAATCGGTGAAGAGGGGGGGGGGGTGTTGGGAGATCACAATGTTTTGCACAATACAACAACATGCAGAAAGGCAAATAAACACTATCAACAAGAATGGATTGAAACTACCTGTGTGTCATATGTCCCAACCCTTTCAGTTGGGATGCTTAAATCACAACTTAAGTGAGGACGGCCAGATAGATCCTATAGGAATGTTTTCAACAAAAAGAACAGTCAGATCATAAAGTTAAAGTATTGCTTACCATAGCATTAAAAAATAGAACCCCGACATAATAAAATACAAGTGTACCCTCTAATACCGCTCCTACTGTCCATCGAAAGGGTAATAAATAAATACTTAGTAGTATAAGGGATGGAGATCAATATAAAAAGTGTTCCTTAAAAAAATCAAGGGCCAATTTTCATAGCAATTGTTATATATATATATATATATATATATATATATATATATATATATATATATATATATATATATATATATATATTCAAGTAGGCAAATTGCTGCCAAAATTAAAAGGAGGACAGAAATTCAGCTGGTCCTATTTTCAATTCAATATAGTTTTTTTATTCAGAAACTAAATACATCATACAAGTGATTGTTACTGACAGTCTGTTAGGCACATTGTCCACGATATATATAATTAATATGAGAACATGCAATGGATGGAAAGTGATCCGAGAAAGAGAAGGGATGCCAATAGTTGTGAAACTAGATATAAGGGCATCCACTGATGGTTGTTGTCTTGCTGCATGCATGAGAAAAGAGACACCAGCAAGAGAATAAGCAAGTGAATGAGATAGAGAAGTGGTGGCTGGTCAATAACTATGCTCTTTCATGGACGAACTGATGAGTGTGATCATGCATGAGGGAGAGGAATTGTCACGGTGGAGTATGCAATCAAAATGCTTCAAGAAAAGACACTGCTTGTATGAGAAAGAAAAAGGTTTTATAAGGAGCCACAACTTCCCCAACCAAGGGTTTGTGGTTTGATGAGAGAAGAAGGTTACCTGCATTGACATGAAAAATGGATAAACAAAAAACTGCACTTGCATTTTCTTTTTTATAATAAAATGGTATGAGACCACGCTTTACCAAAAAATGGCTTCACACAAATGCAATAGCTTCAAAAGCAATTGCATTATATATTGAAGAAATATATAATATTTATTTATTTTAATAAATAAAAAAACCTAGTTGAGATGTATAACTATACCAGTATAACTTCAATAGCAGCTTCATCAAGAGGAGCTGAAAAGTGTCCAAATCGGTTGATTCCTTTTCTATCTCCAAGTGACTGAAGTAGTGCCTGCAATCACACGAAAATATCAAAGTCTCTAAAAGAAAAAAATACCTACAAAATATTGTGGAAGTAAAACAAAGAGAGAGCAAAATGTTAAATAGTTCCAATCACCGTGCCAATTGCAAGTGCAACATCTTCATTTGTATGATGATCATCAATATGGGTGTCACCAGATGCCTTCACATGCAGATCAAATAGTCCATGTGATGCCAGTTGCTGCCAAGTCCAAGTTTGAAGTCACTAAACTACTTCCACAATTAACATTCTACCTTTTCTTTCTCAGTAGAAGCAGCATTATTATAATAGAAAAACAACTGTAAAAAGAGCTATAACATGGAAGCCCAAACAAGGAATTGGTTAACAGAGGCCTTGGTAGGAGAAAACAAACAACAGAAAAACCAATCATAAACCTGAACTTGGCGAAAAGATGGCCCTCCTAAGGCTTAACGTGTGAAAGGACAATATGCAAAAGGGAAAAATTGAAGAATTTCATCAATTGATCTACTTTTTATTGTTAAGGTCGAGACATTCTAAGCACCAATTTACACTGAAAAATATTTCCATCAATCAAGCATGACAATGATCAAATTCCTTAAATTACTGATTACTGTTTCTTAGAGATCAATAGTTCAATAAAAGCATGGAGTGAGTCAATTTGCTCATACCTTGACCTAACCAAACACTCTACTATGTTGTATTGAAATTAACAGCAGAAGTTAAAAGTAAAAAACCAATCTTTCTACAGCAAACTTTTCCTAGTCTGATTTTTTGTCAAAGATTATGCTTATAACAGATAATACACTACAACTCTATGTCATATGCCTGCTTATATCAACCATGGGACTCTGCATAAAACTCTTAGCCAGCACAATAATACCTATTTATGCATTTTTGTTATAGAGGTTCAATTGAAATCTCAATTATACAACTATATTGCAAGCATTTGAGCTAAGTTTAGGCAAGACAATCTTAATCTACACAATAAATACAACTCTATCATCATTCACCGATTTGCACCTCAGAAAACTACTTAACTGTAAATAAGACTTTGGAAAGGGCAGTCATAAACTACTTACATCCAGCATGTGATCTAGGAATGGAATCCCAGTTCCACACTCCGCGACTCCTGAGCCATCCAAGTTCAATTTCACATGCACATTTGTCTCCTTTGTCACCCTTTTGACCTCTCCAGCTCGAGATGCTGCCAGCACAAAACGTGAAATGAAAAAGGATAATAAAAACACAACAACGTTTGTTTAAGCATAAAAACACAATTAATGATAGTCATATTTTATCTCAATGTGATCTCAAAGTCATTTTTGACCAATAAGTATAATCTAATAGGAAATGCAATCTAAGAAAGAGATCACAAACGTACAGGAACCCAATTACCATCCAAGAATTTCAAAAGAAAATACTTTGACAAAAAAAAATCACAAAAAGCACAGAAAAGTTTAAAAATTGATTTTTTTCTAAATAAAAGGAGAAAAATACTAAATGTGGCCGGTCATGAACATAAATAACAAAATAAACTTAATTTAGTAGAAAGGATACCATAAATTCAACTTAGAAAATAGAGTAAAAATTCAATAAGTTTGATTGCAGGCACCAAAAACTACTCGCGATAAGCATCCCAACAATTCAGAAGGTATCTTTAATAAGGCATTAAAATTCAACAAAAAGATTAATTTGTTTGTGATAGAAGCTCAAGAAATAACAGCTTGAGAGGAGTTACATGAGCCGATGGTGGCGATGGGAGAATTGTTTTCTCCGACGCCATGAGGAGGGAGAGCAGCCATAGGGGTTGGAGCTCGCGCCAAGAACCGCAAAGACGCGAATAGGCGAAGGGATGGATTAGAGACTGTAGATAGGAAGGCGGAAGAAACCCTAACCCTAGATTTTTCTAGGGTTTCGGAGAGGGGAGGAGCTGCCGGGAGGGAGTACGAGCTCAGGAGACCCATTGCCGACGGAGAAGCAAAACTGTTTGGCCCATAAAAAGTTCGATCGGAAGAGGCCTTAGATTTTTGTTTTCGTGGAGGCCGAGCTCGGCCCAGCAGTAAGACCGTCGGACGAGCCTCACCGGGCCGGACCGAGCCTCCGAACAATTAGACACGAAGGCGCGTCCATCCTGAAATCCGCCCATAACCCGGGAGAAAGGACGCCGGCGAATGGTACACCCCAAATGCTTCATGGACGAGGCCCATGATGCTGATTGCTTGTGTATTCTCGTGAATTATATTATCCTCTTTTATCATGTGACACATGAAACTGTAAATTCTCATAAGCATCCATAGCTGGCTAATTGAAGATTTTTCTTTTTCTTTCAAATTTTGCAAAAAGTGTCATGCAGCCCATCTCCTCTGTCACAGCCCAGAATCTAATCCAACAAAACAGGACCTCACCCAAAAAGACTAGCCCACACGCTCGCAGATTCTTACTACTCCTTCCATTCAAGCCCTGACGTTCTCGATGATCTAAGAATTCAAATGTATTCAAATCTAATCATAAGCACCTCCCCTCATTCAAGCTCTGACGTCCTCATCAGGTTAAGAGTTCAAATCCATTCAAATTTAATCATAAGCACCGCGATAGATTCGTGGTCAACCTCCATGAGCTCGTGTTGCAATGTCCTATAGTCTACAAGATTATGGATATGTTCCGCTTTGATACTATTTGTAACAATCCAAGAATTTATCCAAAAAGACTGGCCGGAAGGTATTTTTTTACGTTTCTTAGTTCTATATAAATATCCAAAATCTTCTCAATGGATAACCAACGTGGAACTAAACATATGCTCGCATGGATCCTCACACCTACTTTGTTCTCCAGTCCCATATGGCAGCCAGGGGTTCATTCAATGTGAGAAGCTAGTGGGTGTCCAATGGAACCCAAGCGCAAATCAACCATTCCATCGACACTGCAGAAATGCAGTTACTCAGTGGGCAGTGAAGTAGATAGTTTTAGCTTTTTCATTCTGCAAAAAAAAAAAAAAAGGAAAACACTTTATTCTTCATTTTGTAGCTTCGAGGTCATTTTCCATCATTTTAGAATTCACCATATTTTACAGATTTTGGATGCTTTTATCCTGCACGTAGCGCATACACTTAGTAGAATATTTAAAGTTAACTGACTCAACGTATTTTGACCAAGTAAACACATATATTTATATTGAATGCACAGGTTTATTCATAGGATAATGGTAAAATTGTAATAGTAAAAGAAAAATCAATAAAAATGATTTGTTATTCCTTAAGAGTGAGACTTCTTAATGCTGGATATAATCCCTCATCAAGTAAGATGTAAATTTTAGCTGGTCTCATGTACTCACAAGCTTATTCATCTTGAACTTTAAAATCCTGGTTTTAATGGATAACACGGCTAGTTGTCTCAATATCTTTGTTTATCACAATCCAGGACCTTATTCAAAAAGATTGGCAAAAAGATATTATTTGGGCTCTTTGATTATATATGAGTATCCGAGATCTTTCGACGAATAACTGATGTGGAACTAAGTGCACTTTTGCACGGGTTCCCACACTCTTATCTATCAATTCCTCCTCTTATATTTCATACGTGTGATGCATGTAAGCTAAAATAGGCCCACGATCCCTAGTTAGTTCATGTCCGAACAATTTTAGGTCTAGTATCAGCCTAAGCCTATTGTCCGGTATGCTATAGGCTTATTTTTAAACCCACAAATCTTGGGTTTGGTCACATCAAAAGGCTAAGGCCCCTATCCAACTGTGAGTGCTTTCAATCTTAATAAGCCATCGATTCTATCCCAAGATTCGCTATCTCAGAACTGGTACCATACTAGCACAGTATCGGTTCGGTATGGAATTTTTTTGGCGTATCGAATATCGGTACGCTATTTGTACCGAATATCAGTACTGAATCGGTATGGTATAGTATACTTGGTACCATCCAATTTGGACCGGTATGGTGTACGTTGTTTTACCATTTTCGGCACCAATCACCTTGCTAAGCTGCCAAGCATTTATCCTTAGTACCAACTTGGCTGTCATTGCTAACGTTGAATCGCCGCCGAAGGAAGAAATGATCTTAAAAGTAGCCATGACAGTTGGTTCTCTAGTCGAAGCACAAATAATGGTACTTACCAAGGAACCTTGTATCAGTTGCCTAGCTCGAACGTGCTCTAGTTGGCACTTACGTAGGTTAATCACGTACTAATTGCGTAGCTCGATCGAACATGTTCTAGGTGGCAATTGCGTACGTTAATCACGTACTAGTTGCGTAGCTTAAACAAGTTATCAAAGTTTAAATCACCATCAACTCCGTATTAGCCACCTCGTCCATCTGGGTAATTCATCTAAAGTAATCTTCCTTGATTCATGTCAAGGAATGGATCATTCCAAGTTATAATCTCTTGTACCTTGTACTTCTTTCATTTCTTTATGCTGCGCTTCTGCTAATTTAAAACTGGATGATGTTAATGCTCTTTTCTATGATTAAAAATATTGCAATTATCGATGTCACATGCTTCACTTATTGTTTAATTCGAAGGTTTAATATTGGATGGAGATCCCATCTTCCCTTCCTCGGTGGGGAACCTTTCCACGTTCTTATTCTTTCTAGTAGTGTGCACCCATGCATTCTCCCTTTCTTTTTCTTTTTTTTTGCTGAAACGGGCTATTCTTACTACTATAATATAAATAGATCCAAAAAAAAAAAAAAAATCTCGAAAAGCTTTTGGTATCTATATCTCACCGATATATATTATCTTCTAGATGGTACCTGTGATTCCCTTCTCCCCCCTTCGGCAGGGGCAAGCGGTGGGCCTCATCTTTTTCACGTTACGCGTGTCTTTTTGATGCCTTTTCCTTTTTTTTTTTTTTATATATATCCAGGTGCAGACATAATGCCAGATCTGAGGCTGGCCACCTTGCCACCTCTGGCTGTTAGCACCTTCGAGATTCTTCTAATTTGGTCCCCCAGCCACAATTCGGTGCGGAGAAGTGGGCAATTTTGATTTGAGAAGTACCATGGCTTCTGTAAGAAACCAGCAAATAGGACTTTAGGAGCGTAGAGAAGTCTATGCCGGCACTACATCCACCATCAGCTCTACCCTCCGAAGAAGCACGAGTCCATCTACTAACGCATCCCATGAGATTTTAATATAAAATTGTAACCTGGCCATGACAGCCTTCAGATTAGCAAATAAAATACTGATTAGTTGCCTACATTAGCTTTTATTTTTTAATAAACTAATAAATGTTAACCATAATTATAAATTCGGAATTTGAAAACAAATTAGGCAGTTATTAAAATAAAATATTATTTTTTGGGTACAATGACGACTCATACGAGTATAGATGCGGTCAATAAAATTAAAAAAAAAAAATTATGTAGGAGCTTTGGCATGGAACTATAGTTGGTCTAGAATCATCAAAATGATGAGCCACAGAGATCAGTGGCATTGTTTGTCTCTATATAGATATTCATGGCTTAATTTTTTATATTTATTTACACATAAATAAGTAAAAGAAACAAAATTAAATGATGGCAAAATAAAATCGTCGTCACAAAGTCTCTTGAATTAGGCATAATATTTCATAAAAGAATAAAGTCGACGAGTGCAAGGCGTATGTCTGGCCTTTCTTTATTATTTTTAAGGAAATAACAAGTAGTTGAAAGCAGCAAGCCCGTCCTTTCCCTCCAAAGAGGTCCAGAAACAAAAAGCAAACATCCCCCTTGTCTCCCCAGTATTCGGTTGTCCCGTGTGGGTCCTACTGCTCTTTCCGTCCGCCTCTTCGTCCGTTTAAAACTTTTAACAAAAAAACCAGATAACACGAACGGAAAAGAAACTCTCTCCGCATTTTCATCTCTCTCCAGAGCCTCGATTCCATCGAAGCTCCCTCACTCGTGCGCCATGGCCGAAAACGGCGGCGATGGCAGGCCGGCCGCCATGGAGGACGCGAATCTTGAGAAACCCTTCCTCCGCTGGAGCCCCTCCAGCAGCATGCGGCGGAGGGCCTCCGGCGATCTCTCCCTCGCGCTCCCTTCCCCCTCGCGCCGCCCCTCTTTCAGCCGGGACGTCGGCCACGCCGCCGCCGAGACTTATCTCATTACTCGCCTCGCTCTCACTCTCCTGAAATACCTCGGGTACGTAGATTTTTACACCATATTTCCAACATAAGATATTTGGGTTTTCTTTTGATCCCCATTTCAATTTCTTTATGCCTTTTGTTCTAGATAATGGATCTGCTTGTTAGATTATGTTTTGACATGACAATTACTGGGGCTTCGTAAAGCTATTTGGGTAGATTTGCTCTTCGGCCACCAATCCGTCTCCGTGGCTCTTCCTCCCCACGGGCATGACAGATGCCAATTCTTAAAAAGAAGAAACGAAAATATGCTGCCGACTTGTTCTTAAATAAGTGTTGTCCGCATAGTTCTCGGAGAGGGGGGGTAAGAAAAAACATTAGTCGAATTGGATGATCGCAAGTGTCTAACTACTTTTCCAAGTGTATTATGGGAATAATCATGTGCATACTACGATTTCGTTGGTTATAGATGCCACACTTCGATTATTTAATTTTGCATCAACTTTGATGCCGATTCAACATGCATGCTGTGGGAGACAGAAGAAGCGCTTGAAAAAAAGCAGAGAAAAGTGGAAGAAACTACCTTGCGAGAATTATAGTAATAAACATTAAAAATATGCTCTTAAAGCCAAAATTGTTTAAAGCTTCATATATGTTCTTTCTTATCTCTTTAGTGATAGCTATTTTTTTCAAATTACTTCAAGTGCCAATTTGTGGATATCTTAGCTTATTTTGCTTCTAATATATTTTACAATAAATGCAAAATGTTATATCTGTAACTTTTTTTACTATGGTTTATATACTTTTTTTAATATTTGACTTTGTTCAGGATAGGGTACCGGTGGATGACAAAATTTCTTGCCCTTGCGTGTTATGCTATCTTACTCATGCCAGGTTTCCTACAAGGTTTGTGACTTCATTAAAGATGATCTTATGTGATTTCATCAAAAATGTTTTCTGAAATCTTCTTGATCTATGTGCGGCTTTTAACTAATCATTATTTGCTTTTCTTAAAGAGAACTTACAATTGAATGTTTCATTTAATAGCTTATCTTGGAATTAGCTTTTTTAGATAACTGCCTCCGGTTCATATATTGTTATCTATTTAGCTGACGTTTTCATACATTACAGTTGGATATTACTATTTTTTTTCAACCCAGGTCCGTAGAAGTGTAGTCTATGGTGAACAGCCCAGAAATCGGTAAGTTGTAAGACTGAAATCTGAATGCTATATCCTTTGTGTATTCATGCTCTAAGATTTACTTGCACAAGCATATATATTCCTATTATTTGTCTATGAGTGAGAGTCGACTGCAATTTTCTTTTTGCAGGTTGGATCTATATCTGCCAATAGATAGCAATGGACCAAAGCCAGTTGTGGCATTTGTAACTGGTGGGGCCTGGATTATTGGGTGAGTGGAATTATACCTTGTATCCAATAGTATATTCTAGGAAATTTTGTGGCAAACCATTTGGTATCTTTTCCTTGTTCAATTGTTTGACAGTAGCATTGAAACATTTTTTTTTTTTTTTTGGTTCAGTTACAAAGCATGGGGTGCTCTTCTAGGGAGGCGGTTGGCAGAAAGAGATATTATAGTTGCATGCATTGATTATAGGTATCGATGTTGGAATACAATTATAAACGTACATCTGCACTTATGTGACTTAGACATGGGACATGATCTTTATTGCTTCATTGTTCTTATGGCTGGTGTATTATTGCAGAAACTTTCCTCAAGGGACCATAAGCGATATGATAAAAGATGCTTCTGAAGGAATCTCATTTATATGCAATAACATTGCCAGCTATGGAGGTGACCCTGAGCGGTATGGATCTTTAGTTTAGTAGCATCAGATAGGCTATCTGAGGGTCATGAAGCATGATAGTTATTTGTGATATATTTGCATAATTGGGTTTCCTAAATTGATTAAAAAGATTTTTTTTTTGGACTCTTAATTAAAGAAGCTGCAAGGAGTCATGTGAACTGGCAGTCATATGAAACTTCATTTTGGAGGCTTAGCAATTGTGATTTTTCAACATCAACATAGAGTTGCCAGCAGATCAGATCTGATTTAGCCCTACCTCAGCCTAGCTCTGGATCGTAAAGTGATAGGAAGAATTGAATTTAAGGAATCAAGGATCTGGATCCTAATTCAAACTAATTCAGGTTAAAACTCAAGTTTAACTTCTTGAGACCATTACTAATTTATTTATCCAGATTTGGCCTCAAAAAGTAAACAACCGAGTGAAAAAAATATGCTGAATGTTTTGAAAAGGAAATGACTTTTTCACTAATCTTCTCATTGGATTATCTCAGTTTGGTTACTCCATGGAAGATCTCATCGCTTCCTTGTAGTAAAGGAGAAGCTCAGATATACTTAATAGAGTACATGACTTCAGGGATCTTGAGAGAATAAAAGCATGGGATATGCATGTATCTAGGACAGGGAAAAAGCACACCAGTTGAATACATAAGCTTATGGAGGAGTGGTATGATCTTCCTTTTCCATGTTATCTGAATGTGTGTTAGGGTGTGCATGTGTGTGAGAGAGAGGAGGTTTTTCTGGTTGGAGCTATGGAGACCATTTATATTTTGAATAAGTCAAGCTAGGGGCTTGCCCAACCAAGCATCTTCCAAAATGTCAAGCCATCTCTCAATCAGTTGAGCCAGGTGATGGACTGATTTGGCCTGTGGCTTAAATGATCCTCTGGCATACAGCCTAGGTCATTATCTGGTGGAATAGCTAATTTGATTGGCCCCAGTTTGATTCTAAAAGCCTAGGAATTAACTGTTTTTGCAAATTGTATTAATTTTCTCCAAAAGAAGAGTAGTTAAAAAGGTGTGCGATTTAAATGAATAGATGTTTGGATACACCAGAGTGAAAACCAAGTTCCAAGTAGTTAATCCGTATCTAATGTCAGTGATTAGGTCGATTGATGGGCGTGAACTACATAAGCTAATGGGTTTAATCTCAATAGTTATTTCATGTCAACTTTTTTAAAAAGAAAACCTAATGATTTAGTTCTATTGGTGGGCTTCTGGATAGAACCTTCAGGTATTCTAGAATGCAACTTGCCCAAGGAGTATCGCTTTTTGCATTCTTGAGTTAGCTAATTTCCACCACACTTGCTTATTGTTGACTTTCCATAACTAATTGTGTAGGGTATATTTGATGGGACAATCAGCAGGTGCACATATCGCTGCCTGCACACTCTTGGATCAGGCAATTAAAGAATCTGCTGGAGAGAGCATTACTTGGAGTGTCTCCCAAATAAAAGCATACTTTGGTTTATCTGGCGGGTGGGTTTTCAAAATTTATTACTTTCTGTCTTTATCTGATGAACCTTTTGCATTGCTGTCGAGCAAGTCTGATTTCCTGCAGAAATCACCTCCTTGCAAATGTAACAAACACAGACATGAACTAGCATTTGTGTTGCATTCCATCAAAATTGTCTGTTTGCCATGTTTGAATTTCAAATTCTAAGATAAAAGTAAAACCAACTGCAGAGAAAAATATGGTTTTCATGATTGCCATATTTACTTCTGAGGCCTGGTTCTGCAACCAACATGTACAAAATGATAATAGGCAGTACTGGAGTATGACATTCTAGTTTGTACAAAACATTATTAGGAGATACATGTCAGTAGCCAATTCATTAGCCAAGCTGCCTGAAAGGTCCAAATGAAAGCTCACATTGCCAATTCATTAGCCAGATTGCTAACATCTTCAGAAATTGATGTGACTTGAGTACTTATAGCTCATCATGTCAGCATCCAAATATGTGCAATTCAAGGTACGCGGAACCGACCGAACCGACGTACCGGTGGGGACCGTTACCGAACCAACCGGTACCAAACTGGTGAACCGCAAAAAAAAAAAAAAAAAAAAAAAAATCTGCGACGTGCGTGCGTATTTTAGCTACAGTGGCATTTAATGCCACTCTGTGGCATTAAAAGCCCACATGCGGCTGCGTGGGCTCGCGCTTGCGCGCGGTGCCTCGTGAGCTCGCTGCCCCGCGTGCGGGCATGGTTCCCTGCACGTGCAATCGTGCACGGGCTGCCTTGTGCGTGGGCGCGCTGCCCTGCATGCGGACGCCTTTTTTTTTCCTTCTCTTCTTCCTCTCCGAACTCTCTTCCTCTCCTTTCTTCTTCTCTCTCCTCCTCTCTTCTCCTCTCTTTCCCCCCTTCTCCCGCGAGCAAAAAAGGAGCCGGAACCGCGAGCAAGATGGATGATCCTCGTCGGCCCGAGGGAGGAGGTCGGCCCAAGGCCCGATGCTACAGGTAGGCTTCTTCTTCTCCTTTTATTTCTTCCTCGTCTTCTTTTTCTTCTTCCTCTTCTTTCTTCCTCTTTCTTCCTCTTTCTTCCTCTTCTTTCCTCTTCTTCTTCATCGGTGCCGGTACCGGGCTTGTACAGGTTCGAACTGGATCGGTTCGCACCGGTACTTTGGGGTCGGAATCGAATTCTATGGCTGTACCGTACCGGTGCTACCGGTACCAATACGGTACGACCGGTTCAGCAGATCCTGGTGCAATTAAATTGTGTTAATGGGCTTATAGTCCTTGATCTATTAAAAGCAAGAATTGCAGTACTGGAATTGGGGCTCGGACCGGTTGTCCGGTCGCACGGGTTGGTACACCCCTATGCCGTTTTGTGCCAGGCCCATACCGACACAATAGATGATGTAGGGGAGAGGAAGAACTGGAGAGAGAAAAATAGAGAGAGAGAGAGAGAAAACGGAAAGAGGGAGGGAGGGAGAGAGGAGGGTGGCGGAGGTCAACGGAGGGTTAGGGAGCCGCCAACCTCCCTCTTTCTTCCTTCCTCTCCCTCTCCCTTCTTTCCTTGCTCTCTCTCTCTTTTCCTCCCTTTCCTTCTCCTTCTCCTCTTTCATCACCAGTTTCTCGTTTTGGTTGTCGGAACCATACTGGTCTGCCGCTAGTATGGCTCGGTACTCCCCGAACTAGGTGGTTCAGGACGGTTCCACCGACCATGGTTAAAAGTTTTTGTTTAAATTATTTATGTTACTCTTTTACATGGATTACATGTTGGGAGTTTGTATAGACTAAAAACTTAGTGGATTGGTAGGTTAGTTGGGTATAAGTCTTTGGTTTGGATATATTGAATATATGCCCTAATAAGGTAATTCATTTCATTATATTTGTTTGTCAAATTTCAATCTATAAAAGTCACCAAACTACCATTGGATTATTATCTTGAAGCTTCAGGGACCCATCTGAGAAACTTGGTCATCATTAATTTCATCTTTTAATTTGGTTGAACCTGTTGTTACATGAGAATGTCATGTCCTTTCTGCTGAATAATTGCCAAATTTTTGGTGACCATTAGCTGACGACAAATGGGACATGCAATCAAGAAATTTCTGAGGCTTTCAGCAAGATCTTTGGACAGAGTCCATTGCTGATTTCTGATCAGAGATAGATGTCAAACATCAGAGCCCTGGGGGTTCTTTGGCTGGGCATTTTGGGACTTCTTTTCCTTTCCCTCCCTAACTTTACAGTACTGTCCTTCCCTGCAAATCTTGCATAGACCTCTTTGCTCCTTGAAAATCTTCAAAAGTATTTAAAGGCCTCCCACAAGCATAATGTTAGTTCTCTCCTCCATTTGCTATTTTTCTTCCTAATCTAGAAAGAAATTAAGTTTTCCTTACCTTTCTGCTGAGAAAGCACTTTTTAGCTCTAGTGCTCTCTCCTCTTCTTTCCCTATCACCATGTTGAGGATTTTGAGGTGTTTCCTCTACCTGCATAGTTCTTGTTCATGTGTACTCTTCATAGACAATAATCATAGTCCTTGCTAAACCATTATTGGACTTTTTTTTCTTCTTTGTCAATATTTTTTCATGCTTTTAGCCCTTTATTTTGCTTTACAGCCTTCCTTTTTGCTGGTTTTCACTTTGCTATATATGAGATCCACAAATCCAGCCCCTATTTCTCTAACTACTGAAACACATTATGGGTGTTAAATCATAAGCACAGGCATCCTATATAGAGTCTTTTTCCTGTACTTTCATAACAAAGACCTATCTCTGGGGCCCATGATCGTAATTAAAATTCATGGATTACTCCTTTGAAATTTCACTATTAGCAGATCATTTTCTCCATTCTTTATTACTCAACTCAAATGCTTCTTCTGCACTTTTGTCTTTGTTGATCAGCTGCAATAAATATTTTTTTCATGGAACCTTCTCCCTTATTCTATTCTACGGGTTATTATCATAGATTGCCTTCATTTCATGAAAATTATCAACAAGAACCAAGTTATGGAGTTGGTCATCTTGCATATCTTCAAAAAGACCTTGAGCTGCCTCCATGCAAAGTGGTCCATCGGCACTCTGAAACTAGCCATATAATTCTGGTCGAGTGGACTCTACCTTCCCACTATCAGAAGAGCAAAGAAGAGGAACCATAAATTGTGAGTGCATTATAGGACCTTTCAGCCTAGATTTTGAAAGGTGCACCTTGCAACTTTCACATGCTAAGACTATTAAGAAAGTTCCTTTTTCACTTGAATAATCTTACATTTACTTTAAGTAACTCCAAAAATCTGATATTTAACTCTGATTATATTGGAGTAGCTCTGTTGGACTTGATTTTTGAAAATCATTCTTCCTTTCTGCGGGTTGGAGTGAACAGGTCTGCCTTGTGGAGCAATAAGACTTGTGCTGGACTCTAGGCAGCCCAGGAATACAAAGTTCATTTATCAAGTGCTTGTTTTCCAACATGTCCAAAGAGGATACTGCTAGGATAGTACTTATTGTCACCTCCTTTTCCAGCAGACATGAATTCATCTCACTCTGTGTGTAGTTGCTATTTACTGTAGGAATTGAGGTCTATGTTGCTTTAGAAAAATATCAGTAGCATCACAATATTGTTATAATACTTCTTGATATATAATGCACTTGAAAATGTTTAGACTAAACATTGCTTCACAGCTATTAACTTTTCCCCCATCTATGTATGTATGTGGACACGTCTCTGCATGGTTATAGTGCCAATACTGTGCGATGAAATTGCCTAGTTAGCTGATATTTATTTTTATAATTTCTATCTAGAACACCGGGTGCAAAATTTTACTCTGTAATTAGTTTTATTATGTGCAGTGACATGATTATTGTAATCTTTGGTGAAGGGGATACTTTATTATGTTGTTTTGTAATAAAAGTATGATAAATCATAATATGATAAGTTTGAAGCACTGCAAATATTTGACAAACAATAAATTGATGCCTTTACGTCCTAATTCAGCATATGTTTGGTATCCAATTTCATTAACTTGTGTCTCGAATATAAGCTGGTATTTCCCTCCTGGGACTCTTCCCTCATCTGATATCCTAGATTGTTGCCCAAGCAGAAATAGCTGGATATTTTTCTATTTTATTGCTCCATGAATTTTGCATAAGTTTTATTTTTAGTTTAAGCCATACATTATACACCTCAATCAGCATTCTTGAGGCTCAATTTAGTAGTTCTATTAACAGATACAACATGCTGAACCTGGTCGATCACTTCCATAAACGTGGTCTGTATCGCAGCATCTTTCTCAGGTGCTTATTCCACTGCCTCGTTAAGTTCTGATAATGCATTTTGTTTAAGGTTCCATTTCTCTTATAAGATTGAACTAAAGAAAAGTTATATCAAATTTTATCAGCATAATGGAAGGGGAGGAATCCTTAAGGCGTTATTCTCCAGAAGTTGTTGTACAGGACTCAAGTGTCAGACAAGCAATTCCTCAACTTCCTTATATCATTCTTTTCCATGGAACAGCCGACTATTCTATACCATCTTCTGCCAGGTTGGTCTCATTAGATATATCAGGATGTTGGAGTATGCAGTCTTTAAATGCAAAAGGGATACAAAATTGTCTTGACTGAAAGAGGTATCCTTTTCCCTTTTTAAAATCATTATAATATATCAGACAACCATTGAACATGAGTCTTAGTGTACAAGTATGGGGGAAAAACAGTATTATGTATATTAATCATTTTCATTTTTAAATTCAAGTTATGACGTGCAATATTTTATTTATTCTAAGGTTTTAGCTATTGATGCTGAGGGGAGTGTCGGTCATTAGTGGGCATGACATGTACCATGCACTGCATTGCAGATGCATTTGCCAAACCCTGCAGAAACCAAAATATTAAAAAGTTTTAAAATTTAGAAAACTTTGCTATATTTAAAAAGGAATGATTTAATGTTTGTTTTGCTGACCTTGTGCCCATCCTGGTAGAGTCTGATACTGGCCTGACATGAGCAGGCACTTAAAACCTTCGTTTTTATTCTATCCCCATATTCTGATGGTAAATCTTAAATAGACCATGAAGCCATATCTCGACAACTTGTTTCAATTTTTGACTCTATAAATCCTTATTCATTATTTATATCTATTAATGGCTACATCTGCTGACACGATTAGTTAAGGATTCAAGTGCTACTACATGGCGACCATGCCTTGTCAGTCTGGTGCCAGCATTGGCATGCACGTCTGCTGCAATTGCAGGGTATTGATTTTTGTTGCTTTGCACTGATCTGGCTCAGTTTGGCATGGGCTTATATGTCTTCTTTTTAGCACTTCTTCCTTTCCCTTTCTTTTCCTGTTTATATTCCTTTTTTCTTTCTTCTTTCTTCTTTAAATTTCCCTATCTCCCTCTAGCAATAAAACTCCTATTGCTACCTTGTGAATTTTTTTGTTATATATATTATTGCTTAGATCAGTTTAGTATGAGCTGTTTTCTTGTTGATTTAATCCTTAGAGCAAACCACATCAGAACATACTCTTTGCATAGTCTGTATATCAAAGCATTTAGTGACATTACAATTTCTTTAAACTGACCAATGAAGGTCCCCAACAAAACCAAGCTTTTTTTGATTCTTTTCCTATGTCACTGACATCTGGATATGATATTTATTGATTAATCACGGCTTTTTCAGCTCTGCTTTGACTGGAGCATTTTCTAATCTGCATGCTGTATGGAACAATTAACAAAATTTCTAATGCTTAACAATAACATTTATCTCGAGGCAGTTATGAGAAAGATGAACGTTTATAAGTAGTTAATATTGATCAATCTGACCAAACTTTTATCAGTTATGTTATTAGCAACAGATGATGCAGCCACTTGCCCTATTTTTCCTCATCTGTTTCTTCTTCTTCTTCATCCTCTTCTAAATTTTGATTGTCCTTTGTTTCCCTCTTCGTTATTTTTGGGAATCATATGTCCGTTTCTTCTTCTTCTTCCTCTTCTAAACTTTGATTGTCCTTTGTTTCTCTCTTCATTATTGTTGGGAATCTTATTCATTACATTGTATTTGTATATAATTCATGCATGAAGCTTTCCCCTCCCAAGCCAAAGTCTAGTTGTTGGCAGTCACTGGTTACTCACCTGATTCTGTATGCAGCAAAGATTTTGTGGATGCCCTTCAGATGGTTGGTGCTAAAGCTAAATTAGTATTATATGAAGGCAAAACACACACAGATTTGTTTTTACAGGTAATTTTTTTTGCAAGAGCCATTGTATTGTTCTATGACTACGATATTGTAGTTTACTTCTTTATACTTTTCCTCTGGTTCATAATTCATCTGAACAGCATTTATTTGCGTAGTTATATTCTTTCTTCTCTCTATCCTCATAGTCATTATGTGCAAGATGCATTACATGCATTCTTAATGGCAGATGAGTTCAGACTTGGTAATCTGCATTTTAGAATACTGTTGATTGCTGGTCCTTTTCTCTGATGGAGTCATTGAACTTTGTAACCTCATGGACTTAGCATATTTTTGAGCTGCGAATTTTTTATTAAAATTTGTATAGATGCTAAATTAATTGGTTTTATTTTTGTCCTTATGATCTATATGACTCTCTTAAACTGTCTTAAGACAGAGACTGTGATGTGTACATCAGCTGGCTGTTAATGACACAATTTTTCACATCAGTTTTTAAGATTTATGAAGAGTCTCCTCTGTAATAACAAGATCTTGCTTTGGTATTGAGGTATCACTAACATGAGACTCATCACTGGAAAAGGATATACAACGCTGTCTAACATGAGACTCAGCACTGGAAAAAGATATACAAAACTCTCAAAGATTTAGGGAAGCAGTAAATCTTCAAATTTCTTTAGTGAAAATACCAATCATACAAGAGAAGTGAGATAATATAGCTACATGCCCGTGATTAGAATCATCCAAAATTTCAAATATACAAGCTTCAAAAAACATAGAAAAAGGGCTTCTGGCAGAACCCATAAGCTTGCACAGGTACAGGAGTGTCCTCAAGGAGGATCTACAATGATGATGATGTTGTTGTTGGAGGTGAAATATCTGGAACGTTTGAAGTAGTTCCATGTGCGAGTATAGGTGATAATGTCATTGTGCAAGATAACAGTGCCATGAGAAAGAAATGGGGTGTCTGGGTTGAAAATGTTGAACTTATTATCCAGATAAGGATTTTCAGGTTTGGCAAGAAGTTGGATGGAGAGGTGTTCTCATCATCATTATCATCCAAGCAATTCGCATCAGAAAGTCATTGCCTCTTACTAAGTTGATAAGGCTGCATGGAAGGATTGAACATACATCTACTACTACTTGACAGCTGACATCAACCCTCCAAATCAATGCCCAATTCATAATCAAGGCAAATTTATGCAACAGGCCTTATAGGAGCCTGCCATGAGACCAAAGAGGCTAATTTTTGGGTCCACAATGACCTATTTTTTATTCCTTTAATTAAAGGTTTGTGCATTTGGGGAGCAACCCTTTAACATTTGACTTGTAGAAAACCTAAGCCAAGAGTGAAGATGACAAGTTTTGATATAGGGAACTGCTTTCATCTCTTAGATCTGTATTAGAAACCAGAGAGTCAAATTGAAATAGAGCCCCATGTTTACTTTTGACTCACACGAGTGTAAGCTCCATCAAGACAAAATTGCTACTCTACACAAAGTGAGATATGACCCTTACTACACCTAAATAAAGGTAGACTAGTAGCATGATGGAGTGACCTTGTTTCAGATAGATCGGTCCAATGGCACTTGGGAAGTATGTCCTCTTTTCTTACGATTTTGCAATATTACCAATGTACTAATTGCTCAAAATCTGTGTTGAGGCCCTTCGTACATGTTTTTTGGACATTATGAGCTACTTGAATGAATTTGGAAGAGGGAAGGGGTGAACTGTTAAGTTGGAATCATTAAAGATACTAGTTTAGGTCGGTTGAAGCATGATACAGTTAGAAATGATTGGCTGTATATTTACTCATCATATGTTCCTTTTTTCTGTGCTAGTTTTCTTTATTATATAAGTGTATAAAGGATTTCCAAAAATAGGAAATCAATGCAAAGAAATTGAAAAGCACCTCTGGGGTGCTTTGCCATTGTAGAGTATTGATTTGAGCTGTTAGAGTAAGATGTGATGGTCTACAATGTTGAGCCATGGAGAGCATAGGATGTGAAGATACTAGAGAATTGTATATTGGCGAGGGAGAACAAAGAGAACCTGCTACATATAATTATATTTAGAGGCAACATGTCTATATTTGCAAATCGTCCTTGTAGGGGACAAAGTGCGGAAAAATGTTGAGTTGGTTGGGGCATGTGTAACACAGCTCCAAACAACTAAGGAAGAACGAGAGAACTTACTAGCTAAAAGGAAATTCAGAAGTAGTATGTCTCAGTTTACAAAGAAACCTTTAAAGGATAAAGTAAGAAAAATGGTCTGGACACATGGAACATTGGCCAAAGACGACTCCAATGGGAGCAGATCTATAATTTGGGTTGGCTAGAATAGAGAAGAGAGCTTAAAACTTGTAAGGAAATAGCAAGGAATGACTTGTGCTTACCTTCCGCTTTGATAGACTTGATGTTAGATAGACCAAATGATTAAGTACAACCTAGTAAATCCAACCTATCTAATTAGAAAATCTCTCCCATTTTTATTATTTTGGTTATTATTGCCCAGTGCTCTCTGATGCTGTTGTATAGGTCACTACTAGAACTTTTTGGTACCCTTCATATCTCAATGCTTTTCCTTTTACTTCTGGCAGAATGGATGAAGCATGACCAATCACTAATTAATATTTGTTTTCTTGAACTTGTTATCTAGGGATTTGTCTAACAGAAAAATTCATTGATGAGCACTTGTAGGATCCTCTTAGAGGTGGTAGAGATGAGCTGCTTGAAGATATAGTAGCAGTTATTCGTGCTGGTGATGCAATTGCAGTTGCCAAAGATGCTGCAGCACCTCGAGCACGACGACTGGCTTTTGAGTGGCAACTGAAGATGGCTCGCCAAATAAGTCCCTTTTGAGTGCTCAGGAGTGATCTCCAGGTGAGATGGCCCTTTAGCCATTATATCTACACACACACACATTGATGTTTTTTTTTTGGGTTAATTTTTCTATTGTTTGTGCAATCCTTGCAAGGAAGAGTATGTGCACGCATGCATTGGTGGATTTATTAAATCACATATTTAATGGTACATTTTAATACATTATGGATGTACATAATACAAGGAATATTATAGTCCTTATTTTTTTCTTCTCTTAAATTGTTAAGTTGTTGGCTAATTAAGGCCCTGCTTGGTATCGTTTTTTTTCTTGTTTCTTTAAAAAATATATAATGATTATATAATATTAATTATAATAATATCATTATATAATATATAATTATATTAATATAATTATAATATCCATTATAATTGTTGGATATTATTATAATATAATAAATATTATATTAATTATTATATAATTATTAAGGAGATATTATTATAATAAGAATATATATTATAATGTTAATTTATAATATTATTATAATAACTGTATATTATATTATATATAATATTATAGCTAGTTATTATATTATTATAATTAGTTTTATAATTATCTATAATGTATATTATTATTATTATATATAATATAATATAATAATTATAATATAAACTTATTATTGCTATATATAGTATTATATAACATTATAACTATAATATAATATTTGTCCATCAAGGAACGTGCCCTTATTATTAAAAATTTAGAGAGAGGGAACCAAACATATTTTCTATTGTAAGAAATCTGAAAAGAAAATGAAAACAGATTTTCTGTTTCCAAATTTTTTAAAAAAGAAAGATTCAATCTTTAATCAAGGATATAATATATCATCAATTCATCATCGTAATCCTCTGAGACTTTTCTAATTAAAATGTTCTCCCTGTTGAGAAGTCTCCATGGAAGGACTGAGCAGTTGTTTACAGCTCGCTATGAATGTGAAATCAAGCATGTAAGAATTGATGTTGAGTTCCTAGCAAGGGAACTTTAGGCACACTCAGAAAGCTGGATACTTTTGACATATTGTCATAATATGATGCATGCCTTGGTTGCAGCCTGTCAGCTGGTTTAACCTTTTAGTAACTAATGTTTTGTAAATGAGTTTCTTGTCATTTATATTTTACTTTTAATGAGAATCTTGGTTTGCTAGAAGAGAGAGGCCCCCCATTTCCTTAACTTGTCTCATGTTTGTAGCAAGGGTTTTAAATCTTGTGGGATGGGGTCGTCCTAGGTTTTCTGTAGGATAGGACTGCCGAATCCCAACACTCTGGACGGTGATGTCCCTTTCCATCCCAGACCCTGTCCTGTTTGGATCCCGCTCCAACACTCAAGATGGTGCCCTGTTCTGACACTTGGGGTAGTCTGCTGCCTTGCCATCCCACCGGGACTAAATTCTTGGTTTATAGGATTCTTTTGAGTGTTGAAGACTCATGGCATAGCATGGTCGACTGTGCCATATGTACAATTGGCTCCCCAACTAGCCTAGCCCTTACATTTTTTGTTCTATCTATATTTATTTGATTCCCATCTCTTGAGAGATAGCCAACTTTCACAGTCCAAAACATTCTCAGTTAATTAACTGTTTAATCTAATGGGATATTAACTATGTTAAATGATAATATTTTCAAAAAATTTAGATGGTTTATTAGTAAGAAAATAATTCACCTAATGTTCAAAGACTCAAAATTTCACAAATGCCTTGTTCTCATCATGGAATTTTCTTCATCTTCTTCCCGAAACTTCATTTTTCATTTTGCCTTCTTGTTGGTGAACTTCTAAAATTTAACTTGAGGTATTCTATCTACAACCTTGAGGAGTTGAGCAGTTGTGTCTTAGGAATATGATGTTGCATGTTGCTGCACGAAACTTTACTTTAAGGCTAGTGTCTGTTCTGTTAGATACCTCATGTCCACTTAACATAGTCCAGCTCTCTTATATTAGCTTTTATGGTGTGCAACCGGTTAAGTGCTAGCATCTTGTTGTCAAAATAGCTATGAGACAAAACACTTGATGATAAACTTTACAGGTATAAGAAAATTTGACCCTTCAAATTTAGAATATCTTCAGATCATGGCTGACACAGAGCAAGGATTTTCATAATATAGCTTGTGGAGTGTGGTGTGCTTCTACAAGTGGGAGGAGGTACTAAATCTTCATAATGTCTAATTTTAGTGCCATCGCATGGGTCTTCTCCCCCTGTGTTTTTTGTTTGTTTGTTTGTTTTTAAAATATAGGAATGGCTGTATGTTTGTCTGTCTTTGCATTACCTATAGAAAAGGTTTATCCTCCATTTCATTGTGGACTAGAGCGTATGCATGTTGAGACAACATAGACTATCTCCATTTTATTTGGGATAGGCTGCAGATATATCGCCAAACCCTTAGACTATCTCCATTTTATTAGGGATAGGCTGCAGATATATCGCCAAATATGCATATTACACCAATTGAACAACAGAGTATTCCTGTTCTCTGTGTCCTGTTCTTAAATGAATGGTTAAGGTTTTCTGATGAGCAGAGGGTCTGTATATGACCAACACATATTAGTTTTTTTGGGGAAAATTTCAGTTATGTACAACTTTTTTGCACATCATTCCATCTATGAATAGCTCAAGGTTTACCTTGATCATTGGTCTCTGATATAGGATATAGTTCTATAGGTAGAGATATTGATGAAGAGTGAAAATTATTTCTTTCCTGTTCAGCAGTTATCTGGTTATATAAGAAAGGCATTTGTTTCTAAACTTACTATAAATGCGATAGTATAGGCACTCTGTAATTTGAAATACACCATGACGACATTGGACACTGACTATGAATTCTTCATATTTGATTTTCTAGTTTCTTATGTCAGAGAGGTTGCCTGTCGAGCAGGTTCAACTGGTCCATGGGACTAAGAGAAGCTGCAGCATTGCTACCATGCTGGGAAGAAGCTGCACAGGAACCTGAACTAAAACGCAATCATCTCTCAACACTTAAATGACGCTTACGATGCCGAGTGAAATGATGCATGAACATGAAAGTAAACCATTTTTGGCCAGCATGAATGATGGTGATGCCAAAAAATGAGGATATTTGATTTGACTATTGCGGGCATTTTCTTTTGCAATATTTTATGTAGAAAAAGAAGTCTCTTATAAAAACCATTTGTCGCTGATGTAGGTGGATTGAAATCCACTTTGGTTCAGTATACATTTTAATTTCTAGATGACGTTGCTGTGTATGCTTGTGGGTGTCTATTTCAGCGTATTTGCTTGGCAACGAGTTCTGGCCACCGTCAGAGGGAGACACAATGTTCCTGCTTCAGTTGCTCTCACTGTTTTCTGAGCTTGTTCCCTCTTCTGAAAAAGCTATCGTTTAACAACTTCCGTATGTAGCCTATAGACCTATACTCTCCAGGAGTGTCTCAGCTCAGGATTTCAAGCCCTTTCTAATTCTTCTAGCCATGGGCTTTCTACATAGCCGAATGCGCTGTGCGCCAGACCGCCAAAGCTAATGGCAAAGATGGACTAGAAAAACATAGACTAGAAACCTTAATGGCAAAGATCAGGAGTCGGTGCCGCCGTCGAAGGGAGGGTTGAGATCAAAAGTGAGGAAGCTTCAACATTAATGGCGGGAGTGCAGGGACGAACAAAGCAAACGAAACATGGGAGAGATGGAAGCAAAATGCTTGTTTCTTCTCGATTTAAACTAAAGCTTCCCAATTATTCTATAGATGTACATATGTGGCGGATGTACGTACATATGCCCATACGACAGACTGCCAACTTAGAGCTTTCATTTTTAATATATATATATATATACATACGCGCATACACGAGTTTATAACTCACTCAATGCATAAAAATATTATATAATTATGATGTTGTATGATCATATTTACATATCATAGTATGAAATAATCCTACAATGTAACTTTAATTTAAAATTATAATGACAAATATTCAATAATCATAATATATTAACAATGTTTTATATCCACATTATGTTCAGTTTAATATATTAAGCATTCATTTAATAGATATTATGTCATGATGTAAAAACTTAATAATATAAAGTTCAAATAAAATACAACGTTCAAATTCTTATATGCAATAAATTATGTGTCGCATTAAATTACAATGCTATGATAATTATATATTATATTTTTTATAAATGTGCAATATAATTACATATTATTATACACTATAATATCAGTATATCATGTTATGACAAAATTAATGTAATATGCTATCAATATATTAAACGAATAATATACTATATATTATGGTATATAATATCCATCGCAATATCAAACTTCTACGTATATTCTCATGAAAAATCAAATATTTATCGGAATCAATATTTTCATGTTTATTATCATATTTATATTACACCTATTCATGTTTTCCCTTCTAGCAAATCAAAAATGGTCATAAGCTCATAGCAGTGTTTATTTTATTTATTTATGGAATCCACGGCGAAACTGTGTACTAGAGGGGCCACCTTGGCCAAACATGTATTCAGGGAGGCCAATGGGGCAGCCGATTGGGTGGCTGGCCATGTGGCCCACCACTCGGGGTATGCCCTCTGGTCAGGAGAGGCGGAGCTGCCATTGGCACTCCGTGAGGTCTTGTATTTTGACTTTATTGGGTGTATTCGTACCCGTACTATATGAAGTACCCGCTTTTAGCAAAAAAAAAAAAAAAAAAAAAAAAAAACTGTGTACTAACTTGCCCATTATTTTAACCTTATCAACCAATAAAGCAAACGACACCGTCTGATTCGTGCGCCAAGCAAGCAGCATGGGCCCCGTCAAGCGCTGACACCGTTGGATCCATACAGCTGGGAATTTACGGCTCGAGGACCCAATGCGTCGTTCTTTGGATCCTGGGCCGGCCCAACAATCTGGACTTTTGGGCTTCCTGTCCTTCGTAGCGACCAAAACCCCCGCCATCGCCTCCCCCCTTCGAGCCATGGGGATTAGGGTTTTTTCCTTCCTGGTCGCGCTTCTCCTCCTCGCTTCTCCGATGATCCAAGGTATTCGTCTCTCTCTGCGTCCCCCGATCTCTAACTCCGAATCAATTCCGCCTTCGTGGTTCTTGCTTCTGATCTCGATCCATCTCGATCTTTCGGGCTATATGGTTCCATTTCAACGCGAGGGGCAGGACGTGGAAGAGTGGGCGTGCGTGGAAACAGTCATCGCCACTCTTCCACGTCCCGCCCGTCTGATGTCATCCGGCCCCACCACCTCGCAACCTCCCCCGAAATCTATTGAAATTTTTAAAATTACCATCCCGCGCTTTTTGAGGCTGCATCGAATGCACCGTTAAAATAAAAAAGAAACGCTGATTCTTAATTCTGATAAAAAGAGAGCAGAGGATGATGGTTTCTTTTAAAACAAACCCCCGTTTCTTTGCTCTCCTACTCCTCCTCCTGTGCTGCTCTTCGTCGATCTTCTCTGCGTCCTTTGGATTCCACGAAGGAGGGGATGGTTCGATTACGATGGCCACCCTCGGAGGCATGCGTGACTCGCAGGGCAACCAGAACAGCATCGAGATCGAAGAGCTCGGCCGCTTCGCTGTCCAAGAACACAATAAGAAGGAGGTTCGCCGATCTTTCTTTTCTTTCTTCCTTCTTATCCAATAACTCCATCCTCTATAACACCTACTCCAGTGCGCATGCCGATACCATTCTCGGCCAGAGTTTGAATTTTCTTTGAAAAATAAAAAAAAACCAGTCCCATCATGATCCAGTGCTGGGGCCGTTTTAGGACTTTTAAGAAGTTAACCCTTTCGGGAAATGTTAATGTGTATAGGTTGTTTATTCTGATCATTTGCATTTCCTCTCTTTTTAACACGAAGAAAAAATGCTTCAGGCTAATATTGAATTTTTTCCGCTTTTGTATATCCCCATGGAAGAATTTTGTACCATTTATTTGTTTGCTCGGTTGATTTATTGCGGCTCGTTGTTGTTATTATTATTATTATTATTCAGTTTTAAATTTTTATTAACATTTTGGTGCTTTTTAAAATCTTCCAGTAGCATTTAATTGGATCACGTTTTCTGATGATGTTGATGCAGAATGCGCTTCTTGAGTTTGTTCGTGTGGTGAAGGCGAAAGAGCAAGTGGTTGCGGGCGCTCTCCACCATTTGACTCTGGAGGTGATGGAAGCAGGGAAAAAGAAGTTGTACGAGGTGAAGGTGTGGGTCAAGCCGCGGCTCAACTTCAAGGAGCTTCAAGAGTTTAAGCATTTGGGTGATTCCTCCTCGGTCACTTCTGCCGACCGTCGTGTGAAGCGAGGTGACATTGAGACTACAATCCCATTTTGATTTAGTAGGCATCCATGTGTAAATTCTGTATTGAGGGTTCAGGGACATGCAAGCATATTTTTTTTTTTCAAAGATAGATTGTCTATACTTCAATATTGTGTCATGGTCAAATTTACTTTTGTCTTTGCACCTTTTCAATAGTTTTAACTTTTAAATAATATTAATTTTCATAATTATTTTGGTTTCATTTCTGATATTTGAATAAAAAATATGCACGATGGTTGCATACAACATAGAAATTTTTGGTTTGATATTTGCAAGACGTTATTTAGAATTAGTTAATCAAAGTTAATAAAAATCAACTTATAATAGTCCAGGAAACTTATAGCACCTGAATTTAAATCAATCAACATGTAATGGTGTGGGAGAGTTAGCATATTGCCTTGAATTCACATCTTCAACCGACATATAATGTCTAAGGAAACTTGGCAAGTGCTTACGCTCAGCCTTTGCTTTGACTGCCCTAAACATATGGAGGTTTCTATTTGCCAGTTCGAGTCCCAAGAGGCTTCTTGCCATCGCATCAAAAAAAGTTTTTGGATTTAAATCATCTTCCAAATCAATCTTCCTTTGTTATGTTCTTGTGCAAGGGCCAAACATCACCCGGACGTAGGGTGACGATAAAGTATTGGCCCAATATGCACGTTTTGATAAAGAATTTTTTATTATGAGCTCACAATGCATATAGCCAGATAGGGACATAGAGAAGATAGGATGAAATCATTGAAATCTATGTTAGATTAGGCCAAATTTGAATCTTATCAATGTGTTCAACTCTTATAATTAATATTTTTCCTTTTCAATTGTGCATCCTACTATTTGTTTTGGGTTGTTAATAGTACATTAAGAGTTACATTACCACCAAAGCATTTCTGAGTGCTTTGACAATCTACACGAGAGCCTACGTTCTGGCCAAGATGGAGTGGGGTTGATGGAAACCCCCCAAAACTGCATAGCCATGGCATTCGGTCAGGCGAGGTTCAGGCAACACTCGGAGACCAGATCGGGCAACTGATGAGCCTAGAGGCTGACCAAGCCTTAGGTGGCCAAAAGGGGCAAAGGCAAACAGGCACACACACAGGCCCGCGTCTGTGCGCGGCAACAACACTAGCAGCAACACATAGGACCAGCCCGCGTGCCAAAATTCGCCCCATCAGCACAATGGGCGCCAATCGAGCAAAGCAGAGGTCGAGCGTGCTACGCATCAGTGTCTGCGCTCCCGGCCAGCCGCGCGTGCTAGCCAAACGAGGCAACGGCCACACGTGCTATGTACCAGTGTTTGCACGCCCGGCCAGCCGCGCGTGCTAACTTAATGAGGCAACGGCCGAGCGCACAACTCACAAACTTCTACGCGCTCGACCAGCCGCGCACGCTCGTGCGCGCTCTTGTCCAAGCGCGCAACACACAAGTTTTTGCGCGCCCATCCAGCCGCGCGCGTAAGGGCGTGCTCTCTTGTTCGACCCCAATGAGGCATTCCTTTCCTACTACCCCAGCGGGTCATCCGGCCAAAGCTCATCCCGAGGGTTCCAAAGTACTGAGGAGCATTGCAAATGGATTTGGCCCGAGCCAGATCGCTCCGTGGCCTTGGCCGTGCACGGGCGCGCCGCAGCAGCGGTCTCCTACCAACCCAGCAAGGCATCCGCCCAAAGCCCACCCCGAGGGTTCCAAAGTCTGAGGTGCATTGCAAATGGATTTGGCCGAGCCATGGCCTTGGCCGTGCGCGGGCGCCCATGGCTGTGGCCATGTGCGGGTGTGTGTGGCACGGAAGACGCACCACAGTAGCGACCCCCTACTATACCAGTAGGGTATCTGCCCAAATCCCACCCCGAGGGTTCCAAAAGACCGAGGAGCATTGCAAAGAACTTCGGTTGGGTGCGCGCCCAGTTTTTCAGGATGCGCGGCCCGGTCAGCCGGATCCCACGAGCCAACTGCAGCCAATCGCAGCCAATTGCAGCCAAGGGCAACTACATCCCAGCAACTGTATCCAACCTTGCAGTCTATAAATATCCTTGAAAGGCAGAAGTGCGGGGCATCCAGATTGTGAAGAAACCTGTGGAGAGTCCACTTGTAAAATTCGGCCTTAGGGCTTGGGCTAAGGAGAACCACATCAAGTTCTCACTAGATTAGGCTAGCAAGAGGAATGTCTACCTCTACTAGATTGGGCTAGTGCGGAAATCTTGTATGCCCCACTAGATTTATTTATCTGTACTTGTACTTAGTAATCCTCATTTTAGTTCAAATGAATAGCCACTGGGCAATCAATTTCCATCCATCCGAGTATGTGATCCAATTTATTTAGGCGTAGGAATTTGTTGCCACTTCCAATTCCTACGAGCTAAACCTTGGCGCTTACCTTCCTATCGATCCACGGCAGCATTGCAATCCGGCAAGAAGCCAAGAGACAACGGAAGGCAATGGTGTGGGGCTTGGGGACCGAGAGCTCCCATCAGGTAAGTGTAGGGTAACAGGCGGGTCATCCTACGATGGTTTAAATGGATGTTCTCATTTGTGTATAGATTGCCATTAGTTCACCTCGTGAACTACAAAGGCCTTCCATCAGAGGAAGGTCTAAAGATATGGGCAACTTCAAGTCAGAAATTGAGCAACATGTGTTTTTATGCTGTGAAGATATCTACCTAGACTGTGAACTCTCCAAGAAATGATGATGGTGTGATGATTGATGAACCAAAAAGAAACTTAGCAAGAACAGTAAATTCCATTTTGCCTCCAATACAAAGTTAAATTTCCTTTATGATATATGCGAGGTTCCCTTCATCCAACCCATAGGCAGTGATGAAGTTTACGTGGGTTCGAGGAGGCAACCTTGGCTGGCTTGCTGACTTTGTAATTAAATGGGTTGGTCAAGCCCAATACAAATTCTAGGGTTCTCTCTAAATTCACTGTGACGATCATTACAATCTAATATCTAATACAAAAAAGAAAGAAAAAACTGCAACCCGCGCATTGCACAGGTTATATGCTAGTTATATTCAAAATCTGAGAACAAAGATGGTTGAATAATTGTAGCATGAGGGAACGGAATAATGACTAGCTATTGGAGGCTTTTACGTGGAATTTGATGCATATAGCATTAGAAGCGTATATTGGTATAAGGTTGAATATGGTTTCGAGACAATTTGGCAAAACATAGACATGTACGACTGTTTTCACATTCTCCTTTAGGAAGCCAGCTAGGAGTACAAAAATGGATTCATGGTTGCAGATTCTAAAAGCCAAGGGTGGTGGTTGGGGGGTTGTGGGGTGGAGGGTGAGGAAGAGATAAACCCATGTTTAATGATTGCCTGTTTTTTAGCTAGATTTAATGGTTGCTCTTTTTTTCGGTAGATTTAATGGTTTCTCTTTGGACCTTACTTGGCTGTCCAAAAGCTTGGCTCAACAAATAGGATAATATAAACTTTTGTTGTTTCTTCCAAGTCTGTTTCAGTTGATGAGATATTCAATATGAACATTCTCAGTAAACTTTTGTAATCATGTTTTTTATTTGGGTTGTGTTGGTTTTTGCTTGGGCTTGTATTTCCTGCCTCCCCTTTTTCTTCCTCCTTCCTTCTTCTTCTCCTTTCTTCATTTTTTATTTATGTTTTTTTGAGGCTTTCCCTCTTTGAAGTCTCCTTGTATCATCTCATTTTTTCCAAGTCTCCTTGAAAAAAAAATGTTGGTGCCTTGGTGGCTTATCCATGTGTATTTTTATTTTATTATTTCTCTCCAAAATAATTGATGCTTTTGGTTTTTAATAATTTTTCAAGCATGTTGAGATTAGAACTGATTTAAACTAGAAGAAACTTAATTAAAATTTGACCCATGGGCAATACAGAACCTTTTATGTAACTATTTGGTTCATGAGATGTCATGTATGTAGTAGGTTTTTAATTTAGTTTTAGTTAGTGAATTTGAACATCACATGTTAGACTGTACATTCGGATGTGTAGAGCCAGCTTGTTGGGTCACCGAGCAACTCAAGGAAACTGCATTAGATTGGGCCATTTCTTTTATATGTGTTTCTATTTTAATGGAATATTTAAAGAGGCAAAACCATAAATGTCAGAAATTGAAGCTGCGAGAACAAATGTGGAAAAGTTGACAGAGAATGTAGCCTTAACTGATACATGGTGAAGACAACTCATAAAATTAACTTCAAACAATTAGGGGATTAGGTTTGTTTAATGGGTTTAAGATGGAAGGCCATTTCTTTTATATGCCTTTCCTTTTTACTTGAAGACATCATATTTGTTTTCCAACGTCAAAATGTATAGCCTACTAATTTTCTACATAAAATTCGACCTAATTGGTACAATGAAGTAAAAGCATAGTGAACTGACATGAAAGTGCAACTTTTTGTACATTGTGAGTTTTTGAGATTTGATTCACTTTAAAAAAAAAGAGTTTTTGAGATGGAATGGTTGTGATGTGTGAATTAACTGAGTATATTGTATGATGTTTCTAGATAGAATGTCTTCTCAGATTAATCATTCTTGCACTTCAATCATCATTTGAACACTCAAAAGTACATTCCACTATGGTGACATATGATGTTATGATTTTCCCCCAGCTGAAATGCCTTCTGTGAAGACTGAAAAAAGGCTTTCAAATCCTCTTATCAGAAAAGATGGAAGGTTTATTGCTTGTTCTCAAAAGAATCTTTTTGCATTTGAAAAGAATGGTACAGTTGCATGGGTTATTCCTCTTCATTATGAATGCAGAACAGATATCACCCCTGTTGCTGATGAAAGAGGGAAGGTAAACTCTTTGGTTGTATTTAAAAATGCATCACTTGGATAAAGATATGTAAGTAGAGCTTCAAATGCATTTGGAATTAAATTTCTTTTCTCTTTGTGCTTCATAGACTTAGTATTATTTGAAATAGGGTTCTGATGTAGTCTGGTTTGTGAAATAACAACTGTTTTAATGTGTGAACTGTAAAATATTCTTGAGAAGTATGCATTTAGGGCATTTATTTCTTGCATTTTTTTTTTTTGAATCACTTATACAACCCAAGCTTGGAAACTATACCGTGCTCTGAGAAGCAAATATGCCCTCCATTGAAAGATGTAGTTCCAAATACATGATACTTTATGATTTCTAAGTATCCATCTGCAAGCTAATTGTATGCATGGTTGAGAGCAGGTTGTGACACATCAAAATTTAGTGGATCATGCCTTGTCCATTATAGATGGGTTAAGGCTTGTTTAAAAATTCAAGGTTTATGTGTTTCGTTGCGATGCATCATATATCCCTTTACCTTACATTTGGACAATGGAACTTCATTTGTTTGCAGATGATTTAGAGTGAAGATTATTTCAGATACAGGGTTGTATGTGAATAGTGGTGCAACTTGGGTTGCGTTCAACCTGAAATCTGCCAACCCAACTTGCTCATTGGGTAGGGTTAGGTTGAAGTTTTATAAATTTGGGTTGTGCTTGGACCCAAAAGTCCCAGTCCGATGTATAGTAGTGTTAAGTTTGACCAGAATATCATTCTTTACTTGGACTTATTTTTGATACTTATAACTTATCCTACTCTAATGCACCGCATGTGTATATGCAAGAATTCCTAGCAGAGGCCTCCTTTTATGTCTATTATTTTGACAAGGATGATGAGTTCTTTTAGTTTCATCACCTTAGGCTTTGTGAATGAATTGTGCAGTGGCTTGTTCCACTTTTTGTCATCTATATATATGTCCAAAAATCAACATGTTATTTGACTGTCTCCTTTCGTATTGTAGTTAATATGTTAATTTCACAACAACTTTTTGTAGGTAATGATTCTGACAGAGTACAACCCTGGCAGATATATTTGATTGCAGAAGACAGGATTCTGCAAGTAATACCCTCAAATATTGGAACTTCTGAAGCTAGGGTCAAAATTTTCTTTGGTCAGAATTCAACTGTTGGGGGATCAGGGGAAATTATTGGATTTTCAATTAGTATATTGTATTCCTCTCTCTTCGTTACTGTAAAGAATCGTGGACTCTTTGCAATCCTTCTTCATGGGGAACTTCTTTGGAGTGCTGGACCAGTACTTTACCGGTTTGGCTACCGTCAGGGCTGTAAGAAAAATATAACAGATTGTTATTTTAGTTCAGCTCCTATCGTTGATCAGTGCGAGGGGGCCCTTTACGTAAGATCTCTATCTATCTTATTTTAACTTCTTGGATTAATGTTATAAATATTATTTTTAATTCTATTGGCTTCCTAATCTCACAAATATTGTTGATCATGAGGATCTCTTTCATCTAGTTATCTTTTTCCTTTTTCTTTATTTGAGAATTTGGCAACATACTTTCTACTGCTTTTTCTTTTTTTTCTTTCTTGGAGAATTTGAGGACATATATTTCTAGAATTTTAATTACACTTCCAAGTTATTAAGTCAATCTAATTCTAATTCAACTTCGGCGAACATTTAATGCATCTGTGTTATCAAATTAAAGTGTACTGCGATGTACTCCTAAGGAAATTATTGAGAAATATTTCTCTAGTTGTATTGCAAAGTTGCCCATTTCAGAGGCGAAATAAAACTTAGATACTCTTTAAATTCATAAACCAGGTAACTTTGTCAATCTATAGCCTTAAGAGCAACTTGTTAGCATAAGTTACTGACCTGGAAAGAGCATTAAGGCAGCCAAGATGAACCGAGAGCATGCTGTTGCGACCTAAGAAACATTGCTGCACCAAATGATTACATTATGTCAGTGAATAGAAATTACAGAGAACAAGATACATGAAGAGAAATGACTGTAAAGGTTGATTTACAGTATGATATCTAATTTGGTGAATTGAACAGGTGGTCGAAACTACATGATTAAGTTATATAATGCATGACTAGAGAAGATCATGAACTGCATTCTAGGTGCCATAAGTTTAGTGTCAAATAGTAGGATATTATAAACTGTTTGGTGACATTTTTCTGAGAAAAAGGGAAGGAGACCCACCTGCCACCAGGTCCAAATTATTAGGGATGCACCACCCAAGAGTCAATCCCAGAACATCCGGTTGCTTATCAGAGGGGCGTGATCACTGGGGCAAAACCCAGTTCATGAATTGTTTGGTATTATCAACTTTCAGTGTCATAATTTAATATCTAGTTCACAAAAGAAACAGAAATAATCAACTTGATATATGTATCTTACGGGACTTGATTTGCAGGATCCACACATACAAATATATTGTAAAACCGATGGATTTGTTTTAAGTTCATAAATTTTCAGCAATTCAGATACTGCCGGTGTAATGGTAGCCATTATTCAAATGTGGAATTCACCATGAAAAAAGGGAGAGTCTTGTTTCCTTCACATGCTCTGCGTTAGATTGTGTTCCATTTGAGGGAGTTTCTCAAATATCCCTGTTGGTGGCCTTTTCTGGAATGTCTTCTGGGTGCATTTCTTGGATGTTGTCATGGGCCCATCCATCCTGTGCTTCTCTTGGTTTAGAGAAGTGATTTTTCTTAAAAATTAGAAAAAAAAATTTCCATACAAAAAGCAGTTATACTTTACAGTTATTAGTGTACCTGACATGGTACAGCTACATACTTGAATCTTGTGTACTTGGAATATGAGCTAAGTCCACTTGTTAGTGAACCATGCAAATTATTATATTTGTTGGGTTCTTTTTCTTTCCTTCAGTTTTCCTTTAATGTATCTTTCATGATGAATTTAGCTATTTAGGGCTCTATTCATAGCAAATTTGATACAATGCAACTATGTATGAGAACGTGGTTGGCTGAAACAGAACTTTGCACAATGTTTTCATTCTTCTATTCTCTTTTAATTATTTAACTAGGAAACAATGCACTACCTTCCTTATATCCTGCCAGTAGATGCCTATCCAACATATAAAAGCAAGAACAGTGGCATGACAGGCAATCCTGGGTCTTCAAATCCATCATAGGAAACAACTGCATGAAGAAAGTCTTGGGTAGTTATAAAAAAAATAAAGAATAGTAGGACATGTAAAAGACTCAGATAGAAGTTAGATGAGATTGACTTAGCATTTAACCTGGCTTTGTGGAGTATCAAAGAAGAGTTATAAAGCTGAAAACAGTGATATATTTATCACTGAAATGAAGAAGCATGGCATTATATTTATAACGCGTCTCTGGTCTCACAGCTCATCGTTGGCATTGATATCTGCAGTTCTACACCTGATAGACATGTTCTTCAGTGATAATTAATATGATAGGATGATATCTTAACAAATCGAAGATCTGTTAAAACAGTAAGATGTTACTGGCTATTTACTTGATGAAATAGTTCACCTTAAATTTCAAGAACTTTTGTTTTTTGCATGCTTATGGAGTTTGAATGGTTACTTGCAATTGCAGATTGCAAATACTGAAGGACAACTTTATTCTTTATATATACACAGTCCACACTTTAGATGGATCCAAGATTTTAGTTCAGTCGACAAGTTGCTGACAATTACATCTGGAAATAATGGACATTTGTATGTAATTTTTCCCAAGAAGGCTTTAGTGATGGCACTCGATGTTTCTACTGGAAATGTTTTGTGGCAAAATAATGTTGGCCCCTTAAGTACAGAAAACTGCTCGCCCGTCGTGGATTCTAATGGTAAACAACCATTCATAGTATCTACAAATTCAATTTGTGTAAATTCATGTGGAAACTTTTATTTCTAGAATGCTTCTGTTGATGTTAATCTGTCGCAAGAAAACTGCTTTTGCAGAACTGATTTAATAATATATTAGTTTACTGTGCCTATTACATGCATTCATAGATTTCTAGTCTTAACAAGTTCTCTTCCCCCCCCCCCTCTCTCTTATTTTTTGGAGAATTCATCATAGCATACTTCTGAAAGCTTGCTAATTTAACTCATAAACAAGGTTGGATGTCTGTTGGCTCGTTGGATGGATTTCTGTATTCATTTTCACCAAATGGGGATCTGAAGAAGTTTCTTGAAACAACTGCACCTAACTCTGTGATTCAAGTTAGTCCAGTCGCGGACTGCTCTGGATTTGGAGTTTACATCTCTCAGACAGTGATGGAGGGAAAATCAAGCCGAATTATTGGTAATTATACCTACATATCTGCGATGAAGCCAATAAACATTATATTCAGTTTGTTGGCTCCTGCTACTGGAACTGTTTACTGGACAGGAAAGTATCCTGGTAAATGTCAGTTGGTTGTTAGTTTGTTACATTTATATTATTGATATATTCCTACTTGTACTTAGCTCCAGTGCATGAAATGCCTCAGGAGTAATGAGCATTGTCTGTTTCTTTACTGTGTATGCATGTATCAGGGGAATTGTCATCTTTGTTGTCCAAGAGCCATCTACGCTACTTCATGCTAGATGAGAGGATTCTTCTCACATTTCTTTCTGCAGGGCGTGAGTTGTTTTTCTCGTTACACTGATTTCATGTTCTATGCATGCATTTATCTAAGATCTTTGTTCTTCATGACTCTGTGTAGCAGGTTTATCACACAAAAATCTGAAAATTACTGGCATTATACTTTAGCCACTCAGAATAATCCAATCATAAAAATTACCTACTTAGGACGATGTAATTAAGCAGATTGAGCTATTTCTAGGTTTCTGGAACTTTCATCATCATGTCTTCATTTTTTCCCTTAATCAGCACTACAACTCTGTATTTTTGAATCTTTTCAGTCTATGATTATGTAGCTTTAAAACACATAAGAGTCAGGGTGTTTTTAAAACTGAGATTAACCTTGAACAGTTTACATGAAAGTTTCGCATTCATCCAACGTCTTATGTGTACTCTAAAATTTTGTGAGAATCAGTGCGGATGCTATGTAAAATATTCAAAACACTCTTTTTGGTGTTAACTATCCATCTAATTTTATAAGTTTGTTCTTATACACTAGTTAAGGAATGATCAATCTTATATTTGAGACAATAACAGTGTCAGACTTCAAATTTTTAACAACAGATTTCACAGATTACTCCACTTATAGAATGGTATTATTTAAAATTGCTCATGTAAATTGATTCAGGGATTGGGAATAGACTGCCATGCTACACAACAGGTAACTATCAATTTTCCCATCGTATGGTTAATTAGATTTATGCTCCAGTACTTTCATATGCATTTTATGCTTTACTCCTTTTGTTTTACCAGGTCAAAAAATTGCCTGGACCTGCTCACAGGCAAAACCAAAGTTTGTCAGCATGGACACTGGTAAATTATTTCTGAATTTGCTCTTTCCTCGATACTCTGCTATCACTTTCTTATACTTTCTGTTTATGTTAGGCAATGAAAGAGCAATTCTGCTGTTCCTGTTCTTCCAGTTTGCGATCATTATAACATTAGCTGGAGTTGTCCGGTTTTGTTGCATCTTTTGGAGGAAGAAGAAGCTTCAAGATCATGGCCTTGGGAGATTCCTTGAGAAGAGGGTAAATGCATGAAAAAAAACTACCAGCACCACTTTTTTGGTATTTTTGTGTTTTTAATGTGTTTTCCTTCCCCCCCCCCCCCCCCCCCCCCCCCCCCCCCCCCCCCCCCAAAAAAAAAAAAAAAAAAAAAAAATTGCAGCGATCTCTTCATAGCAAGAGGAAAATGTTCAGCAAGATGATCTCAGAGCTAGAGAAAAAGGCAGCTGAGGATGCCACGACCAATGAAGCTTTGGATCAATTGGGAGAAATAGTTAGAGCTAAGGAAGGAGTGGAGAGAAAACTGTCTACGTCTTATAGTTTGGGTAGGGACAGGATTGGTTCACAGCGAGGTTCTATATTGCCTTTATATGATGGGAAGACCAAAAGCCACTCATTCCATGGTTCTAGGAAAGAGAGTGTAACCATCTTTAACACAATTAGCGATACTTCTACCTCAGTAGAAAGCAGCAGTGGCAGTGACTATAGTAGTAACAGTAGTAGCAGGAAAGAGGAGCATGGGCATAGCTATGGAGAAATGAAGTCAGCAACAAAAGCTAAAGCAGTGGTGGAAGCTGGGTCTTTGAGCAGAATTTTTACACCTGGAGGGGATTGTGGGGAGGAGTCATCAGATTTCACAGAGGGGTCAAGGGTATTCATGAATCCAATGTTCATTGAACACCGGATTGACAGTAACGTGCATTCAACAGGTGAGGGGCTTATGATGGAACCCATGCAGGTAGGGATGGGTAGGAGAACGTGGTTAAAGAGGAGGAGGACACTGTCTTCAACTAACTGAAATGGGAAACCAACAGAAACTTTTCGTGTATGTTTGATTAATACACCATGTGCTCGTATTCAGTGACTCCTAAATTTATATTTTACTTTGATCGCTTGCTTTCTTGTTTTGGTTGGATAACTTGGAAGGGGAACCAGACTTAATTATGAAAACTGATCTAATCCAGTTAGGTGTTGCTTTGATGTGTTCTTTTCTACTAGTGATGGTTTCTAGGTGCCAACATTATGTTTGAATGATGTTTATTTGTCTAATGACTGTAAGTTTGTCTTCATGCATCTCACAAATTGTTGATTTACACAAAATGTATTATTGATACAAAGATGTATATTTCAAAACCGTTTTTTACTTATTATATATGATATAGGTGCCTTTCCCCCCCTTCTTTGAGGTTGAAGTTTGGTTCCAGCTCTAGAGTTGTGGTAGCTCTAGGGTTGGGAATGTCTACTTCAGAGTGATGGAAATCCTTCATTGGTGGCAAGAAGGATATATCTTAAATTCCTTTTTCTTTTTCGCAGGTATGGCCCAACACTGGAAAACTCCTTGCATACAGGAAGAAAATTAATACAATTAACAGAGTCAAAAGAAGGGATTCAAGACTTGGAAATTTGGAAATTTGGTGTTCATCTCCATTTGCTATCCATATAGCATAAATGTATCGTATTTCCAAGTGAATTGGTGTTTTTTTCCCATATTATATTCACTCTAATCTCAATTGGAATCGGATGCCAGCAGGAGGTCTCGACCAGTCATAAGCATTATCAAAGTCTTGCAAAGGCATTGTCATAGTCCCACGTTGCCAGTATTCATTTTGCCATTTCGTCATGGGAAGACAAAACTCAGCCAGCTCGCTCCAAAGCGGCAGCTACAGCTACAGCTACAGATCGGGACCCAACCTATCAAATTACAGGTCATCCACTAATCTAGTCAACTAACCTCAGAGAGCCCATCTAAAAGTTTAGAGATTCAGCACGTGAGTGCCCAAGAGGCCCAAGAACCGGACCCATAACTTAGGCTCTGTTTGGCAGAACTGTTGGCAGTAAAGCTTTCGAAAATAGAGCTTTTATAAAAAGCTATTTGTTGTTTGGTAACTATATTTTTAAAGTATTCTAAAATTTTAATATGTATTTGGTAAACAAATTGAGAAAGAACTTTTGGTATGATCATATGATCATAGTATTATAAAATAAAGCATAATAAAATATAATATATATTAATATATAAAGATATTATATAGTATAAAATTACTGTAATTTAATATAATATTATTATAATATAGTAATATAATGTTGTATACTATAGCACAATAATATAACATAATTTAATATTATATAATATAACATATCAATGTATTATGATGTAATGTAATATAATATTATATTTATAGCATAATACAATAATAAAGATATAAAAATATTATAATTATTATCATTATATATTAATATTTTATTAATATAATACTTTTAGGAATTAATTTTTGGATTTCTTGGTTTCTTTGTTGGGGCTTCTGTAGATTTTTATAATATAAAGAGACATTTTTTGTAATTATAATATTTTATTATGGGTATTTTGGTCCAAAGAGAAAAAAAATAAAAAATAAAAATAGTTTTTCGACACATGCGAAAAGTGCTTTTCCGAAAAATCTTTATTTTAGAGCTTCTCCCAAGAAACTATTTTAGCTTTCTGGCAACACTAAAACAACTTTTTAATTTTTTTACCAAATACTTCTATTCTATCCAAAAGTACTTTTGGAAAGTCAGAAAGTATTTTCTGACCCACCAGCAGTTATGCTAAACGGGGCACTAGTAGATTTGGGTTCTAGATCCTATTTAACTTAGAGTTTAGGTCATATTTGGTTGGGAAGAGTTGGCCTCCGAAATTGGAATAGGAATGAGTGATTTTCATTCCAACCATTTGGTTGGGGGAGTCTCATTCCCAATTTCCCATTCTGATTTCATTGGAGAATGAGAATGCTTAGCCTTAAAAATCTAATCCCAACTCTTCCCTAATATTCAAATTTCATTTGAATTCTAATTCTGATTCTGATTCCAGTCATGAACCAAATACTAGATCATCACTAATAACTAACTCGAGAGAGCCTATCTAAAAGTTTAGTGATCCAACACATCAGCACCCTAGGGGCATATGAAGCAGACCCCATAACTTAGTAGGTTCGGGTTTTGGATCCTGTTGAACTTAAAGTTTAGGGGATATTTGGTTGGGAAGAGTTGGGTTCGGGAATGGAAATCCTATTCTCATTTTGATTCTGATTTCGACTTCAGTCAAAAACTAAATATGTTGGAGAACATAGCCATTCCAAATTATATTCCAATTTATTTTGATTTCTTTTCCAATTTTGGCCGCCTTAAGGGGAGAGTAGGAATTAGAATCAGAATTAGAATGAAATTTGAGTATTAGAAGAGAGAGTAGGGATTGAGTTTTAGAAAGTTAGGATATTTATATTTCTTCTTTTTTTTTTTTGCTTTAAAAAGGGGGAAGGGGGGAGGAAGGGACACGCCCATCCCGGCGTAGCAGTCCTCGTTGGGCCCCCACCCCGCCAGAAGAATGTTCGATGCGGGCAGAAATGACCGTGTGTTGGGCACCCCGGTCGGTTTTACTCATATCCTCCCCACCCATGGGCTCGGCTTGGTTACCTCCTGGACTCCGGCGCGAATACCACATGTGGGTACATCATACTTGGCACCACCGAAGCTGCTAGCAGAGCGATACGTCCTTCCAGACCCCGTGTCCGAGCAGCGAGCATCCGGTCTCCACAATTTAATCGACGCCCGTGCGTTTCGAACTCGAAACCACTTGGTTGGAAGTAAGGTCACACTTCTATTGGGCTACCACCTCAGTGATTTATATTTCTTCTTTGGAATTAGAATCGAAGCAGGGCTCTCCCAATCAAAAAACCGTAATAGGAGTAAAGTAATTCGCTTCCATTCCCATTCAATGCTCCCAACGGAACGTATTCTTAATACAATCCACCGAGCTATTGGCACTTGATTTCAACTTGGAATGGCACGGTAGCATAGTACATTATACAAGAAAATAAACATGCTCTCCTACCTATTGATCAATAGATTAATTTTGAAAAGAGAAATTTTTTTTGAAAAGGGCGGGCTTCCTCCGTCGAGAGAAACAAGAGATGTTGACCTCCCAAAGCCAGTACGAAAAATGGCAAACGCGGCATTCAGAACTCGTGAGTTTCGACTCAGGGTACTTTCATTGCTTTTATTCTTTCTCCCGGAGAATGGCGGGAGCAATTGTCGACGTTGAAAGCTCCCAAATTCCTCGCTTTCTATCTGTCGATGGCTTCAAGCTTGTCAGGTATGGAAGAAGCGCTTCCGAAACCTAATTTCTCCTCTCTCAAACAGTAGGACCAAATGCTTAGGTCTTGATTCTACTCCTTCATAACTCTTGGAAAAATTCCTAAATGCTTATTTTTGTTTCTAGAATTCTCCTTTTTAATCTGTTTCTAATTGCTAGATGTTTAATTTTGTGCTCGAATTCCCTTTTAATATCTTTCTAATTGGTTCTCTAGGCGTGTTACTGAAAGTTGTTAACGTGTATTGTTTAAATTTTTGTAGTAGTTGAGATGTCCGGCATTATCTTATACTTCAAACAGATTCGAATTACTATGTCGAGGATTCTGGGAGAAGAAAAGTGTTGCTTAATTGAGCTATTAAATTTCGTAGTTCACCAAAGTGTGGATTTGCTAACTTGGTTGACTTGTGTAGTATTTAGCAGTCTTTCCAAAGTGTATGCTTTTCATGTCTTTGTTTCCACGTACTTCTTCCATTTTTTTTGAGAGAAAGATGGGGCTCGTCATTGCTTGATCTCTTATGTTTGCGTCCATATGTTTTAGGAGCGCATTGCTATAATTTATTGCTGTTATATATCAGTTATTACGGGTATTATAAAGTTTTGGATGTTATGCTTGCTAACTCAAATTGATAAGTTCCAAGGACCAACAGAAAAACAAGAGAGAGAGAGAGAGAGAGAGAGAGAGAGAGAGAGAGAGAGAGCTTGTTGTGCCTTAAGAATTTCTATGAATGTATTGACAATTTTTCTAGATTTTATGATGATCAATTGAGTGCTTTATTTGGGGTTCGTTTTCTCTATTATATCGATCCTTAAGTCTGATAAAGCTTCAAAATAATGATGTCTCTTAATGTTTCTATGTTTTTCCTTTTTCTTCTTTGAGCAATACCAAGGATTCAAACACCCAACCTCCTCCAAGGGCAAGCCCACTAGGGGAGAGGTACCATGCTAACAGTTATTGGCATGTTGCTGCATTTTTTCAGTCTCATATTAGGAAACTAATTCCTCCTTTCTGTACTTTGTTGTACATGCAAGGGATTCTTGACTAAGGTTCACATGCACCAATTGGTCCGTCCTTTCATATGATTGTGAGGTGCTGAGCCAAGCCGAGCAGGTGCATTAGGGTTCGGCCAAGCCAACTACTGCTATTTAATTAATTTTATTATGTTCTGCAGATTTTCTAAGCAATTACCTGATGGAGGATTGTGGGCACTTTTTCCATTTGATCTTTTGCATCCTAAGCCTTTCAAAATCTGCAAAAAAAAAATTCATTGCTTCCTTTGTCTACTTTGCAATCTCTTGCCAAAAAGATGGAAGGGCTTGTCTTGCTTTGAATTTGTGTGCTGAGATCACTGGTGTTGGTGATTGGGCTCTTGAATTTTGGTAAGATGAACTGTATGACCCTGAATATATGGAGGCAACCACAACTTTAGGGAAGTGATAAATCCTTCAATCCTATACTAATGATCCAACTTTCCTTTACTTGTTTAGTTCTGATTTTCAAGCACACATTTGTGTAGAGAGAGAGAGAGAGAGAGAGAGAGCTAATTTTGCAAATTCTAAAACATGCATTTTGAATTATCTAAGCAACAGTTTCTTATTGTCTTGTGCCTGTATTTGTGAAAATGGTAAATCTGGCCCATTTTGCATACTTTCATGTATAATATCTTAGATTTGGTTTGCAAATAAAATAACTGTTCTGTCTTATCAAGAACATTGCTCTCTTCCATGAAGTTTGTTGGTATATATGAATGTTGAGCCTACATGCTTCAATCTTGTTTTGAGGTGTTATCTCTCTAAATGCTTTTTTACTATCTGCTTCTGCACTTCAACTTGCAACAACACTTTGTTTCTTGCCTTCTTGCTTTCTTGGATATTCTTCAGTAGGTTTCAAAGCAGCTGCGCCATATTTCATATGCAATTGTAAAATGGCTATTTCATATGTGCTGCAACTTGCTATAGGGGAACAAACAGCTAGTCTTTGGCTTTTCCCCTCCTTTTGTACCATCATAACTTCTCATTCTGTGGCACAGGGTGACAGCCTGTCTCAAGAATGGTGCCACAGAAGCTCATATAGTCCAGTCAATAGGCAACATGGTAGAAGTGAAGAGGTGCATTTGCTCATCAGTTGCAGACTTGCACAAAAAGGGTTTTGGCATGCAAAATTTTTTCGTAAATCTTTATAATTTCTCCAAGTGCTGCCATAGACCAACAACCATCTGGAGCATCAATACCATGGTAGCCCTTGTCATATGAAAGCACTGGGAAAATCACAGAAGTGAAATGGTTTATTTTCTGTTCAATTTCAGACTTAAATCTGGAGTCAGGAAGGGTAGTATGGACAGTTGTTGTTTCTTCACATGGAGCCGCAAATAGAAGTATAGTGCTCGTCATATTCATATGGTTGTATCTGCCCAGCAAGGTAAAGCTTTCTCGTAGGTAAAACTTGTGGTTATTGAAATCTGAATTCCTGGTTGTTAAATCTCTTCTTTGTAGTGAAAATCTTATTGCTGTATTTTTCATCCTGTCTACATTTCTGGCAGATTTCTTTGATGGCATTCAACTTCCATTGGATGGCTGTCAATGAACTGCTGCACCAGTATCAGAAACACCCCAAGGTTAGGCTTGTTCCTCCTTCCTGCTGCAAGTTTCATGCACTGATTAGCAAGATATCTGTTCAAATTGAACATTATGGCATGAACTGGCACAATATCCTCAACTATTAAATCATAAGAGAAGTGAGTTGCTGCATCCTGTTCCAAAAGTTACTGTGCATGAGATCTGCCTGCCTGTAGATTCCACAGGAACAAATAATTGTGCCCATCCATCTAAGAAGATAGAAACAAGCATTCAATGATGCTTTCAGAATTTTTTATCAATTTAAGTTGTATAATGATGATAATTAAAATATTTATACAGAAAGTTTAGCACTTTTAGGCTTTTTGAGCATCAATTGTCATAAATATTTTAACGGCTTGTTGGCAAGATTATAAGACAGGGGTGAGGATCCTAGTGTTATTTTGATGCTTACAAAGCCATTGAGGCCATATAGAAGTGCTAATGCTATTAACTCAATTAATCCAGTACATAAGTGAGTAAGGAAGAAATATTCGATACATCATTGATAAATGACACACCCTCGATATATTCACGATACATTAAGAATATATGGTCAAAACCACTCTCAAGAATTGATAACGAGATAAAATTTGTAATAGAGAATGGTAGAAAGCTCAAGAATCTATTTTGGCAAAGTTTCACGTTAAAGATACCTAAAAGGGCAATTCTGTAATTTCTACTGTTAAGGGTATGAAACTTTATTGTGCCATGCATCGTAATTTGCTTGGAATATCATATTGTTGTTTCAATGTGCATAACTAACCTTTAAAGTGCAGAAAAACATGGTTAGAGTTGACCCCAATTAGTTTGGAGTCGATCCCGATACATTTGGCACGCCTTGGAACGAAATGGCACGCCTTTGGAACACTTGGCACAGAGATGGAGTCGACCCTAGAAGAGATGGAGTCAACCCTGGCACGTTTAGAAAAATTCTGCAATATTCTAGCATTAATGGCAAGGATGAACAGTACTTGGGTCGACCCAAGTGAAAGTTGAGTCGACCCCATCCTCAAGCTTCAAGAAAACAAGTCTCTGAAATCCCTGAGAGGGTCGACCCCAATGGAACTTGAGTCGACCCCACCTTGAGTCAACCCTAACTGAACTTGAGTCGACCCAACCTTGAGTCGACCCTAACTGAACTTGAGTCGACCCAACCTTGAGTCGACCCCAAAAAGAGTTGAGTCGACCCCAGTGAAAAACGGCTGAAATATAAGGTTCTGTGTTTCCTGAGAGGGCCGACCCCAATGTAGCATGAGTCGACCCCAGTGAAAGTTGGGTCGACCCCAGTGAAAGTTGAGTTGACCCCAAGTCTGATGAACAGTGGTTTGAGTCGACCCCAGGAAAGTTTGGGTCGACCCAAGCACGGGCAGAAGCATAACGGCTAGTTGTGCAGAAGTGCTTTTTGGACTCCCAACGGCTAGTTTCTTCAATCCAACGGTTAGGAAGGTCTATTTGGAGGTTGGAGAAGTATTTAAGAGGGAATATTCATCAGAGGAAGTAAGCTTTTGGAAATCAAGAAGCACATTCAAGAGAAAACCCTAGAAAAGCAAGCCTCATTCAATTGCTTCATCTTAAGAGCCAAAAGGAAGTGGTTGAGCAGTTTCAAAGAGTCATCAATAGCTCCGCCAACCCTTGTGAAGTGAAGCAAGCTTGACAAAGAAGAGAATAGCTCCTTCAAAGTGATAAACATTCTCTAAACTCTTCTTTGTAGTTTATAATTGCCTTATTTGCTCTTTTAGGAGATTTCATTCTTTACTTATTACTCTTGTTGTAAGATTTGTTGGTAAGCCCGTAAAACCAACGTAGGTTGTTAGTAAGCCCGTAAAACCAACGTAAGTTGTTGGTGAACCCGTAAAACCAATTGTGAAGGTTCGTTGGTGAGCCCGTAAAACCAACATAGATTTTTGGTGATCCCGGAAAACCAAAATGTAAAGGTTTTTGGATTGTGAGCCCGGAAAACAATCCAACTGTAATCCAAGGAATTATAGTAAATTCCCAAGGAGAGGCTTGGGGAGTGGACGTAGGTGCTTGGAGGGCACCGAACCACTATACATTGTCTTGTTTGTGTTGTGCTTGTTCTTGTATTTATTCTTGCTTTATATTTGATTCTTGCTCTAGGGTAAGTTCACACAAGTAACTTAAGAAAGCTTCCACAGCTCTTAACAAGAAAACTTTTAAAGCATTAAAAATTTAGAAAAACCCAATTCACCCCCCCTCTTGGGTTGTCATCTTGGGCAACAAGGGGAGATCATAGTTAGGAAATCATTTGATAGAATCATGATAATGGGTGCTCTCATGAATTCAAATCCATGTAGAACACTTGAAATAAAATTTAAAACAATATTTGAAAATTGTAGGAAATATAAGGTGCTTTATTGACATGTTCAATCACAGAAGAATTGTCTCATGTTTTTGTAGACACAAATTTCTAGAGATGAGGAGACTCTTATCAACAATTCCTATCCCATGTATGTTTTACTACGATCTAATCCATTAAGACCTATTAAATTTATATGTACCATGTTTTCAGATGTCTGCATAATGATCCATAAAGTGAATTTTCAATTTATATGTCCTATTGTGTATCTTATCACACTAGTGCAATTAATAGTGTTTGTTTTTGTACTACTATAATGCGTAGGTTAGAGATTATCAAAACACATGATTTGGTTTATGAATATCTTTTATTGTGTAGATCATGTTCAGCAGTTTAGATATTGAATTTGGATGGTCTATCATTGATTTTGAAGGCGAGAGGACCATCTTAGCTATTCTCTCAAGAAAATATTAGCATTTAATATATGTGTATATTTACACACATATATCTCAAAAATGTCTAACAAAGTTAGGATGTATGTTCTAAAAATAGTTAAAAGTATAAAACAATGCAGACAATAACAATCAGGGTGTAGGTCTGTTTTCACATTTCAGCTGACATATCCGCAAAAAATACGAGGAATGTCATTTTTCTAACCCCTAATGAGATGTATGATAGGATTTTGCTTGCTTATTTTAATATCTCGCTGATTATTCTTCTGTCATTGCTGGCCTTTACTTTGTAGATATAGTTCTCTCCGTACTTGGAAGCTTTTTTATATCATGCTAATCATGTAGACTAAAGGAGATAGCTACTTTTAAATTGCATAAGAGAGCTCGAACAATTTATCCTGAATTCTTTTCCAATTTCTGAAACATATCATTTGCTTCCAAAATGTTATTTTATCTTTTGTTTCCCCCTTGTCTTTCAAGTTTGGATTGATAACATCTGAATCTTGCTGTATTGCACTGCCTTCTCCACTGATTTGATATTGATTCCACAGTTCAAGACACTTTTTTGACTTTCTGAGAGGTTGTAGAATGTAGGGGAATTTTCTAATAGATGCTATACCACAGGCAGTGTTAGTGTATCAAAAAGGCAAAGATCCGCACATCTTGATTTCAAATCTTGTCTGTTGAGAAGATCTCAGGTACTTTGACAACGATATTATCTCCAACCTTACAAATGGAAATCACAACTTAATCACAATAGAATTGCAGTATCTCCTCCTGCAATATGAATCATGCCATTGTGATCTTATTGTTCTTCTTTTCTCAGTATTAATTCCATGCAGATATTTGTCATCCATTTTTCTGTTCACGCGTGAGATTTGAGGGAGTAAGTTCCCATGAAAGTGATCTAGAAGCCCTAATGATAACCCGAACTCAGTTTAGGTATGATTATGTTCCTAAAGTCTTATGTGATATCTTATCTATTGTAAAGTTCCATAACAACTTAATGTATAAATCCAAATTCACTGTAGTGTTGGACATGCATTTCCTTTTTCTTCTTCCCTATATCCACAAACTTAAAACATGGTAGGCAGTCATCAGCATAAGCTCATATAACAGTGTCAAAAAGATGGTCATTACCATCCAACCTTTTCATCAAAATAGGTTGTCTAGGGAAGCATAATTCTAACCCGTAGAGGCTCCTTGGAATGTCTAAGCTGATTCTTGTTTTAAGTGGTCAACCTGACATCAACCTTCTAAAATTGGGTCTCAGCATACAGGCCAATGCAACTTTAGACAAAAGAGGGCCTATGCTGAACCTAGAAGGCTGGTTGACATTTAGGAAGGCTGACATTATCGGTCATAGTCTATGCTCATGCAACTGAGGTGCAAGAGTAATCCTTTAAACATTCCCTAGACTTGGACAGAATCTGTGACCTTACTGCATGTCCAAACATGCAGGTATTTTTCTCTAAAAAGAGGGGGGGAAAAGGAGGTGTTTGTGAACAAAAATAGTGAGAAGCATTGTGGATGCAAAAATCAGTCAATAGTCTGTGCAAGGTTTGAAGGTCTTCCTTCACCTGTAGGCTCATGAATCTGGGTCGTTTTTCCAACATATTGCTCTGACTAGGATCTTGTCCATTCGTACCATTGTCTTACTATGTTTTTCACATTATTAAATATCTCTGTTTCGTTCCGAACATTAAGGACATCAGGCTGACTGTGTTTGGGGAGCAACTATACTCGGACAATATCAGACAAGCCTATCAACTTTCCTTCTCTTGGCTTTAGTCCATTTATAGAAACATTGCCATTTGCTTCCATATTTTTATTCTATGTACTGTTTAACTTTTATATGTATCTTGCATCATGCTCCTGTCATTGCTCACACCTGGTCGAACAACTTCTGAACCCTGCTGCAACGACGGCCTTTTGCACTGTTTAATGATCAATTTGGTGCTGGAAAAACTGTTTTGCGACCTTTGGGGATAAAAGATATCCTTTTTACTCCATAACTCTTAGCAGCAGAACTGCTAGATCATTTAAAGGCCATCTCATATTTTGATTTCAACCTCAAAGAATGCTCGGAAGGTACTCTTAATTATCTTTACAATGTCTGAATCAGTCTCCCAATCTTAAAAATGAAGAGTCTTACTCAATTTCCTATATTATGTATATCAGTGTGCATATTCGTTAAATCTTTTAGTGGCATGTGTTGGCTAACTCTGAGAATGTCTTTTTTATGTAGTGTAAGATCAGCCTAGATATGCCAACTAGTAGGCTAAAATAAATGAACAGGGTGTGCTTGACTGGAACCTCCAGGGAAGAGGATAATTGAGTTTCCATGGACCAATGTACCTTTGCCTTTTAGGAACATTCCAACCCTAAATTAGGCGAACTGCCAGGACCGCCGGTTGCTCATGACTTCGGCTATGATGGCTTTCCAGTTCAAGGTGTGTCAAAAACTTCTTCCATATCAGCTAATCATTAGAGTTTATCTTTCGCAATTGCAAGTTGATTCTACTAACTACGAGCTCGGAGAGGTCATCTTCATCGAAACGATGAAGTCCATCCCGGCGAAATTTCAAATGGATTTCTCTGACATTGCCCCAATTCATACTTCTTTAGCATGGCTTTCTATTATCACCTTGATATCATAGACTGGTAGCAAGAATTGGACCCCAAGGATTCCTGTCCATGCAACCCCAGACTAGAGGCGAAATCACAAAGAGGGACGGTGTATGAATGAGCCTGCATTCATTAATCTGTTTGTAATAACTGTAGCCATGGAAGCCTACCAGGATTTCAACAGAAAAAGGATAGGTACTCGGATGCAGTACTCCTTTGTGTATCGTGCCATCTTAGTGCCGCTTATGTTTGCTTATTCCCATCCATGCCCATATTCCCAAGTTTTTTGTTGCTAAAATTATTGATCCAGGTTTAGCATTAGCTGTATTTGTCATGAACGGTTCGTCCTGTATCGGTCTTTCCAGTTACGAGAGAGATGTTTTTGGTGATGGCTGTAGGATCATTGATTGCTTTCTTTTTTTTTTGAGAAGAGAATTATATTTATAAGAACAGTAGTAAGAAGTTGATGAAATTTGATAAGAACGGCTATATTTGATACAATCAATCACAAATAAGCCAATAGACCTACAATAATTTTGACAATACCGATCGTCTCCGATCGGATGGTTGCTGATGAATTGCTACACCAGTCTTCTTGTGCACAGTGCACAATGAGAAACTAATCATGTCTCGCATCACATAGCATGCACAAAGATGCGAAAGGAGGACAGCTTTTGCATCTAAATGAGTGGTTGGTAGTACTGCAATCTACTCCAAATTCGAGACCAGACCTCAAATTAGAAGCCTGTTGAAGAGTTTAGAGGTTCTTCGGCGAGAAAGGATTCTATATATGGATACATTAGACATGTCATATGCTTGTGCCGCACCTCCAAGTGCCCCTCCCTCGAAACCCCGGGACCATCAGCCGACCCCTATCAAATCGGAGACCAGCACAAGGAAGACAGCAGCTGTGGTGTTTGTCTCCCATAGGCTAAGTACGGTTGCTGTGTCTTCACCTGCAGTTAAGGTGTTTGCCATGCACCTCAGCCAGTCAAAGCTGCTCTTTTACTTTCCCCTCATCTCTGGGCCCACCTCCGCCCACCCATCCCAAGGTTTTCACACCAACGGTCTTATCTCACTTTCGATCGCCCCTCCTTTGTTTCCTCCTCTCTCTTGTATCTGGTACTGTTTGTGTTTGTTTTGCTTTTTTTTTTTTTTTAATTATTTCTTGTAAGCAGTTTGGTGGGTCTGGTCACCTCCCTCCTGCTGTCAGTATCCTCTAGCCATCTCCCAGTACGGACCCCAGCGGCTGACAAAAAGGACCAGAAGCATGGAATAAATGAGCCCCAAGCCCAAAAGGAGACACAAGAAGGGAATCTCTAATCTCGCTATTGTCTTTACTCCTCGATCATTCAGCGCGCTCTCCACTCTTTTTTTTTTCTTTCGCACCTCCCTCTCGTTTCTTTGACTCCTGTTGTCTTTAGCTCCCTTGCAGATGAGGACCATCATGGCGAGAACCCCCCATGAGTCATCCTTCTCCTTCTCCAAGAGGCACTTCCAACGGATTATCGGAAAGGGAGGTGGGGGTGAGGAGAGGAAGAATGGAGATGGGAAGGCAGAGGACGAGTTTCTCGCTTTCTCCAACTCCTCATCGAATGGTTGTGAGGATGAGGCCGTGGGGGCTGCTCCACCGGCTGCAAGGAAAAGGGGGGCTTCCTCTGCTGCCGTAGCCGTCTCGAGGTTCCGGTCGGTGATAGCAGCGGCAATTGCCCGGCGGCATCGGCTGGGGGGCCTTGGTCCCCGTGTCACCGGCACCCTGTTCGGGCACCGCCGGGGCCACGTCCACTTCGCATTCCAGGTGGACCCCCGGTCGTGCCCGGCGCTGCTCATCGAGCTCGCGACGCCGACGAGCACGCTCGTGAGGGAGATGGCATCGGGGCTGGTGCGAATTGCCCTCGAGTGCGAGCGGAGGGACGGGAAGGCGGCGGGGAAGCTGCTGGAGGAGCCTCTTTGGCGCGCGTACTGCAACGGGAAGAAGTGCGGCTACGCGGTGCGGCGCGAGTGCGGGCCGGCGGATTGGAGGGTGCTGCGGGCGGTCGAGCCGGTGTCGATGGGCGCAGGGGTGCTGCCGGGGGATGGCGGCTCCAGCTCCGAGGGGGAGATGATGTACATGAGGGCGAGGTTCGAGCGGGTGGTGGGATCTAAAGACTCCGAGGCCTTCTACATGATGAACCCTGATAACAATGGCGGCCCTGAGCTCAGTATCTACTTGCTAAGAGTTTGATGATCCAAATGGATTCTGATCCTATTCTCTCCTTGGCCATGGAAAAAGATTTAGGTTCTTTCTGGTAAGCATGGTACTTTGGGTGGTTGGTTCTGTTTTGCCCTTTTCCTCCTCTTTTTCTTTTTCTTCTTCTTCTTTCCCCGTCCATTCTGCTGGTAATAAACTCGTTTGCTTTGGGGACTGTTTTGTTAGATTTAGTAGATAAGGTGTTCCATAGCGGTATAGTGCTCTACTGGTAATGCTTAAAACTAGTGGTTGGCTTGAAGGTTTGTCAAAACAATTGTTGTAACATCGTATAAGTTGGGAGTATATATTGTAGTTGGCTATTTATGTGTTTATATCTCTTTCTTATAATTTCTATTTGGAGAATAGGAGGATCCAAGGTAAGGAATCCACTCTGATAAGTGTTTCTAAATGGATCTCTCAGAAGTAATTTCTTCATCCCATGCTTTTGGATGGGTTAGTTTTTCTAAATGATTTTTTCTTCTTTTTTTTTTTGGGGGGGGGGGGGGGGGGGGGGAGGAAGAACAGGAGCAGCAGCACCAGGAGGAGGAGATTTTTTTTTTTTTTTAAAGTCTATTTTGTTGTTTGATGAACAGGGTGAATAGTTGTGTTTGCCAACTTTTCTCTTAATTTTTGCTAACCAATAAATGAACTGTCCTTTTTTGCAACGGTTAGGATTTAAATATAGCCGGACATATAAATGCCTGAACATAGTCAAACCGTGAGAGATAGTGGTGCATCGTCATTTCCAGTAGTCAAGGTTCCTACAGCAGGCGAAATGATAGCGGGTGAAGGTACTTAATAATATTCAATTCGTTGGTCTGTGGATTGAACTTGGAAGTGATGTCCGTGTTATTATATTCAAACAGGACAAACCATAGAAAAGATGGGTTTTGGTGCATTTGCTTTGATTCATTTTATGATGGTTTAGGCCATAGAGGGGACATGTTTGACACAAGAAGAATAGACAGCCTACTCAATGTAGACCAAGTATACCTCAATAATGTATAACCACTGCCCTTAGTTAAACTAATATTTCGAGAGCAACTCGTGCGACATCATGCCCCATGCTGTGCTTTCAGCGTTGGCCATTATTGGTTTATCGGCCAATCGCATAGAGATATTGCTCCACTCTTGCTTAGCTGTAATCCTTTTTATAGAAGAAAGATTAAGGTGTTATAGTACTCCATAATGATCCGGAATACGAGCAAGGTGCAACACTACACAAGTCTTCCGGCCAAAGATTCCGTCTTGGTTCTCTTCAACCTTGCTATCTTGGTTGTTTGATTAACAATATAGATATATGGATCCATTTAGCAAATAGCTGATCAACCTGTATGGTTCTTAATAATTTTCCATCAGAGCAAACTTCTATAAGCTAATGGGCACTTTAGCTTACATATCAAGAGATTTTTATCCAAGTAATAAAAGTAGATTTAGTTTTATGTTGTGGCTCAGAATAAAGTTTTCTTTAACATAATTAAGCCTTGAGAATTATATGTGAAGACCTCTGGCTTACTTTGTGGACAAGGCTTTGGGTATGGATGTGTGGTATGGATTTTCATACTAACCTTCTGCTAATTTCCATAGAAGCTCATCGCTGATGCAAATCATGAAGGCAACTGTTGCTGATTTAGAAAAGGAGAGCCACCTTCCCTTAGAGAGACTTATTAATACTAAATTAAATCAATCTGTCAGGATTAAATCATGTCAAACCATCCAAAACTTGATCAATCAGCAGTTGCGTGTGGATTCCTTGTTCATGTTAAGTGATTTCAATTTTCACAAGATGACTCCAAGCCCATCATCCTCACATCACCATAGATGTGACCAATCAATTCTAAGCGGGACAGTGCAGCCCCATCTATAGCTTTCGAGTGGAATATCCTGTCACTTGTGGAGCAGTGTTGGGTGCTCTAAGCCAAACATTTTTTTTGGGGTGGGGGGGTGAAAGGTAATAGGAAGAGGGAAGGAGGTGTTGAAATGTGGTCTTTGGGAATTTGGACTCTTGGTCAGATTTGCCATCCCGAGGCATGCGAAAGCAAAGCAGGGAGAGGGAGAGAGAGAGAGTGAGGGAGGGAGATTTCAGAGAGTGTTGGTTACAGCTGGGACATGAGAATCTAGATGGATTGTGACCTCGTTGGGAGAGCCCTTGGAATTATCAGACATGGGATTTATTCATACTGTCGTTCAAAGGGCTCAAAGCTAAAGTTTGGAACATGGAACCACTTTGGAGGCTTTTGCTGCTTTTGCTATGTTGGGCCATCATTAGTTTATTATTATCGTTATTATCGCAGCTATCATGACTGTGTACCTTTGTGTCGCATAACGATAAAATGGGGGAACGAGTTCCTATAAAGGAATCCATAAGTTCTTGGATCCTAATTCTGACCAGAGTGAAGCTAGGAGGCAGGAAAGGGCTTATAATCTCGAATTCTTTAGTTAGCCAATGAGTTAACAGACGAGCGATTTTTTTTTGTTTTGTTTTTTCGTACTTTTTGGGTGAGGGAGAGATCAGATCCGACTGTATCTACGTTGCCTCGTTGCATGAAAAACCCTCTCAGAACTAGCGAAAGGTGCTATTTAAAAATTTTGATCCTATACAGATGTCTAAGGTCGAAAATAAAACTAAATACCTACCTACACATATTCTTACATACTTTCTTCATTTAAATTCTAACGTTCTCACGAAACTAAGGATCTAAATACATTTAAATCTAATCACAAGCATCACAATTAGCTTTCATAAACTCTTACTGTAGTGCCCTCTGGTCCACATAGATTACGGATTGGATCCGCTCTGATATTATTTGTGATGATTGAAAACTTCACCTAAAAAACTAGTCGGAAGATATTATTTAAGTTTCTTGACAAAATATATATGTTGTATAGCCAATGTGGGACTAAATACATGTCCACATGGATCCTTAAAAATTTAGCATCAGTTGTTTATGTATAACAATGTGAAGTGCTCCAGTAGTATAAAAATTTAAAATTATATATTGTTAAACTATATACTTCAATAGAAATCCATCTTATTAAGGATGTTACTGTATGGCAGCATGAGGTCATTCATTATATATACCATCATAGCAAAAGCTCTCTACATCAGACTCTCTCTAAACCTCCCTCGAGACCTTTATATGAAACACTAGCTCGTAAGTTCCTTTCAATTTGAAAATAAAATTACAGAATTCTCTAAGTTTGTTGCTCTACTTCAAATTGAGTGGGATTTTTCTCTATCTAGAGGGACACACGTAAGATATTCTAGGCCAAATTGGTTTTAAGCTTAGCTCAGTCTATACTCGAACTAATTTGTGTGTATGGAACAAGCTTAAGCCATCGAGCTACAGGAGAGCTTTTAAAATCCACACATATCCATTGCACGTCCAAGCCCAATACTATAATTATTAGATAAACAATCAAGTACGGATGCATATTTGCAAATTGAGTGCAGTTTCAATCTTGTGTATCCGATTTAGGTTTGGAAACAGAAAATTGGCAAACTCAAACCTCTGCAAGCCTTAAACATCAGTCTTTGAGTTTAAAATAAATTAGTGTTAACCTAACCAGTTAGTCTAATTCATATTATATCAGTAGTTGATTTAGAAATCTTTTTTTTTTAAGAGAGAGAGAGAGAGAGACATAGAACATTTCAAATGATTATATGTGTTAGAGCTACTCTATTGTCAAAGGGAAGCACATGAAGTCCACTTCAGTTAAGAGTGACATATCTCTTCATATAAGTGATAGTCCAAATTTTGCACACAGAAAGATACAGCAGACACACATACAGAGGGAGAATCTGCAGGCCCTCAATTGTTCCAGACTTTCCTACATTAAGAGTTACACCACCTACATGAAAGAATCTATGGATGCTAAATATTCATTTGGTTGGGATATCAGATCAGGAGTCATCTGATAATTTCTAAAAATTATTTATCTAAAAAAATAATTACGTGAGAAAATATATTTTACCATGTTTGATTGTAGAAAAAATACTTAAAAAAATACCATCGAAAAAAATTACTATGTTTGGTTGGAGATAAGCTTATATAAAAATATTGTCAAATTTTCAACAATACCCTTAAATAAATAATTCTAGTAAAATATTTTTTTCAGTCTATTAATTGGCCATTTATGGCATACTTACATAAACACGGTCAATATTAGTTGTTTCGACTATTAAATATATTTACATGAGTTAATAAATATTTTAAATTAATTAATATATATATTAAAAATATATTTCATATTATAAATAATTTTTAGTTTATTTGGATATACAAATAAATATATTATTTGTTAATAAATCCTATGTTAGATTTATTGATAATTAATAAATATGTGTTATTATTTACTAATAGTTAATCTTTATTAATAAATATATTAAATATATTATTTTTATAAATATTATTAGTCAATATATTAATATAATATTAATATAATATATTAGTGTAATTAATATAAGTGAGAGCATTTTCGTAAAATGATATTTTCATATAACCACCACTTTGTCATCTAGTGTAGAAAAATAAATACCACTCTGGCGATATTTATTTTATTTTCTCTTTCAGAAAAATAGATTTAGGATCTAGCATTTATTTTACCATCTCTTTCATCTATTTTTTATACCAAATATGGTAACTTGATATAAGATTTATTTTTCCATACTAGATTACTCCAATCAAACGCATCCTAACGAATTGTTGTATAAGCGCTCAAAACTTAAAACTTTGGATTGCCTCAATTAATATTTTTTTATTCTTTTCTAAAATTGGCCTTGCTCTATCACTAAGTTGAATCAAGTGGTATATTAACATCAAATAACGTTTGCCGATCTAGGCTCAGCCAAGTGACTCGTCCCAATGTGAAACTCAGGTTGGGTTTTCAGTTTGATTCAATAATCAAGTGCTATTTCCAATATAAATTCTTTAAAAAAGTCTAAATCCTCCAAATAATTTAATCCAAAACCCAACCCACGTAACTTGGCTATGAATTCTTCCAACTTTTGGACCGACTACCTAACTCTTATTACATGTCTCTAATAAATATGGTAACCTGCCACATTTTCACTCAAGAAAATAAGGGGAAAAAATCAACCATTTAAACATCAAGTTCTTGAAAACATGAAACTTATAGCTGGCACTTGTCTGTGGGGTCGACTCAAGGTTAAATGAGCCCAAAAAGAGGGGGTGAAATTAAGGGTTATAGGAGAGAATTTAACATCATAATGGGCACCACAAATAACACTATATTGGATGCTTTTATATCACAGCGTAGCAGTGGATTGTCTCTCGTCGGTTCCTACTAAATTTCTCCATCATGACCAAAGTTGCCGTTGCAAAGCACGATAACCGATGAGGAAACTCTCTTTTATACCAGAATTTAAGCCATATTTAATTCCAAATCGACCAAGGTATTGAAATACCAAGATTCGAGGGACAGGAAGGATTCATATAGTCTTTAATTGGCTTAATCGGACTTTATAATGATGCAGCACTAAAAGGTTTTAAATTCATACAGTTGAGAGTATTGAAAATTTTTTATGTGGAAGATACTAAGAAGCCTTCATGTACCGAGCTCAGCTCTTTTGGTAGATGGATTACAGCTACATGAATACTATTGCTTCACCAAACCTCATAAAAAAATTGGGTAGCCCATTATCATGCTGTCTACCATATCAAGATTCAAGACATGCCAGTACCCCCTCTCAAATAAAAAAATTAATTTGATATTTTCTTTTTGGGTACAAATGTACCAACTCCAAAGTTCATGAAAAAGACCAATCAAAAAGTGTTATTTAGGTTCTTTGATCTTATATAAATACCTAAGATATGTACAAATGCTACATTTAAATTCTGGCTCCTCATCGCGTTAGGAGTTTAAATCCATTTAAATCTAATCACAAATGCTACGATCAGCTGGTGATCGATCTCTATAAATCCATGTTGTAGTGTCCTTTAGTCCATATAAGCCATAGGCCAGATCCGCCGCTCTAATACCATTTGTAACAATTTAGGATTTCACAAAAAAAAGGCAAGTCAGAACGTACTTTTTAGGTTCTTTGGTCTTGTATAAGGAACTAAGATTTACCTAGTGCATACTGACATAGGACTAAACACTTCATACAAAGGTCCCAAATATTCAAGTAGTCAGAGAATGATGTCAACTTGTTAAGTGGAATGCAAGTTAGTATGGTAATGGATTTGGCCCGTTGGACTAACAATGCCGCCTGGGATCACTCCTAGGCGTTAAAATATTCCTATTGCCGTATGCAATGATAGGTGAGTTCAACAGGAACGGATCCTTGCCACCTCCACCACTGTAATGTTCTTAGTAACCTAGAAATGATGTGGTGTTAGGAAATGAATATTTAGATTCCCCAACCATGTGGAAATCAATCCAATCCAACACAAATGAACTCGAACACGCTTTTCCTCTAGAACAAGCTTGTTATGTGTGACAGGAGCATGACTTCTTTCTATATAGATCATTCTGTACTAGTTCTTTAACTTCTTGACAATATTCTGAAAATTGTGGTTGATGGTGAATTTGAAGAAACAAGAGATAAAAATAAGATTAGCGAGAAAAATCAGTAAACATATGGAATTTATTTGATCAAATGAGGATTAACTTTTCTTACGACCTTTGTTATCACAGTCCCTCAAGTCTTTTAGTCATTTGAGGGCCATAAGTTAATGACAAACAGTGCATCACGTGCAAGCAATACAAGATAAATCACATGCCTACCCTTATAAGGATTGGTCAGTGTACATTATTACTTTGGATAGGGGATTATTGTCACAATTCACATTTGAACTGCCAAAGAATCTAACTTCCTAGCTTCGAAAACGTATGTAGCAAGAGAATTCGAACTTCTTAGTTGTGCTCTGAATTGCCCCTCCTAAGGATGCAGTAGTTTGACCAAACTCTTTTTTCCCCCAAAAAGATGTAAACTTTATTACCATAAACCACAAAGATAAGAACTTGAAGAAGAAAGAGTGGGTGTCACAAGTATTACAACCAAGAACTATCGAACCGGTACCAGGATCCATACAATCCAGTTTAAAACTGGGTTGACTCGGTGCGAACTGATCAGTTCGTACTGAGTTGGCATCAAACCAGCCGATCCCTTTGCGGTTCCGGCCTGTGGGAACCGAATTGAAATGGAGAATCGATTTGGTTTCGCACCGGATCGGTTCGGTACTGCCTGAACTGAATGGTTTGGCTCGGTTAGGCACATTTTGGTTACAATGAATGAGAATTGGCTAGAAAGAAAACATCTATGAAACATAAGTGGAAAAAAATGAGAACTCAAAGGCAGAAAAGCTCGGTAGGAATATATGTTGGCAGAGATTTCATGTAGCAACGCTAAGAGGATCTTTATACGTCGGTTTTGTAGTGTTTGGCAGAATGGAAGTACTCCAAGAACTAGAGAGAATCTAAACTCTCCGTAACCATGTCTGAATCTTCTTATTCTGATATGAAATGATTATAGGAGCTCACGCACTAAAAACTACCAATACCTCAATTCCATTACAATTCTTTGAGACTTGTTTGAAACTTTGAATATTTACATCGCCATTAAGTTATCTAGAAAGCTCCCATAATGGAGAAGAAAAAAACTGACATAAATACAGCATGTTATAAAATTTTAAGTTAATGATTTTTCCACCCATCTTTCAAATCATTTTTGCCAATTTTTCCGCCCATCTTTCGAATCATTTTTGCCCACAATGTTAATCAATAGGATAGATCTAAATACATAAGAGATCTAATAAACATAAACCCCAAGACCTTTAACTATCTTTATTTTCACAAATATAAACATAAGGCTAAGTAATTTAGAAGACATACCTGGATCAAGTCTTCTTGTTGCTGTTGAAATCTTTAGAGCAGATACTTTTTAGGAAAATGATTTCTCTCACTTAGCCCTCAATTCAGATACACCAAAATGATGGAGATAGTATTCATTTATAGGGTATAGAGAGAATCACATTTCCAACCTTTTACATACCAAAAGACTCTCTACTGCCATCATAGTGGGAGTTTCAAGAGGAAATTAACTCCTCATAAATTTGACCATTAACACACTTTATGGGGAATTGAAAGAGCCAATTAACTTAAGAGTCAAATAAACCAAAAGTCATCAATGTTTCTGGTCATGCGGGACATAAAATATCTTACACACAAATATCAAAATATGGAAATGAATGCAAATCAGAAGTTTTGTTTCTTTTCACGAGATAAAAGCTCATTACGTGAGGCTCTGATATAAACAGTGTATAACTGTAGTATCATGGTTTATCGGTCAGTAAACATCTTACCTTCCCCAGAAAAGAGGTGACACATAATAGCAGGCTAGAGAAAGCATGAAATGGTCATCAAAGCATTCATGGCAGCCGAGAATATATATATATATATATAAAATACCAATCATAAAAGTGGAGAACTCGAATAAATAAATGTGATTCTTTCTGGTCAGCAGCCGATAACAGAGATTGAGATTGTGTCCCTTTTGCTTCCACATTCATTTTGATCTGTGCATCTCTTCAAATAAAATAAAAAATTAAATAAACAAACAAAGTGCAGTCATGCCAAAAGAATTGTGAGCCTTTCCTGATGAAATGAATTCATTACATGTTGAAGAATCTAGGTTAAATACACTGAAAAGCCGAGAACAACAAGGAACAAGGTTCGGATATGGTGTGGGAAAAAAGCAAGAAATAATCACCCTGACAAACTACATGGGGCATGCGAGACAAACAAGAAAAGAATAGACCTCTCTCTTTCTCCTCCTGCATCTTTCTCCTCCATATTGTGTCAACGTTTGGAAGGATCAGGTCTCGGACGAGTGAAGCCCGGCTGAAATGAAGTGATTTGCAATATGAGGCCCCAACAAGAACACAAACCAGAAACATTGATATGCAAGCTGCATCAGTAGGAGAATGCTCACATACTGAAGTAAATAAGATAAGGAGAATGGGCAGACTCCAACTTCAAGGAGAACAAAACAGTTGGTGTAAAATACAAAAGATTCTCCATGTATACCAACAGCCATTATTGACAGCCGCTACTGTACTTACACATGGGCCATCTAATGTATTACACAACCAGCGAGCCCATACTTTTCTCCTTATACTAAGAGATACGTCTACAGAGCACTGGAATCTATACCTGAAGCAGCATGGAAGGAGCTGGAGGGGTTTCAGTAGCAACATGGCTTCTAGTCTTTCTGCCTTTAGCCGCAAGAACTGATGGGCTGTTACCAGTTGTTATATCCCAGAAGCTGCGCTTCTTAGCAGTCGGCACAGGGGATACAAACCGGTGACTTGGGCTCTTCAACGCTCCTTCGGTTGCCGCCCTCGCTCCCTTACGCAAGCTAGCTCTCGTGACGACCCTCTTTGCCCCTTCTTCCAAAGGCAATAAACCATTTTTATTTATCAGTTCATGGATGAAATCATCCTTCTGCTTGATCTGCAGCATATGCTCCTTTTTGAGCCTCTCAATCTCAGCCTCCAAAGTTTTCACTGTTTTCTTTAGCTCCTGGACTACTGCATCATCAGTGGTCGATTTCTTCTTCGACTCAGGCGTGCTGAAGCAGTTCCCAGATAAGATGGAGCGCTTCACTTTTCGTTGGGTCGAACATGGCGGAGAGAGAAGAGGGGAGGAAACAGCTGGGGGTGCTGGCGAGGAGTTTGCTGCCAGTGATTGAGCTTGGATAGTAAGTAGCTTTTGTTGGTGGCGCACCAACTGCTGCCTTAGCTCGCTATTCTCCTTGTGTAACTCCAGTAGCAGTTTTGCCTGTTCTGTTTCAGATTCTGGCACCAGTATCACTTCCTCATTTGCATTGCAAGCCTGAAAAGTTTTGAATTTGTAAAGACTCAGCAAATTCTGCATGTCCTTTAAGGCTTTAAGACATCGTGAAATAGAAATAAGGACGACGTAAGAAATTGTTCAAATCTGGCCACCTTTGTAATGAAAATAGTAAATAGTTATGGCTTTCAGTGAGATGCAAACATTTGAGAAAACATAATTTGAGCAAAAAAGATGTAGCTTGCTGTTGTTTTCTATATTTTGCAATCCAAAATTGCCTTTCATCTAAAATTCAGCTAAAACATGTCACAAGTTATTGTAACATGGATATTCTAAATAACACCAGGATCAATTAATTGGTAGAGTAGCAAGAAATTATAGTTAAGGTAAAATGGGTTTGAATATAGCTACTAAATTACATATACTGCTTGTCATATTAGCATCTATGTATGTTAACTTATTAACACGTTGGAAGAAAAAAAGAGATAATGTTATAATTTCTTTGGTCACTTTTGTGGAAAGATATAGTATAAGGCAATTCAATGTTCCTTGTATCTGTTGCAATTTGAAGTGTTTGTATAATTTCTTACTCGAACAATACCAGGAAAGTCTACAGTTTAGTTGATTCCATGTTTTCAATTATTAAACAATTCGTACTTTCATGAAGTGGGATTGTGTAAGTTATTTCAAAATGACACTACGTGACAGGCTTTTCAAGGCTTTAGTCAAGAGATTTCAATAGTAGCAAACCTTCGTCTTTATCTCCTTGGCACGGTCTGCCCAGTGAAGAGTGTTTTGCGTCTCACCAAATGAGAGATTGCTTGGGCTTATGTTTGCAATCATAACAGTGTTGCATGACCCTCCTAGTGAGTCCTTGAGTAGCTGGGTGAGCTTGGAATTGCGATAGGGGATGTGCTTCTTTCCCTCCACAAGAGCATTGATGCAACTGCTTAAAGCAAGGAGGGAGCGGTTAATGTTGGCTCCCTCAATTGTTCTCTGAGAACGTTGGTCAGTCGCTAGTGCTCTCTCTGATCCAGCTAAGTCAATGAGCGAGAGCTTCCCCACTCGGGATGCAACATTACCTGATTCTTTGACTCTAAATTCGGCAACGACCTACAATGGGTAAAAGATCAATTGACATAATCAATATTGAGTTTGATATTTGAGGAATTCGAACAAATGGAAAAATAGAGAATTACAAAGAAAATTACCTGCAGTATTGCATGAGACCTGGAAGAGGTCTCGTTGACTCGAGTTGGTTCGGTGGTTCGGTTTTGATTGCCTTGCTGAAGCAATGCCATAACCTATAAGAGAGATAAACAGCACCATCTTCGGTGAGCTTTGTTATATGCAAGTCAGCTTCTGAGAAATTAGAATACTGAAGAGGAAGATTACTTCATCTGTTGAGTAAGCTCTGTACTGAGTAAGGCCTGCAGCTACAATTCCCTGAAATATTTGCAGACCAGATTGTCTTCTCTTTTAGCACATGAACTAAAATAAAAGATCGATAACATAATGCATCACCTAAGCTTATTAGATGAAAGTGTGGCAAAATATGTGAACTTATTCTCATGAAACAGCCAACCTAGAATCATACTTTCCATTTTATCTGACATCACAGCAATGTACAAGAGGCCATGTTGAACAAGAAATTTCAGCAGCTTCCATCTTATATTTAGTCAAATAAGAGCAGTTCGAATTTTGCAGCATATAGCAAAGAACAGGAATTCCATCTAGACTTTGAAAAAAAAAAAAAATAGAAAGAACAAGAAAGATGAATTTGAAAAGAAAAGAAAAAAGGATTAATCTATTCTATATAACAGCAAGTTAAAATTTTGAATTATGGACCTCCTATTTTGGAAGCAAAATTTCAACAAAAATGTTTTCACTTGCAATAATAAAATAAAGAAAACAATCTCTCTACATTTAAAGCAAACAGCGTGATAACAGACAACAATTATCCTTCAGGAAAAAATGTCAAAATCTTCATTCAGGATCAGAACAAATTAACACTGATTGCTGCATTGCAATGAGCACAAAACTGTTTCTTCTTCTTTTTTTTCCCTTAAAACTCATAAATGCTGTTTGATGAAGCTTCTCAGTCAAGCACAGGATTACAAATGAAGGTTCCAAAGAAAATGCATAAGCATTTTCTGGTACATATATTAGGTGGTAAGGAAGAAAAGAGAAATGGACCAAGCTACCATCAGATGCCAGTTCCATACATAAATGTTCAAAATGATCAGCCTAGTGTCACCTCAGTCAGGTAACTAGTCACATGATGTGCTGGGAAAGGAGCAAGATGTTTCGACAAATTGAGACTTGAAGCAACCAACAAAATGTAGAGCAGAATGTAGAATTTGTAGAACTTAACCACAGGAATCACTAAAACCATAAAAGATAGGTTCCATGAGGCAGTGAATGAATTCTGAGATTAGACTTCGCTTTACCATGTTTATTCCAAGAAAAGTACTTTCATTTCATGAATTGAAAGAACCAATCAGAAAAAAATGTTGATTAAGTGCAAAATTGACAGCTGCACTATGTCGAGGTTACTACGAAGTAGGCAGCTGAAGCCTACCTGTTTATCTTCTCTGAGGATCAGAGGTCTACCAGGGGACAACAAATCTCTAACAGTCTCATTGTAGACCTCAAGATAAGAAAGCTGGACTGAATGGTTTCCATCATAGCTCCTTTGCCTTATTTTAGAGAAGAGGTCCTTGATGGCCAGCACCATCACCCCCGGGTTCTCTACCGTTCCCAACATTGTGTATGTTTTGCCAGCTCCTGTTGCCCCGTAGCAGAAAACTGACCCATTCCTCCCTTGTAGCACGCCCTCTACAAGATCTGCTGTTCTGCAAATATACAAGCACTCACAAAGCAATCCATGAAAACCTTGGCATTTAGTAGAGGAGATTAATAGTGTATGTGGTATAATAATTCATATTTTTCTTTGAATTGAAATATAAATAAGATTGAGACTTTGACCAAATCGAACGTATGCAACCAAATGTCATGATATTTTCACAGATTTGTTTGATGCGAAAGTTAGAAAGACTAGTCATTTGCATGAGGGCAATTGAATGCAGCAGCATAGATGCACAGAAGTAGGTATTAATAGAAAAAAATTAAGAGCTGTTCACATGATGGGACCATCCATAATTGATGGTTAACAAATGTTGGGACCATCCACTATATAAAGGTCAACCATATACTTTAGATCCAAAAGGACACATTTTACAACCTTTTAGTGGTCAAATTTGAGAAGAAAAAAGAATTCCTAATATTTTAAGAGATATTTATGATTAATTAGGAAATTTTATTGTTTGTATAACAAGAAACAACCTTTTTTCCAAAAATAATCATGCCCAAAGACAAATCCTAATCCATGAGTTTTGGTTGAAAAAAATCTTGGGGAATCCATTACCATCAAGAAAAGCGAAGAGAATAACAGACATGATTTTAGTGGAGATATCACAACATCTTATCTACTACCAACAAAGCCAGTGCGACGAAAATTCTTACGTGGTACCATAAACTTCTTGCTGTGTTGTGGAATCAGGAAACGAGGCATCAAAGCAAAAATGGCGCCCTCGGAGCCTCTTCAGCCGGAGATAGTCGGTTTCCGATGAAAACTCTGTCAAGTATACTTCCTTTCTGTTCACGATCTTGACGCAGCACCGAGATCCGGCCTCCTTCTCCTTCTTGGCCATAGGCCGGAGCCTTACAAACACAAGTATCCGGCTCCCTGACTGGCTATTCTCTGAAATCGCCCCCAGCTCCCCACCAGCCTTCCTCCTCGTAAATCTCCCTTCGGACTGCGCACCAAAGCCCCCCATTGAGAGCTTCCTGGCCGCTGCCGTCGTCGTCGCGGCAGGCTTCTTGGGGCAGGAGTACGCAGTGACGCGGTCACCACCATCGACTTCTTGGTTCTCCTTGGCGTCAGTTCTTGGGAAGACGATGGGATTCGTCGTCGCCTTCGGTTGGCCTGGCATCACGATATTCTCCTTCATCACCAACTCTACTCCTCCATCAGCTTCCTTCTTCCGCTTCTCTTCACCTTCTTGTTCTTCTTCTCCCTTCTTGCGGTTGGAGTCGACGAGCTCCACGCTCCGGCGGTGGGTCGCCAAAACCCGGGACTCCGATCGGGAGGAGTGGTCCTTGGAGGAGGCTAACTGCTGCTTGTGCTGCTCGTAGAAGAGGGTGAGGGCCCGCATCTTCTCCTTGAGTCCATGGTGCGGGTTCCGGAGGAGGGCTGAACCATGAGCCGGATGCAGCGGCGGTTCTTGATTGGACGGCGGCGGCGGCGGCTGCCGCGACCGGTGGTCTGCCGAGATTGTTTCATCGCGGCTGACGGAGATCTGCGACCGGGTGGAGACCGGCATGCTCTACCCACAGAAAACGAGGGGGAGGGGAAGTGGAAGAATTGGGCTATTCAGGCATGGGATTGAAGAATTCTCGAATGCCCCAAAACCAAGATCCAATCTTTTTTGCGGGAAGATTCAGATTTTTGTGTGGAGATCCAGGGAAATGAATTTCTTGGAAGGAAATAGATGGGAGATTTTTGCCCTTTCGCACCAGTAGCAGAGAACAAAGTGCAGTAGCTTGTAGGAGAGTTTCGAGGAGAGGATGGACTCGGGGAAGATCTTTAGGGGTCGATCTAGGGCGTTGATTGCGGTGGGAACGGACGGCTGGAAGGGGAGGTGGGAGAGAACTTTGAAATTTGGGAGACGGTGCAACGGTCGAAACTGGGTGTCAGCTTCTAACGGTCGGTGCTTTTCAAAATCTTCTTTTTAAAATAATATATTTTGCTACAGTGAACCGTCATAAATAAAGGGGGCAATGGGGCATATCGATCCGGTCTTCTTGGCTTTAAGCTTATGTAAAAGATACTTGGTTCTGATGGCAGTGGGCTGGGTAGACATGTTCGTAGTAGTAGGCCACTTACCTGTGTGAGGAATTGCGATTGTAGTAGGCCTTATATTAGTGGGCCTTGACTGACATTTGCCCATAAGCTTCAGAAATCCCCATTTAATTTTCATGTGACAATATATATTAATTCTCAGGACATCCATAAACAAAATATCCTGTGTTTTGGAGATTTCTTAATCTATTGGAAATCAACGCATAGTATCATGCTATTATATTTTCTCAAACAGATATCATGCCACTATAACTATTGATTTGAATCAACTGATGCATAAACCGGAGAACTTTAAAAAATATTTTTTATTTATTTATATATATATTATGAGGATCTATGCAGGCATGCATTTTATCTTCTATTAGCTATGCACTGAGTAAATTTTGAATATTTATATAGGACCAAGGAACCTAAATAATACCTTCCGGCTAGATTTTTTTGGGTGAAGTCCTAAGTTGTGATAAATAGTATCAGAATAGATTCGGTCCATGACCTATATGGACTTGAAAAACACTGCAGCATAGGTTCATGTAGACTGACCAGGGGTTAATCATAGTGCTTGTGATTAGATTTAAATAGATTTAGACCTTTGGTCTGGCGACGATATCAAGACTTATACGGAGGGAGTATGTAAGAATCCATGCAGACGTGTTTAGTTCCACATCAGTTATATACTGAATAGATCTTGGATACTTGTATTGGACCAAGAAACCTAAATAACATCTTTTGGCTAGCTTTTTTGGACGAGTAGATAGAACTGCTCTAGGCGGACCTGAGGGATTTGGTCCACTAGTGCAGGCGCCGCAGGGGGTGGACTTTGAAAGAGGTAGCCGGGTGCTGAAACCTGGCTACTCGACGCGTTCGGAGCTCCATGACTCGGCTCCATGATCACAACTCAGACTCTTCCTCTAGCACCAAATATGTTGTGGTTCAAATTTGGCCCGAGGGTGACCATGCCGGAGGAGTCGAGGAAGCCGCTTGGGCATCAGGGAAAATGAGGTAAGGTACGCCACCTGCATGCCGAAACACCTGCACAAAGCCTCACCGGTGTTTCTGGTGAGGGCCCTCCAACGATCAAGTTAGGGAGGTGTACGTTTGGTTTTTCTCTAGAGAGAGTCCCCCCTTTGGGGTAACCTGGTGGGACTATTTATAGTTCCGGTAGAGAGGCCCAGGTGGCGGAGGCATTGCCCGCCTTCATCATGAGGGGGAATGGCTCTTAGCCGAATGCGCACTGCTAGAGCTGGGCAGTGGTGTGTGGTGCCCCCTGTTCCTGAGGACGGTAGGGTGTTGACAGTCGTAGTAGGGCTTGGCCGGAGTAATCACGGAGCCGTCATTTGACTGTCGTGGACCAACTAGTGAAGCGTGGTGTAGTGGCATTGCAATATGCAGCCACGTAGGAGGGCGTGGGCTCGCACATGGTTGCAGCCGTTGGGGAGGCCGAGTAAGTCGAGAGGTCGCATCATGCATTCGATGAGGTCGGCCTGATGGGTGGTGTGGCAAGCCCAGCACCTCGGATTCTGAGGCGCGCCTAGCGGAGTGCCCCGGGCTCAAGGGACGGGCGAATCGACGAATACAGGAGGTCGAGGGAGCTTTTGGCGGAGTCCGAGGTCGGGCCAATTTCGAGCCGGACCGAGGACACGCCTGGTCGACGACGGTGCTTATTAGGCCGAAATTGGGTGGCCCTTTTGTTGTGGCCAGCCCCCCATCAGTGCTACTATAACTATTGATTGGAATCAATTGATGCATAAACGGGAGAACTTTAAAATATATTTTTTATTATTTACATATATATTTTATGAGGATTTATGCAAGCATGTATTGTGTCTCCCATCAGCTATGCACTGAGTAGATTTTGGATACTTGTATAGGACCAAAAAAACCAAATAACACCTTCCGGCTAGCTTTTTTGGGTGAGGTCCTGAGTTGTGATACATGATATCAGAGCGGATCTGACTCATGGCCTATATGGACTTGGAAACATTGCAGCACAGGTTTATATAGACTGATGAGGGGCTTATCATAGTGCTTGTGATTGGATTTAAATAGATTTGGATCCCTGGCCTGGTAACAACATCAAAACTTAAACGGAGAGAGTATGTAAGTATCTACACGGACATATGTTTACTCTCATTTCCGCTATATACTGGATAGATCTGGGATACTTGTACTGGACCAAGAAATTTAAATAACATATTCCAAATGATCTTTTTGGGTGAGGCCCTGGATTGTAATATTTTTGATTTTCTAGATCGTATCGTGTGGTTTATATTTTTATTTTGCAACAGTTGGTGGCGGTTAATAATCGAGTTGATTTTTCTTTTTAACCCTTCAGTTCTTGTTCAACAATAGTAGCTTGACCTAATGCTTTACAAGATTGTAATACTTAAAAACCTAACCTGAATTAGGTGAACAAACTCCCCTCATGCTGGTTAGCCTTGCATGCAAATGTCTCTGATGATGACACCAGCGGCAGCATATTTACAATAAAATACACACTGCACTTTAACATGTTTCATAGAACTGAAAAGGGAGAGAATTACTTGCTTGACAAAAATGTAATAATTAATGGTATTCATCATCAGCCGTGCTTGACGTTGTTTGGTATAATGCCCTGCCAAAACTATACTGGAACAGTTTGGATTCACTGCGAAATGAAAACCATGCAAGATGTTTTCACTTGGTGGACCATTGCGCGTGGCATACTTCTGAGATTCCACTTATAGGGTGAGTATACGTAGTTATCAACGACTATTCTTACATCATGCATCGAGTGCAAATGGCACATAATTTATTGTAGATCTACTGCCATATGCATCTCTTGCTCCTAAGGAGGCTAAAAAAGAATAGTTTTTTTCGCATACGCACCACGCGTGTTAAATTCTAATATATATAATACAAAAGGATATATAACAGATAAGGACACGCTTACCCACCGAGCAGCAGTGTAATGGAACAAAGTCTACAACCAAAGTGTTGGGGGTTGGAGATCAACCTTGCGCAACTAGTTCCTGCGACCTTTCCCTCCTAATGGAGCAGGTATTAAAAGGAGGGAAGAAGCTCTTCCATGAAATGCGAATGCCAAGTCCTTCGCAAAGCCCAGCCAATTACTGTTCTTCTCTCCCAAAAAATCAGAATTGCGGGCTCCAGCTCTCAACTTCTTTCTTAACCATCCAACTTCAATCTTTCTCATCTTTAATCATATCTAATTGACTCCCCTCTCCTCAATGTAGTCGCTGCTGCTCAAGTTTTCTTTGGAGTGCATTGCATGCATCAGTATCCAGCAGTAATAAGTAGAAATCTCATGGTCTCTCTCTGAGGATCCGTACGGATATGTATTTAGTCCTGCATCGCTTATTTATCGAAAAATTTTTAGATACTTATACATGTTTAAAAAATCCAAATAATACCTTTCAATTAGATAATTTGGATGAGATTTTGAATTATTAAGTGGACTAGAGGATACAAATCTATTGGGGCTGACCACGAGTCAATCATGGTGCTTGTGATTAGATTTGAATTTTTAACCTAGCGGGCACACTAATACATAAACAAGAAGAGTATATAAGGATTCGTGTGGACTATGCACTCAAATAATACCTTCCGCTGACTCTCAAGTAAAAATTTTAATAACTGGAAAGCAAATGGTATCTCCAAAGGCACAACAAGGCCGGTCGAGATTTAATAATGGGAAGCAAATGCTAACTCCAAACCATATATAAAAAAACAAAGGCAACTCCAAACAAAGGCCAACACAAATGAAAAATAAAGAGTCATTTCAATAATGTCACAATACGATCCTAGATGACATCAAAGGACAAGAGGGGAAAAGAAAAGAAAGGGCTCGAAGATAAGACCGAATGTTGAAGGCATGAGTCTCATGGAGAGACATCTCTGTCAGGGCGAATGGAGTTGTGCCTTTCCGATGGGGCCGAAGGTGGTACAGGAGCCCTTCTGTCGAAGAAGCTGGACGGCCATCGTCGGGAGCCAAAATCCATGAGACTTTTGTGACGATGGAGATCAGAATGGCCTCGTTCCTTCGAAACAAAGCTTGTGGTCCAATTCTGGAGTCCACAGCCATTGGACATACCATGGAAGAGTGGTAGTAGGAGCAGCAGGAGGAGGAGGACGCAATATGGGATACCAGATGATGGAATTAGACCCATCTTGGAATGTGTGATGAAGCTATGATTACCACAATTTGTTGGGGTGGTGCAGTGAGTTCTTATACATGTTAATGCATGAGATTGAAGAGATGGGGTTGGGTGTTGGTAGAAGGAAGAGATCCATGCCAACTGCTATAGAGATTGAGATTGTCGACTAATGAAGGCTATTGATCAGGGGCAGCCTGTCACTGTTGGACAAGTACTGTACGTGTTCTGGCTCCATAGTTTAAACTTGGCTACGGGCAAGGTTGGTTGTTGGTGGATCGAAGATCTGCTTTAGTTGGACAAGGAAGATTTTACCAAGCCCTAGCTCGTTCACAAAGTATGTTCCCCCGCTATGTGCCATAAGGTCATCCTATGACTTGCACCGCAAAAGATTTTAGTGTGCCTGCCCAGTAGAGCTTGAAAAATTATTGCCTACACGGCATCCAATCATGGTTATTGAGTTTTATGGATCCTATTTATTAAGCATGCATCTCAGTGCACCATCGTAGAAATCTCAACTGCTATGATTGGCTATTTGGACGGCCATGCTGATTCACATAGGGCTCGTTTGGTTCGCGGGAAGCATTTTCCTTCCTAGGAATATGATTCCTGGGAAACAAATTTCTAGGAAGAGGATGCCTAGGAAAGTACTTTTGGCATGTTTGGTTGACCATGGGAAAGTGACAAATTTCCAAGATGCTTATGTTTGGTTGGCCATCCACTTTCCTAGGAAAATTATATATAATTCCTATTATGCCCTTAATAAAAATTAGATTTTTAATGCCTCTTTAATGCTTCTTTAATGCTGAAGGGACTTTTTGGAAAAAAGTAAAAATGGAGTGATTCCCGCCTCATGGGAAAGTAACTTTCCCATGTTTCTCATGGGAAAGACTTTCCCATAAAATGTGGGAATCACATTCCCATGGGAATACAACTTTCCCTTCTCTCTCCTTTGAAAACTCCAACCAAACAAGAGGCATCTCATTACTTTCCCGTTGACCACACTTTCCCCCCTTCTTTTCCCGCGAACCAAACGAGCCCATAGTGCAAGCAAAGCTTCCTCACAGCCCATAATTTGCTACACATGGAGAAAAGAAAGTAAATCAACCATAAAGGTTGGCAGCTTTTAGAGATGTACTAAGGGCATGCACATACGCTATTGTCAAACCTATATTTACATCTAGTTAAATTAATAACATTAGTGAAATTGTCCGTCTCATATTAAAAGTTAAAATTGTCCTTAAAAAGAAAGAAGAACACATATATTTTTTTATACTTTTGGATGGTTGTTATATCATCTTGAATTATTTTGATTATTTTTGAAAACCTTTCTGACATAATATTAGGATTTGATTTAATATTAATTATTTGATAAATATTTTGTTAAGTTATGAGTTAAAATGATAGATAAAATAAATCGGGCCAGTGTGCAAAGCAAAATTGTTCCGGCCTGACATATTACCCAATCTGACATCTGGATCCAACCGGCGCATCTTGTAACCGGACGGCTTCACAAATGAAGAGCACATGGAGGTCATTCACGAGGAGAGGGAAAGCTCGGATTTGCTTCTTATGATCGAATCCGCATTAATTTTAGTACTTGCAATTCCTAATCAAGGATGCAGGGTAGTGTTTTCAGAAGCTCACTCTGACCGGCCTCCAACTTATTGTGGCCGCAAAAGAGAGGGGTTTGTCAAGTGAACATAATTAGATGTTAAAGATAAATTTTAATGCTTCATGCTGCAAATAGGAGTGAAACAGATTTACAAGCCCTGGGGATTACTTCAGAGTAGGGGAGGATCATCGGAATCGTTGTGTCTCCAGGGCAATTGAAGAGTGCAATTCATGGGAGGGGGGCTGCCTCTTGATGCAACAAAACTGATTCCAATTTAAGAGGGGACATTCCGTAACTCAACTCCGACCTATTTAGCGAGGGATCTAATTTTTGGATGTAAAATAACTCCTTAAGCAGCAGGTTATAGAAACCAAATTTATCCGCAGGGTCTTTGGATTACACTTTTGAGAGGGATGAAAAGTATCCTAAAAATTAAATTTTTTTTTTGCATACATATCCTTCTAAATATTGAAATTTACATAAATACCCTTTCAAAATTGATATTTGCATGTATACCTTTATAAAATACTTGCTTCGCGTATATATCCTCTATTTTTCTTTTTTCTTGCATATATGCCCATCCCATCTAATACGGTTAAGAAATTAGCGGTTTAAAATTAAAAATAACTGAAATATCCTTAATAGGTAGATGTGTAAAAAGAAATATTTGATAAAGGTAAATATGCAAATAATACTTTGTGAGGGTATTCATTCAATTTTACATATTTATGAGGATTTACATGCAAAAAATCTAATTTTATTTTTACTATTTCAACTTGTTTTAGTTAGAGTGAGATCTGTTAACCTGTTACCCATTTTAGAAATAAAAAGATACTTTCATAATTATAATTAATTTTTAATTTAAATAAATATAATTTTGGCTAATTACGTTAGCTGAATCGTTATATCAAAAGTATTCATACAAAAATAGTATTTTGTGAGAACATATAAGTCAATATCAATTTGGAAGGCATTATTAATATTTAAAAGGATATTTATGCAAAAATCTAAATTTCTTTTGCATGTATATCCTTCTAAATATATGAAATTGCATGAATACCTTCCAAAATTGCTATTTTCATGTATACTCTTATAAATTTTTTTTTTTTGCATATTTATCTTTCTTTTCTTCATTTTAATTTAAATCACAAACTGTTTAATGACATTAGATGACATGTGTATACATAGAAAACAAGTATTTGATGAGGATATATATATATATATATATATGTAAATATTAATTTAAAAAAATATTTACATAAATTTAAATATTCTGGATGTAAAATAACTCCTTGCGGAACAGGTTATAGAAACCGAATTTATTCAGCTTAATGACAACCGCAGGGTCTTTTGATTACACTTTTGAGACAGATGGGAGGATCCTAAAAATTATTTTGACAATGAGATGAATCAAATTGATGGGCCATTAATTCCAGACAGCAGGAGTGCCAAATGAGAATAATAAAAGAGCGGTTGTGCTTGCTTGCTTTTTTTTTATATGGGAGGAGTGAGAGGGTGCCGGAGGGTATTCTGAAATAATTGACACAAATTATCCAATAAAATAAACCGCCTTGCGTCTTTTCCGGACGGCTTGCTTGACGTCCTCAGATTATTTTATTTTGGAAACGCGAGAAAAGGTCCAAGTCACGTGCAAAACACGTGCAGCGAGCATGGTGGAGAGATACATGCAACGAACATGGTGAAGAGATGTATGTAGAGAGGGAGAGAGGGAGAATGGAGCCGGCGGAATCACGAAGAGGAAGAGGAATGGTGGGGCCGGAGCGGCCGTTGTTCGTTCTGTTCGGTTCCTCCATCGTCCAGTTCAGCTTCAGCAACGAGGGATGGGGGGCCACCCTCGCCGACATCTACGCACGCAAGGTATCTGATACGCAACCTCCAAACCCCTCTTATTTCGTTATTTGTCATCCATTTTCATAGAATTCTGATTTAGAATTCTGGATCCGCACCCGGAGAAACTGATGCTTGTTCAAAATTCGTTCTCTTGTATGTTGGCTCCGATGAAATGTCTCCATCTGAAGAAGAGATATGTTGATGATTTAATTTATGTTCGAAAGGGCCAATAGATCATGTCGATTGAAGATTTTGATGTTCGATATCGAGGATTTCCATTAAGATGAGCATGAGTTTAGCAAGTGTTGTCGGCTTGTTCCAATGAGTCATCTTAAGAGTGTCAAAAAATCCCAAGTTAGCTAATGCAGTACGGGTCATTTCTTTCAACAGAGCATTCGTTTCTTCACGATCTGGTTCTCATTATTAGATACTCGTAGTCGCATCGCAATCCCCGCCATTCTTGCCTCCATAACCCCTCTCTTCATCCCTCTCTTCAATCACCAGTCCACCTCTATGTCATCTTTTGAAGAGGAGTAGATAAAATTCTACGCCTTTCTGCGACATTTCTTTCTCTTTTTTTTTAAAATTCTTAGGACCCTTCTTCTCTATGCAAGAGGGCATTCACTGAAAAATTCCATGGGCGTAGCAGCTTCAATTAATTTAGGAGGCTGACGAAAGTGTAAGAAACTGAAAATAGTCTTGAACAAAACTTGAAGAAAAAATTGCAGAGCTGCATTTGACATATTTAGGCTACAAAATCCAACCAAATATTCTTTTAAGTGCAACTTATCCTATCAAACAACAATTGCCTTCCGCGCACCACCAACCTTCATAACTCCATTATCTTGTCTTTGAACAAATTTCTGGGACAACGATTTAGCATTGCCACCAAAATAAATGAATCAAAGGGCAATAATATATAGCTTCTTACAAAATCTCGAATGCATGCTTGGATAGAGGACTGAAAAAGATAAAAAAAGATGAATTTTTTGTCTTAGGATCTAAAGGAGAGTCAGTGTTTCATAATCAAATGATGGTCAAATCTGATATTTTATTATGACAGTTTGTTTAAGTTTCCTTTCTTTTCCTTAGGTTTCTTCTTAAATTGGATTGATTATGGTTCTTTAGCTTCAGCTTCTCACCTTCATTTGATATTCCTAGGAGAATGTCATCTTCTTAATCACGGCAGCTATTTTGACCATGCTTATATGCCATGTCACTTAGGTTGAATTTATGCATTATCACTTGGAGTTTATGGTTTTATTACATAACGTACCTAGTGTCAACCATCTCAAATAATTTATCCATGTAATTTTCTTGGACAAATCTTCTGATAATTCATGTATTCTAGTAATGCTGCAATAAATGCTATTCAGCATGTATAAAGATGATCTTGTTTCGTAGAGGATTTGCCCAATCCAGTGGAAGAGGTTTCAATCTTCTTGTGCGAAGAATAGAACATGCTTTAGTGAATGAAAGATAAACACAATATGATGAGCGAATACTCAGTTTTATCGTCACTGACACTATTATTCCTGTCCGGAGAAACTCAATCTTGGGAGAGTTTTTCTTAGCAAAAGTCAAGTTGACGCAATCTACATATTGAGAATTTAAATATTTATTTAAATTGTTTGAGTAAAGCTTAGTAGGGCAGTTCAATTACCCATAAAATCCATGAAAGAGAATCAGAAGAACTTAATTTTGGTTGAGACATTTTTAAGTATTGTCCTGAAACAAGTTCTCTCCCATTCCCCCTGCAAAAATATGCATTTGATTCTACAATCTCCAAGATATGACTTAGGATCCTTCTCAAGGCGCACATTTCAAGTACAGAGGATCTTGAATCAATCAGAAATGCTTGGATTTTCTGAAGACACTGGAAAGAGGAAAAGAAGCAAGGAAAAAGAAGGATAGAATGGGTATTGGGAATTCTCTACCTTTCTACCAAGAAAGGAAAAGAAAAAAGAGTTTTTTGGGGGATCTTTGTCTATTTGCTACACTCATTTTATATGCTTTGGTCATTTTTGTTGCAGAATTATATAAACCAAAATTACCTTGTGGACCTGTTCACTATCTTGCAAATTTCCCCCAATTCTCAAAAGGCATGCATGGAGCACATACGACCTCAAGTGTTTCTCTCTACTTCATCTTGCTAACGACAATCCTATCGGATGGACTTTATCATCTGATGAGTCTCCATCATCTCTCATTTTTTCATGTGGTAGATACAGATAAGTTTATGCTTGGATATCAATAGGAACCATTTCACAAACGAAAATGCTACTTAAATCTGTTATTTAAGAGTCATTAAAGAAATTAGACAAGAAAGAACTCAAACCAAGATGGGAAAGTGGTGAACTATTCACCACTCTCTGCTGCATCACATGTTTACTGATTTGCAGTGTTAAGTCCAAATACCTGAATGTCTGGATGGGACTCTAAGGTGTTGTTTTGTTGGACAGTTTTAGCAAATTATTTTTAAAATAAAAAATTTTAGAATTTTATGAAACCAGCTGTTTGTGGAAAAACTTTTAACGGTTTTAACAAATCTGGGTGTCTTGCAAAATAAGAAAAATAGGTTTTATGAAAGACTTGGGGTTCTATGTTTTTCTCAAAACAGGCTCTCCTGCATCTTAGTAATCCGGATTTAGATAGATTCTCCCAATTTCTTGCCATACAACAAATCTTGTAAAATATGTTTTAGCAAAACATGTTTTTACAAAATTATGACTTTCTAAAAAGAGTTTCCATCAAACTGTCAACCAAACAGCACCTGAAAGGGTGAAAATATCCAAAGGCATGGATTATTTTTTCCTCGGGAAATATAGGAATAGCTTGTTGCTGTTAAAAGTTTGGAAACTTGGAAGACTAAGGGAACATTTCCTTTAAACCACGAGGTGGGGGTGAACTCTAATAGACACTTCATAGTTAGACTAAGAGCAATACCAAAATGTCAATAATATCCTAAAATTTTCCCTACACAACCATATGGCCATGTATCTAGCGGTGGAAACCTAAAGTCCATTGAGTGTTTTGTTTAACATATTTATTTGGCATTTGAAAAAAGTAAAAATTCTATAATCACTTGGCTGCTTTTATCGTTTTCTCTGTGATTCGGAATAGGCTGATATTTTGCTGCGAGGATATGCTGGTTGGAACTCAAGACTTGCTCTCCAAGTGATTGACAAAATCTTCCCCAAGGTATAGATTTTACTTTTTTCAAACATCACTTTGTTGAATAACTTAGGTAAGCGATTCATTGATGGCTGAAACTACTACTCTTTTAGGCTATTGTTCAATTGGTTGCAACAATTCTAGGTCAATTCATAATGCATGTATGCCTATCCAATTGGTGAGTTGTTTGTGTGGAAACTTTGCTACAATGCATGCATCCTGTTAGAAAAATGGTTTATTTCATGTAGTCCACATTTCTCAACTGTTTATATCTAGTGTGTGAATAAAAACAAAAACTACAGTGACATGATTGGATAACCCATGTGTTTACTCACATACAAAAAATGCCAAGGCCTCATTCAGGTCTTGAAAAGTCCAAGCTCAACTGGATTTTAACCAGTGGTTATAGCTGCTGCCTCTCAATCTGGAAAAGAACTATAACCATCTTTTCACTTTATAAAGCAAACTTTTGAGCCATCTGTTCATGGCCCCATGAAGCCCTCAGCATACTTCCTTTTAGCCACCTGTCCCATGTATTATATTAAAAGATAAACCCGCCTATTCTTTAGAAAAAGAAGAAGGTCCTCCAGTTATTTGATTCTGTGATCCATCTGGGAGTTCCATGTCCATCCTTCCATTCGAGAGTCCTAGGCCATGCTAACTCCTTTGAACATATATAAACAAAAAGGGGAGTATATCTATCAATCCATTGTGAAAATTTTTGATTGATGAACATAGTCATCCCATGACACTTAAAGCAATCACGTGCGTTTGAATGTGCCATGATCTAGTGTAGGTAACAGATGACACCTATATAATTCCAATTTGACATATCGATGCAAACTCATGCTTTTGTTGATCTTTACTTTCGTAAATTATTACTGTCAACAAGCCTTCACCCCTTTTTGTTGACTGTAGGAAATATTATCACAAATGGTTTTAATGCTACCTTTGGCAATGTTCTGAAATGATTGTCCTGGACCAATCTGTTTTAGCGGCCAGCTCATGGGTCGACTATTCAACTGCTGTTCGACTATAGACCAACAGATTAAGCTATGATATCATAAAAAATCCAAAAATAGTATAAAAATAAAAAATATTAGAAAAATGGAAATGTTTAAAAAAATACAGTAGCCTTTTATTACAGTAAATTGATGACTACATTAAGATACGTATCATAGAGGCCATCTAACTGAAAAATAACCAATGCCCTAAATAGATGTAGTCGCATGGCAACAAGTATTTGGTGGAAAACATGCTCACAGTCTTAACAACCAACAAAGTGCATAAATTAATTCACATATCATCATTGAACAGAAATGCACCCCTTTGCCTTCTATGTTTGAGAAGAGCAATATTTCCCAGGAGACTGATGGATTTGTTGGCCTTTCCATATATGAAAGAGCATATTTCATGACAGAGGATATGGGGAATCAATAATGGAGTTCCAACCTGTAAAGAATGAAGTCCAGTTTAATAAAGAATTAGAGTATAATACAAGCGATATGTTACCAAGAGATTAGCTAGAGTATGAAATCCAGAAATCCCTGTTATGAATTATGGGTATAAAACTCTGTTCAATGTTCAGTTACTACTTAAAGAATAGAGATATGATAATCTCAACTTTCTGTGGATACCTTCACGAGAATGGGGAAAGTAACAACTACACAGTCAAAATAGAGATCACCCCCAATCAATGATGACGGGACTACTGGAGGCTAGCAGCTGGTAGCTAATGGCCTCCTTGATGCCGGTAGCCAGTTTAAATAAGAGGATGGAGGAGGAGAGATGATGCATGTCGACTCAAATTGTCTTCGAACTTTGAGGGAGAAGAGTGCAAAATACCACCCTTTTCTTTCCTACAGCATTGGCAAAAATGTTTTAAACCTTAAGGAGATGAGATCTGGCTGTTGGATGTTGGCAGTAAAGGCTTCAAGTTGATCCAACCTGCCAAAGGTTATGGGTGACAGGTCAGGATGGTCAGCCTGGTCAATCTGCCTGGGTCTTAAAACACGGAACTCTAATGCTATTGTTTAGATGAACAATGCACCATCTCTTACTCTTCCTACTTCAGTTTGCTTACTTTAAGAGTTGGATGGTATTCCTATTATTATATTATATTGCTTGTTTCAACTCTTACCCTTCATATATCAGGTTAACTAAGTTACTTTGCATCTGTTTATTGTGTCTTAGGATGCAGCTGTGCAACCTTCTTTGGTGATAGTCTACTTTGGTGGCAATGACTCAATGGGACCTCATCCATCTGGCTTAGGTCCTCATGTGCCACTTCCAGAATACATTGAAAACATGACTAGGATTGCAGAACATCTTAAGGTAACTTTGAGCCTAAAATCATTGATACATGCATTTTAAAGAATTTTCTGACATGAAATATTACTTTATATTCAGAGTCTATCTGAAAAGACACGCATTATTTTCCTCAGTTGCCCTCCTATCAATGAGGAAATGCTTCGCCAGTTAAGAAGGTGCTATAATGCCTACATATTTGTTGTATTTGTTGTTCTTGTTTTGAAGACTTAATCTGTTTGTTTTCCAACCCAGTCCTGTTCTAGGGGAGATAGTGCGGTCAAATGAGTTGTGCCGAAAATATTCTGAAGCTTGTATACAACTGTGTAATGATATGGACCTGAAGGTTGTTGATCTTTGGACTGCTATACAAAAGCGCGATGACTGGGCTACTGTCTGCTTCACGTGAGTCTGCTTCCTCATTTTCTGCTCATGTTACTGAAACTCTGGACCCTTGAAGTTTTTATTTTTGCGCATCTTCTTGGTTACAACAGGAAATGGAATTTTTATCTATTTTCCTGTCTCATATCACTACAATTTTTCCTTTTAGGTCTTGACAAGAGTTTGGCATTTCCTCATCAGGACAGACCGATATTATATAGCTGCATTTGCTTCACTTATCCGATAATCCATATTTGTCTGCAGTGAATGTTCAGAAATGTTCAGATGCAATAAATTTGCTTGCTTCTCGTTTCTAAAATTCTTTTGTCTGGTTTCATTGGTGATTAATTATGTGCATCATGGATGAAGTATTTCAAGATGTTGTACTGATAAAAATTCTTTCAGGGATGGCATTCACTTTTCCTCTGAAGGAAGCAAGATAGTAGTGGCAGAGATATTGAAGGTCCTTAAAGAAGCTGAGTGGGAGCCTTCACTACACTGGAAGTCCTTGCCCACCGAGTTTGGGGAGGATTCACGTTATTATCTCGTAGCTTCTGATGGAGCATCTACCTTCAACCCTTCTGAGTGGACTTTTCACCGAGAAATACAATGGGACTAAATTATTGTGTCGGCGCTCAACCAATTTGGCGCTAATAAGGTTTGGTTATTATTGGAGTGGTAGAGAGGACTCTAGGCAACCATTATTTCCTTGGAGCTGCACTAATCTAGTATGGTTTTTATTGTACTGCTTGAATTAGAGATATTTTTGATGGATATGAATAATAATTCTCTTGGCTGAACTTAGCATTCATGCAATATAACTAATTGCTATCTGTTTCTTCTTGCACCTGAATTGTGTTATGATCGTGGAAGATCAAAGATGTATATACTGCGGAAAATGTTACTTGATGCTGTTCTTTCACCCAAAACCAGCCTGCTGGTGCAAGCAGCTGCAAATGCGTTTGTGCTGCAGCAATGAGAAGCAAGTGAAGAAGAATGAGGAGGATGGCTTTGCACTTTTTGCACCAAGCTTGGGAAAAATTGGATGATAAATGATTTTACTCATCCTTGAAAAATCGTGCTATGTAACAGTTTCCGAGAAAGAGAGAGAGATTGCAACTACAAACTAATATGAGATTGCATCACTATATTTGAAATCATTAGCTCATGTTTCTGGCGTTAAATTTTTGATTGGTTTCATTGGATTGCGTACGGGAGCATTATACATTATTTTCTCATGGAAGAGATCCTGAGTTTGAAATGGAAGGTGGCATTCGAACCATGTTTCTGAACAAAAAAAAAAAAAAGGTTCATTTATTGGCATGTCACCGGTGAGGTTTCTAAAATAAAATTTCTAATACCAAATTGCAAGGTAGTAGTGCCCGGGAACAGAATTATATCAAAAATATATATTCACAAAAGGCAGACAAAAGCTACTTTTTTTTTTTTAAAAAAAAAGAGTCAACTGCAAAGTGTTATGTGCAAACTAAAACCTTCTAATATCCGATTAATCTATTTTGGATTCCATTTTTTAGTCTATTTCCAAAATACCGTTGCACATCATTTATTTGTTAAGAGAGAACAAGTCCTATCTTTTTTCTGCAATAATCATGGGCCCGGTTTGGCAAACAATATATCAAATATTAAATAGGCTCGGCCTAACATCTGAATAGAAATGTATATAATTTAGGCTCGAGGCCCATAACTCGTGCATTGTACGCACGAGGTTCGGCAAATTGGTGTCTGTTTGTGGGGAGGCCCGACCGGCCCATTATTCGATTCTTCATTGATTCGTGCTTCGCTCCCCACGCCCCTCCTCTCGAGCTCAGGCAAACCCTCATTCTAAGATAGAGAACGAATCCAAACCCTAAATAGAAACCCTCATTCTGAGATAGAGAACGAATCCCAGCACGGAGAGCAGAGTCAGACAGGAGATTAGAGAGATACTGCAAATACAGGAGCAAGAGGGGACGCTTACCAACCTAGGCGTCCCTATTACTGGCCGGAGGCTACGGGTGGCAGAGTGCTCGGGTCTGGTGCAGCGGGTCCAGAGCAGGCTGGAGGGATGGAGGGCGTCCTCCTTATCCATGATGGGAAGAGTGACACTGGTCAGAGCAGTGCTGGGATCGATACCGGTGTATCTTATGGCCAACACAGTGATTCCGAAGACGATCCTGTTAAGAATCGAGCGCCTTCTTCGGAGCTTTCTGTGAGGGTCATACGGTGGAGGTCACGGAGTGCACCTGGTGGCTTGGGAGCAGGTTTGCCGTCCTACTAGTGAGGGTGGTCTAGGGGTGCAGTCCCTCATAGAGAGGCGCGAGGCTTTCATTGCTCGGCATGCGGCTCGGTTCACGTTAGAGCCACACGGTCTCTGGAGTTAGGTGATGGCAGCCAGATATGGTCGAGGGGCTTCAGGGGTGGCACAGAGGGGTCGTCGAGTCTCTTTCATGTGGCGTGAGATCGGGAGGTACCTGCCGTCAGTATCGGCACACATCAGGTGTTTGATTGGCGACGGCCGGAATATTGATGTGACCAGCGATTCATGGGTGGACTCCCTGTCCCTGAGCTGTTGGCCGACTATGGTTGACACAGAGTAGAGGTGATCAAAACCCGGGCCGGGCCGGGCTCGGGCCGGGCTCTATAGCAGAAATTAGGCCCGATGGCTGTGCCCAGACCCGGCCCGGCCCGACTGTCGGGCTTAATTTTTTGTCCAGGCCCGACCCAACCTTATAAATCTGATCCCAGGCCCGACCCGACAGGCCCGACCCGACCGGCCCGGCAGGCCCGACCCGACCGGCCCGACAGGCCCGACCCGACAGGCTCGATTTTTTTTTTTTGGAATCTAGAAATGGGCAAAAATGGCCCAACAGCTTAATGGGCTCTCTAAATTGGTTAATTGGTTAATGTTAAGGATATAACTAGCCTATTTTAAATAGATAGTGTTCGTGGTGGTTTCAAACTTTGGAATTTGGATATATCTACAAACATTAAAAAAGAAAAAACTTGCAGCTTCAAGCCAATAGTGTTGTCCAGCTGAAAATTACAACCTAACAATAAAAACTGCAAACTTAGACAAAATACAAATTACATTGTCCCATTAACATTATAACAAACATGCATCTTTGTGCATTCAAAAGTTCATAAAAGTTCATAATTCTTGAAGCCACTTCCATAATAGAAAACTGTAGAACATCCTTGCATCTTCTAACTCTGAAAACCTACAAACACAAAATTGAAACATTAGCAATTGTTGATTGAACATGAATAATTATTAGAGTTATTAATAGAATATCTAAATGACCGAACCATGTAATCCCTCTTCCATCTCTTCCTCGTCATCTTCATCCTCACTAGATTCTTCCATGTTAGCTCCCAAGACACCCGATTGTCCTAAAAAAATGTAAAAACAAATAAATATGAAACAATAGAAAATTAGTTTTTATTCAAATATATATTAAAGAAAAAAATAGAAGAACAAGCAAAGATTTAAAGAATTACCTAATGAGAAGCCCTTTGCTCGCAACCAATCCTCATAACATGTAATAGCTTGAATTGTCTTTGGTGAAAGTGAGTTTCGCCAAGGATTTATCAACTTTTTACCCATACTGAAGGCAGACTCTGAAGGGACCGTTGATATGGAAATGGCCAAAATATCACGAGCCATCGATGCAAGCTCGGAAAAACGACCTGAGGCATCTCTCCAATATGCTAGAATATCCAAATCGATGTGCAGCCCAAGATTTTGCTCCTCCAAGTAAAGATCTAATTGTGACTTCCCATGATCATGCTTTTGTTTTTTACTCAAAAATAATTCATAATCTTCAAAACTATCTGCATCTTGGTTACCAACATCACTGCCACTAGAAGTTCCAATTTTGGGAGAAAAGACTGAAGTTGAACGCAGCATATACTCCTCAAATAAATCATACAAAGTATTCTTAATATTCTGAACCATCTCCCTTGCACTAATCTCCCCATAAAGTTTAGAATAACAATATTCAACTAACTCTAACTTGCAACGGGGATCCAAAACTGTAGCACAAGATAAGATCAAACTATACTCAGACCAATACTTGTTAAATTTAACTTGCATCTCTCTAACCATATCAACCATAAAATCATATGGGCCATTAGCAGTCTCTATCAATTTTCTATGAATCTCCCACACCCCCCTAAAATAAATATTTGCTGTTGGATGTTTACTAGCAGAAAACTGATTAGTCACATCATAAAACACTTTCAAAAACTTATGAAGAATAGCTATTTTTTCCCACTCTTCTTCAGAAAGTGCAAAGATTCCAAATTCTCTATCACGCTGTCCCCAGTGATCTAAAACTGCCTTGAAATAAATAGCACGGTCCAGCATTATAAAAGTAGAATTCCATCTAACACAACAATCAGAACGCAATCTTTTTCTGGTATTCAAATGAAAACTTTGTTCAGCAATTTCATAAAACTTCTTCTTCTTTGGAACTGAATTTTTCAAATGCTTGGCCACATTTCTAATTTTACAAACAACACCATCAATGAGATTCAGACCAGCTTGCACAATAAGATTTATAACATGGCAGCAACAACGAATTTGAAAAAAATCACCACCATGCAAGAGAGATTTATTTGCAAGAAGACGAATCTTGAGAGAAGTAGCCATGGTATAATTATAAGATGCATTATCCAATGTCAAGGTAAAAACCTTACTATCAATTTTCCATTGAGCCAAGCATAAAGCGACCTCATCAGCAATAGAAAGCCCATCAAAGGGGGGGGTTAAGGCTGCAAATCTAATTATTCTTTTTTGCAACTTCCAACTATTGTCAATCCAATGTGCTGTGATGCAAATATATTCATCTTGTGTGTAATCATTTTTCCAATTATCAGAAGTCAAACAGATTCTCCCCGGTGCTTGTGCTAACTCCTCCTTCACAACCTTCATTTCATCCATGTAATATTTCAATGCATCTCTCCTAATAGTATGCCTACTCATGGTTTTGTATTGAGGACACATAACAGATACCATATATTTAAAACCAGGTTCCTCACAAGTTCTAAAAGGATGTGCACCAGCAACAATAAACATACAAATAGCTCTACGAACTTCTTCCTGATCAAACTTGGGATTTTTCAAATGCAAAGATGTGCTTCCAGAAGTTGTGGTTTCAGTTGAAATAGTGTAATTCCTTATGTCATGATGAAAACGTTTAGAACATCTTTTTAAGTGGCGCCATATATGAGACGTACCATTCTTAGAAGCAGCTGAAAAAATCTCCTTGCAATACTTGCATTGTGCTTTCAATATGTCCTTATCTTCAGTTGGAAGCTTGACCATGTGCATCCATACCTTTGATTTTGCTTTACCATCCTTGACATAACAATCCTCATGCTCATTATCCACCACAGGAATAGGTGAACTTTCGCTTGCCATTGACATAAGCCTATCAAAAAATTATACAACTAATTATACAAAAAATTTAGTTCATAAGAATTATCCTATCAACAATGAACAAACCATCCCTTCATTACTTGGAAGTTGGGATAGTAGCATTTATCATAATAAAAATAAAGCCCCATCCAACCGGCAAAAAAAAAAAAAAAAAATCAGGAAGGAGTCCGAAGACCAAAACCGAAAAAGAGAAGGGATGAAAGATCCCTCGTCCATCTCCAATCCCCCGATCTTTCTTCCTCAGAGTTTTGACTGGGTCACGGGATGAACAGTGGATCTTTCTTCCTCAGAGTTTCTTCGGTTCTTTCTCAGAGTTTCGACTGGGTCCACCCACGGGAAGACTCGTGGCCACCTCCCTCTCCCCCCCCCCACCCTAAAAAACCGGCCCGATGGGGAAGCTCCAGAGTCCCACCTCCGTCCGGGGGAGAACCGGAGAAGGACACCGAGAGGAGGCGGCGGCGACGACACCGGCGGAAACCGAGAGGAGGCGGCGGCTACAGGGAAACCGGCGGAAACCGGCTACAAGGGGGGGCTCTCAGGTTCTCCGCGAGGGAAGGGGGGGCTCTCAGGTTCTCCGCGAGGGAAGGGGGCGGCTACAGGGAAACCGGCGGAAACCGGCGGAAACCTTCCCTCGCGGTGGTTCTCCGCGAGGGAAGGGGGGGCTCTCAGGCGAGGGAAGGGGGGCGGCGGTTCTCCGCGAGGGAAGGGGGGGCTCTCAGGCGAGGGAAGGGGGGCGGCGGCACTCAGTGAGGGAAAGGGGGGGGAGGAGGAGAAAAATCTTACCGGCGACTGTGAGTCGGTGACCGGAGCCGCGGAGGTTGCCGTCCGGGGGAGAAGGACACCGAGAGGAGGCGGTGGCGACGACACCGGCGGAAACCGAGAGGAGGCGGCGGCTACAGGGAAACCGGCTACAGGGGGCGGTGGTTCTCCGCGAGGGAAGGGGTGCTCTCAGGCGAGGGAAGGGGGCGGCGGCACTCAGTGAGGGAAAAGGGGGGGGGGTCTCAACGAGGGAAGGGGGAGGGGGGGTTTAGGGATTAGGGCTTTACTCTTTAGTTTTGTTTTTTAATATTTTTTAATATATTATATTTTACTGTTTTATAGTCGGGCCGGGCTGAACCGGGCCATTTTTAAAAATTTCCAGGCCCGGCCCGATTGTTTTGATCGGGCCGTTTTTCCTGCCCAGGCCCGACCAATGGGCTCTTTTTCAATGCCCAAGCCCGAAAAATTTCGGGCCGGGCTGGGCGGGCCGGGCGGGCCAGAAGGCCCGTGATCACCTCTAACACAGAGGCAGTGGAGGGGCTACGGGTGTGTCACCTCCTAGCACCAGGAGGGGCAGAGTGGGATGAGGCCAGACTCAGGCTATTGTTCGGGGTACACCTAGCTGCGAGGATTCGGTCCCTTCCGTTACCAGGATGCGCGGGGGCAGATGTCAGGGTGTGGGGCACCTCGAGCCGGGCTAGTGTTAGGCTGGGAGATCTCACCCGTGTTATTCAGCCGGAGTACGAGCCGGGGCCAGATTGCATTTGGATTTGGAGGTCCGGACTTCACCCGAGGGTAGCTCTCTTCCTATGGAAGGTGTTCTGGGACCGCCTTCCTACGAGAGCAGTGCTGAGCAGGCGTGGCTGGGGGGTCCCGGCTGAGTGCGGGACATGTGGAGCTGAGGAGTCAGTGGACCACGTGCTCTTCCAGTGTACATGGGCGAGGTCGACATGGCAGTGGACTGGAATCCCGCAGGAGGCTCGGAGTGCGCAGCTACGTTTTCTTAGGGTGATACGGCAGTGGTTAGCCAGTTCACGGACTCGCGAGGAGGGCATCAGAGCTACTTGCACAGCACTTCAGATCTGGCTGGCCAGGAACGCCCGTACTCTCGGCGAGCGCAGGGTGTCACCGAGGTTTGTGGCAGAGTTTGCTCGAGCACAGGCCACAGAGATCAGACCCACCTCTTATACAGACAGACCTTTGATAGCTCGGGACACCTGGGGTTCCCCCCTTGCTCCGGCAGCTCCTCAGATGGTGTTTTTCACCTGGGAGCCCCCACTCCCGAGCTTTCTCAAGATCAACTTCGATGGGTCGATTTTGGATGGCGGCACGCGGGGCGGTGCAGGCTTTGTCATACGGGGCCCACATTCCAGGGCAATAGTCGCAGGAGGCTGCCAGTTGTTTGATACATCGGTTCCCGGAGCAAAGCTGCGTGCAGCCTGGGCGGATCTTCGACATGCGCGGGTAGTACTGCGGGCCAGCTCGATTATTTTGGAGGGTGACTCGGCCATTGTCGTCGGGTGGATCCAGAGGGGATTGGGGGGGGGGGGGGGTGAAGGCACAGACCACCCCTTGATTCGCGACATTGTGATGATGATGAGAGATGGGGGGCCATCCAGGCCAAGCATGTATTCAGGAAGGCCAATGGGGCAGCCGATTGGGTGGCTGCCTACGCGGCCCACCACTCGGGGTATGCCCTCTGGTCGGAGGAGGGGGAGTTGCCATTGGCACTCCGTGAGTTATTGTATTTTGATCTTATTGGGTGTATTCGTACCCGTACTGTATGAAGCACCCGTATTCAGTAAAAAAAAAAAAAAAAAAGAAACATCTTCCCCTACTCCTAGCTATTCGAATGTATCGCACTTGGGGTTCTTGGTTACATTAATATTCTTTTCTTATTCTATTCTATTTTTATTTTTTTACAGTATTTTATTTTGACCATTTGATTCCATAATTATATAATCTTCTTCTCGTCCCATCTTGCCTGGTTTGTATATAAACGAATTCAAAATTCGGAATTTAGAGTATCTACAATCTTGCTCCAAAGCCCTTATTTTGCCCTTCAATTGCTGTAAGTTTTGTTTTCGAGCTCTTCCTTTGATTCACTGCATCCCATATAAGATTATTCCTATATAAAAGCTAACAGAGTTTTTTTTTTTTTGTTGAAGAAAACACTCTGAATTGCCATGAGATAGTAGATTTAATGCTGGAAGAGTTCTGTGTCATTTATTGAATATAAGGATCAAAAACACTGTTAATTTAGCATCAGATTTATGTCATCAACTCATAAATCTGCAATTGGATCAAGGATGCCTGTTGTGTCATAAATACCTCAAATTTAATTTTTGTTATGCATGCAGAGATTCTGCAAAACACCCTTCAAACAAAATCCCGTTCCTAGGATATTTAAAAAGAGACCATCTGTCTTCTATCTCTCCCAATTGCTTTCTTGCTTTTGCTTATATGTTAACGTTAGGAAGCAAAGCACCTTCTCTCTCAATTCCACCATAAGGTCTCATCTCAGATTAGGACAACCAGAGAAAGCACTGAAACGTTTCTTAGAATCACAGAGACAAGGCCTTAGGCCGGACAAATTCACAATCCCATCCCTTCTTAAACTCGCTCTTGAGCTAGAAGAACCCTTTCTCCATGGAGAGCAGATCCATGCTTTTTCTATCAAATCTGGGTACATCAATGACCTATTCGTTAGTACAGGTTTAGTGGAGATGTACTTCAAGAATGGCCAAGTTGATGCCCCCCGTCAGCTGTTCGGTGAAATTTCCAAAAGGGATGTAGTTTTGTTTACTGCCATGATTTGTGGATTCTCACAGAATGGGCTCGGGGGCCAAGCGTTGCACTTCTTTTCTGAAATGTTGGAAGAGGGGATGAGACCCAACAGCATAACCATTACTAGTGCATTGTCGGCTTGCTCACGACTGAGGGAGCATACTTTGGGCAGGGTTCTCCATGGGGCTTCTTTGAGAAGTCGTCTTCTTGACAAGCCTGATATGATACTGCAGACTGCGTTATTAGATATGTATGCAAAATGTGGAAACTTGTGCCATGCTAAGAGAGTCTTCGATAGAATGAGTGAAAGAAACTTGATTTCATGGAATTCGATCATCAATGCCTACTTTTTAAATGGGTCATTCGAGGTTGCTCTTGCACTGTTCAAGGACATGCTTTTGGAAGGTTGGCGGCATCCCAGATCTTCTACAATTGCAGCAGTGCTGAATATATGTGGGGTAACTACCGACCTCCGGAAAGGGAAAGAGATACATGGATATGTTCTTAAATGCATTGGCAACAGCAGTGAACTAGAGTGCTTGATAATGTATAATGCTATTATCGACTTGTATGTCAAGAGTGGAGATATGGAATCTGCCATATCACTCTTCAGAAGGACAGCAAAAAGAAATGTGGTAACTTGGACGATTATGATTGCTGGATATGGTGCGCATGGATTGAGTAGAAAAGCTCTAGAGACATTCGATGACATGAAGAAATCGGGAATTAGGCCAGATGGAGTCTCCTTTGTTGCAATCTTGTCAGCCTGCGGCCATGGTGGGCTAGTTGATGAAGGTCGGCAACTGTATTATTCAATGCAACGAGATTATAATATTGTTCCAGAGATGGTGCATTTTGTTTGTATGGTGGATCTATACGGACGAGCAGGGCTTCTCGACGAGGCACATGATTTTGTAAAGACAATGCCAGTTGAACCGTCCAAGATTGTTTGGGGATCACTTCTTTCTTCGTGCAGGAATCACAAAAATCTTGAGTTGGGGGAGTATGCAGCCAAAAAAGCCTTAGAGTTAGACCAGTATGATGTTGGTAACTATCTGCTATTGTCTCGGCTCTATGCTGATGCAGGACGGTGGGAGGATTTTGCTAAGGTCAGGTCACTCATGAAGGAGGTGGGATTAAGGGCAACAACTGCATGTAGTTGGGTAGAATTGAGGGGCAAGGTGTACAGGTTTACTGTTGGTGATCACATAAAGACATGTTCTGAAAAGATCTACAAGTTCTTAGAGACATTAGGCTTGATCATGGAGAGAGCTGGGTTTGTGCGGGATACATCAAATGTAGGTCATAAAATTAATGAGGAAGAAAAGGTGAGTGATTTATGTGGTCATACAGAGAAGTTGGCTCTTGGTTTCGTACTGATGCATTTCCAAGGTGAAAGACTGATCCGCATAGGTAAGAACCTTCGAGTCTGTAGAGATTGCCATGAAGCGTTCAAATTCATATCATTGATCTGTGATAGAGAAATCATCCTGAAGGATCCAAATCGATATCATCGGTTTGTGCAAGGCTGCTGTTCTTGTCATGATTTCTGGTAATACATGATTTCTATCCAGTGTGCTATATTATTGGATAAACTAATGCAAATCTATGCAAAGATCAGATCTTTTTCTATCATCGATGTAATTTACAATGTGAAGATAGGAGATAATTTTTCCCCCTACCTAAGAAAATGTATTTATTAAATCCAATTTATTGGTTTAAAGATGATTGATTCTCTTTGTCGTTAGAGCATATCTGGCTTGCAAATGTATAGATGTTCAGTTTTGGATTAAGAGAATGAATAATAGATTAACAAGTAACCTTAACTCTGATGCACATGGAATGGAACTAAACAGTATATAGCATGAAGAACCTTTGGCTCCTGACTGTAAATAAATAGTTACTGGTTAAATATCTTTTACAATTATAATAATATGGTTTCTACTTTCTGATTTCTAGCCAGCATTAGATCTAGCATGGCGCTGTTATTGGTCGATGTGATGAAGGAAATGTAGGTAATAATAACAGGTTAATGGTTGAGCTTGAGGGTGGTTCATCTTTTGTCTTCAAACTATACCAAACTTAGCTTGATTAGGAGATTAACTTTGATTACAAATGAGAAGGGATGAATGCTGATCATAATGACATAGCATTTCCTTTTTAATGCTACAATTATTTTTATCCTGTAAGGTTGGTATTGGTCGATGCAGTATAATATTATTAGTCTTCCATCATAGATATGACTGTCAAGCTGCCAAGGGATAAACCAATAAATAATTGATCAATGGCATTGGTCAAAGATTTTATGTCAATCCCTTTAGCAGAATTTCTAGAGAAATAATATATGACATTAAGAATATTATATGATGTTTCATCAAAAAAGTATTATGTGACATCAAACTAGTCAGTTGCAACAGTTATGGACATTTTAGCTCTTTCAGTATGTAGAGAGAGCTGAATGACCCAATTTTATTGGTATTATGCAAGCCAGCTAGCTTCACTGGAAATCCCTGTGAAGCTGGGGCATGAGCTCTATTGAAACATGTGGAAGAGCATATTCCTCGATCAATAACAAATCTATTGTACCAGGGACTTGAGTAATTTTGCTTCTCAGGCCAATGAAAGCAAGTTCATATGTTTATAAGGATAGATGCACTAAGTATTAAATGTCAAGTAGTTTGTTAAGACTTTTCGGAAGGTGGACTGTGTGAAAGAAAGCATCTTATTATTTACTGTACATATATTGATCCCTTTTTGAAAGTTCGTATCCTTTCATTCTTCGTACTTCTAGTATTTTGAGGAACGATGTTCTTTTGGTTTCACAAAGGATGCCAAATTATTTCAATTTCAAGAATAGGATTTCAAAAATTCTTAATGTATATGAAAACGTTAGCATTTGTTGGCTACTTACCAAACAACTGAAGGCACATAGTAAGAGCACAACTACTTTGTTGAGCTAACTATAATTTGTCATAACAACTTTTGTCAAATATACATTAGTCTATGCACAGCGTGAAGGGAATAGATGAAAGTTTATCTTGTACCATGTGAACTAGTCTCGGCAAGCAGTGTACCTGACCTAGTTGAATCTAAGATTTCTTCAAATATGCATAAATTAGTCTCGATGCACTAGGTGGTGGGACTAGTTGAAATTCGTAATCATGTCACGAAATTTTTTTTTACGAAATATAAAATATTCTTAGCATGCCGTGCCGTAGGGCTAATTGAAACTTGCCATAGAAGAAGTTTTTATGATGAGAACTTTTTACTACCATCACTACCACCTTCACTACCATTATCATTACATCCATTACCACTGCAATTTGTCACCTCCATTGTTGTTGTTACCATCACTACCACCATCGTCATCTTTACCCCTCCACCCCTATTATCATCATTACCTTGCTATATTGTTGGTACCTTTGTTACTATCATTATCACTACCACAATTCACCTAATAGCTTGCACCGCCTTCCGCCACCATCATGTCATTGCCTTCACCACATCATCGTCATAATCGTCATCGTTTCTGCTACATTAATGGTGCCCCTGCCACCATGGTTGTTGCCACCGCGATGGCTGCTACCGTAAACATCACTGTCACCTCCACCATACCATCATCGCTCCTGCTACCAACATCATTAGCGCCTCCACTGCTCCTATCACTACTAGCATCATCTCTATCACTAACACCATCTTTATATTTTAAAAAAAATTAAGTATATCAAACCTTTTTTATTTTAAAAAATAAAAAAAATAAAAATAGTTTTTTTAATTTATAAAATAGGAAAACAAATAAAAGTGATGCCAAATGGCACTATATGTTCTTAATTTTTGTTTGTTCAAGATCTTAATTCAGCTGGTTTGAATGTTAGCTTATGATTTGGGTAATGCTATTCCCCTATTCGATTTTGCAAATGGTTGTCACTATGGAGTCTATGGTATCAAATGTTTATATATTATTTATCATTCCTAGATACATACATATAAAACACTTCCGTTTGACAAGACAACGAGGAAAAGTGTCAAAAGGGACAGCTGAAGTGAATCATGCTGCTCTCTCGAGGTCTAGACTACTCACCCGTTCTAATGTCTATAATTACGATAATGGATGTGGGACCCACATGGTCATGTTTGTAGTCCATATCAGACATGTATTAAGGGGTTTTAGATAGCTAAGCATGGGAATGACCCTGATTAATATTGTTCTAGCCAGTTTATTTACGGTGTCAATATAAATTATATCATTCCACATTAAGAACAATACTTGACTCTCTAGCATATTTAGAAAATGAAAATAATTATTTTTATATCTACTGGATGGAAAAAAAAATCATTTTTACGTTACAAACTCCAATCTACTTACATAAATTATAATTCTATTAATGACTCGTATATTGCCAGATAGAAGAAGGGGTGGAAAATTCTCAAATTACAACAAAATGTATATTGCCTCAATAGATACATGAAATTCTCAAAGTATACAATTCTACAATATTTTTATTTTTATATTTACATTTTCTTTTTGAGAACAAGCTTTTATCTAACTAGAGCCGAAAACGGACTAAATACATATCGAATGCCAGTATATCTATATTTATATCCATATTTTTCAACGAATATGAATATAGATATGAATATTAAATGGATATCAAAATTAGTGTCCATATTTGGTCTAAACAAAAATAGATACAAATCAAATATTAGGCATATCTATATTTTTTTCTATTTATATACATTTATAAGTTGGATATTATTTAGATATAAATTAGATTTTTGGTGAAATTTAATGATGAAAACTAATATTAGTTATATTATCATAAAGGATAGTAACATAATTTATTATGTAGATTGCATGAAACCCAAGATAAATAATGATTTAATGCATGGTTGTAGGCCAATTTGGTCAAGAATCCTAAGTTATTCGTTCGACCAAATTTGTATTAAATTTATTTGAAATAAATATGATAAAAATATTAATCCTTTATAGAATATTATTATTACTCTTTAGTTATAGCATAAATAAAAAAATGAATTATCCATTTTTTAGAGTGCTTATTTTATATAATTATAGCTGTGCATAGAAGTTACTAATATTTTTAAATATTTTTAGCAATAAAATATTGAAAATATATAAATTTAACTTTTATTTTTATTAAAGAAATTGATTTATCTTTTATAGAAATAATAATTAAAATATAAAATATCACAATGCATATTGAATGATTATTTAATTACTTGAACGTCATAATAAGTAAAAAAATCACTCATATAATTTAGAACATGGTAAATAATTTTGATTGATTTATTCTTTTTCTACATCTCTTTTTGGCGGTCGTTGAGATCGAAGGCCGCGAACAGAGGGAAGGGAAGATAACGAGGGAAAGTATTGGTACCTCCAATATCTCACATTATTAAACTATAAAAGTAAATTAGTGTTTAGCAAATAAAACTAAATAAATCAAATGTAAATTACTAAAACATTTTATCTACTTTGTTGAAATCTGACTCCCCTAACAGATGAAAATTATACCGGAGAGCAACTTCCAAGGATCATGGTAAGGACTTTTTTTTCCATAAGTTATTCTCTGATTCTAAACTCCCATACTTACTATAAACTATCATGTAATTATATATTTTTGCTACCATGGTAGGTGGTTTCAAAAAAATGTAAGCTAAATCATGTTACCTACATGATCTGTTATGCAATTCATTGCGCATTAGAATCATGTTACTTTCATGATTTCTCAGATTGCAATTAGCATAAATATTATCATTAATACAAATTTCTTTGGAAAGGTAATCAAACAATAGATAGACAGCTAATAATGACATTTAAACATGAAAACCGTATTATCTTAAGTTATTGTGATTTGTTAATTATACTTTAATTACAAGAATCCGATTTCTTAGTTAACTATTAAAATTTCAAAATATCATGAAATATTAAGTTAATGAATGCATGGAAAGAATTTTAATTTATAAAGATTCAATTGCAAGAACATAGTTTGTCCCTCTAAGGCAAGTGAATAGCATAAAAAGAGTGCATCAATTTTTTGAGTTCTTTCCGAGCGGTCAAGTCATATAGCCTTGCAACTATAAGGAAAGGGTGATATAGCATGAGCAATCTGGCCCGTTTCACGACCTCCATTAAATGGCCTTTTTCTCTCTTTTTTTATATAACACAGGCAAATAATAATGATGACGATGACGACTCCACGTGCAACGCACGTGCCCAGCTATATTTTCGTTTTCTTTTTCCCGGGGTTGCCCCTTATCAGCCGGGCCGGATCCAACTGGACCGGTGTCGGCCCAGCAGAACCCTTTTAGGCTTTGGCAACAAAAAGCCCTGGTGCCGGAGAGAGGGGAGGAAGCAAGTGGAGGCGCTTGCGATGGCGACGCGGACGAAGTTGGTGGCGAAGCGGTCGAGCAAGTATCTGGAGGAGGCGCTGTACAGGAGGCTCTTCCGGCAGGGGAGCTCGCCGGCGAGCGTCCGCCAGGAGCTCGACGATTTCCTCAAGAGCCGCAAGCGCGTCTTCAAATGGGAGGTCGGTGTCTCCATCCGCAAGCTCCGCGACCGCAAGCGCTTCCGCCCCGCCCTCAAGGTCTCCTCCTTTCCTCCTCTCTCCCTCTCTTCTCGTTCTCTTTTTTCGCTTCGCCCCTTGTCTCATTCTTCTGAGATCAAATTTATGCGATTCGTTCTTTTCAATCAACAAGTTCTGTAATAGTTGGAGTTTAATATATCTTGTTGTGTACTTGAGTTGAGTTTAATATATGGTCTATTATATCCCTCACCTTGTGGTACGTTAACTGTTTGCGAAAATGACTGGATATTCCGCTTGGTATTTTTTGGCTAGAGATTATATTCAAGGTAATGAAGATGCTCTATGCCGTAATATTAATCATGCTAGTATAAACTGAACGCGCGTCCCGTGTATTGGTTTACCCTAAGCTACTGATTGAAGTGCTAATCAATGATTAGATAATTATGTGTCATTTGTTGCATTCTTGATTTGCTCGATAAAGTTTTATATGGGTAAAATTCACCACGGATTTTTTTTTTTTTCCTTTTTGAGTTGGCACTGTAAGTATATAACATGGGCCTTCTTTAAGGAATGATAACTGCGTGGCTATGATTACAGGTGTACTCTTTCAACACTTATGAATGCTTTTAAGCTAGAAAATCAATGGGATCTATTGCACAAATTTTGTATTTGTATACTTGGTGTCTTCTGGGATAGTGACACAGGAAGAGAGGACCTGGATGAGACTAGCATTGATCAATAGTATTGTTCTTGCTATTGTTATGTAAACATGAGGAGTTATTGTTAAGCTTATAAATACATAGTGGTTAGTGGGATTAAAGAGTTTATTCGAAGTCTATAATTCAGGTTCTAAGGTACTTTGAAAGAAGGAACTACTCCATCCTTTTCAAAATGTCTGGGTGCTTTGAAAAGAAAAGATATATTGCATCCTGTAATGTAAGAATTAATTTCTATTTGAAGGTATCACATTCTTAAAAAAAATAGTATGACTTCAACCAGGAGTAGACTTGATTAATTAGCAATATAGGCATCATGAAGTGAGATCCAGAATGGATCATTATGCGATGCCCTAGCTGAAAATTTTTAATTGTAATTGAAAAACCATGGTTAAGCCAGATACATTAAAAAACATATAAGACAAATAATGTGCCAGATGTTCAAGGAGTCAGTTTTACATCTGCCAACATTTTTAATCTTTCTATCTTTTCTTTGTTAAGGTACATACTTCATAGATTTCACCCTGGTTGGCAAAAGGACATGACCTCTTGGCATGATAGTGGTATACTTAATGATGCGGATGCAATTTCAGTATTATGAGAATAAAAAGATATCAAGAGAATGGGAAAAATATGAAACTAGTGTTATTAGTGAAGTGTCTGCATTGTTTTTTTTTTTTTTTTGCGTGTAGAGAGATACAAGTTCTTCATACATGAATTCTGATTCAAGCTGTGTGAATAAAGCAAAAAATTGAAAGAGCTCTGAGAGGTGTTCTCTCTCTAGTCTCAAATCATTTTACAAGTCTGCATGAGTTTATTGAGCGTTTGTTGTGAAAAATAAATTAGTTTTTTTCTTCGTTGTGAGAATAAGGCATATGTAAAGTATTCTTCCTAGTTCCTACTACAGTTTGCATATAGATAACAACTAGGTGGTGATAATGCCATTATACCGATGTAGTAGTTTTCTTACGACTTCTAGTGTTGCATGGGACAAATTTGAAAGGAAAATCTCTTACATGGGAATCTCTCTTGGTTAGGTCCCTTGTTTCCTAATGCTGCATTTGATGTAAAATGCCCCATGGATAACAAACTGTGACTAACTTCACCTCATTTTTTTTTACTCTTAGCATCTTAGTAAATTTCAATACAGAACCATTTAGGAGAATGTCGTATGCATAGTTTGTTAACAAAATTGTGCTTGTATATTGTCTATATCATCATTCCTACAACCACAACTGCAATGTATTCCTTGTTATAGCCTCAGACTGTTACACAGCTTCTATTCAATGAAAAACACATTTTGCTTTGAAGTCCAAGCCACAATGCACTTAGCCACTTACCTTCTACTTTGGAATATAAGGGGTTTTTGCCCTCTTTTCTTCTTAGAATGTATGTCAATGATTTTATCTTGATGACAAAGTTTTATATTTACCTTCATCATGTCAAGACTAGAACCCTTGCTGTTGTTATGTATTTTCATCACAAGCTCAAACTTTTGTCTTTACGGCATTGCTACACAATGCTCCTTTTTGTTGAATGCTTTTGAACTCCATGGCGCTATGTACTAACCCTCTACTTCTGAAAGAAAATTGAGGTTTTTCTCTTATTTTAAGGCTAAGATTTGAGTTCGTCATTTTTTTGCTGACAGCATATGAAATTCAAAGTGCCAGACCGTGCTTGCTGGCACATACCATGTTGGGCCAGTATTGCAGCTGGCAAGTGTGGGGTCAATACCTATTAGGTTTTTGAATATTGAAGGCCTATTAAGTCCATATGAAATACGGCCTTTTCATTTGTTATGGATTGAACTCGTTTCATGAATTGACATCCACATAGCATAAGCTGAAATATACTTTAAACCAAATTCCAATTTTTAGCCCTTTATTGTTGTAGCAACCTGGTAATCAAAATATCGCCTTGTAAGTACTCTCTCAACATTTGATTCTCTTTGTTCGGAGTTATCATGAATTTGAAAGTTGTTCTATAATGATGTTATAGAGAGTTAGTTCTGAAGCTTAGGTTGGAGAAGGGAACGGTCATATCTTTGAAAACAACAGTTCAAAAGGGGCGTTGGATAGTACTACAGGACTGGTTGACTTTTAGGCCCTTTAAAACATTAAGGGTGTGTTAGCTTTTCATCTAGCTGGGTCTATTATGAATTTGAGACATTGGAGTCTATGTTTTTCTTCTTGGTTTGTTAATTCAAAGTGCTATACTGCCTTATACAGAAGTTGATTGATTCATTATCATCAGCCGACCAGAAATGGGGCAAAAAGATGAAGTGAAACGAGAAGATGAAATTATAAAGTAGAATTTGATTGTAAAACTTATTGAACAAGGATACTTATCACCAGAAGGTCTAAGGTGACTGATAAACTTGAGAAATTGTTTTTTCCTAGATCATGGTTACACTAACCAGGGTTTGATCTCATCATTCAAACATTGCAAAGCTAAGTTGGCAGTGTCCATTTTTTTTATAAAGCTCAACAGAATTTATTCAGGAGTTGGTCATTAGCTAGATTCCAGAAAAAAACTTCCATAAAACCTTGTGTGAATGTTCTTGGAAGGTGAAGTGATCTTAATATTGAGGAATTTGCTACAAGTGTTAGAAAAAGACATACACAAATTTGCAAACTTTCAGTAGTTGGATTCAGTTGTTCAAATTAAACATCTTCTGCATTTGGGTTTAGCTATTTATATTTTTTGATCTCTTTTTGATATTTTTCAGTAAGATATTTTTTTTTAATACTTTAACATCCCACTTGTATTGTCAATTTTTTTTTTATAGGGACCTTACGCTTTTATCTTTGCCCTCAGCCTCTTCCTTAATTATAGTAAAAACATCAATGTAAGGCATGACAATAACCATGATATGACTGAAAGGCACATATACTATCCCATGCTGTATTTGGAACATGTTGTATAGATTTACCTTGAATACAATATGATATATTGGATACTTCTTGCAAATATCCTTTTATTTTATTGTCATCAAACGCGGCAATATAGTGAGGATACTGTTTGAATGGTTCTTCAACATGTTCTAGTACCCTTGAGAGCTTATGAGCTACAGATCAACTCACATTCAACTTTTGGATCTACGGTCAGTTAGGGTATACAAAGCCCCCTTTCTCCCATAATGTGCGCCCTAGATAAGGGAGGGAAGGGAGGGAGAAAAAGTGAGAAGAATAGCTAGCATTGATGGGACTTAGCAAAAGAAACCTCTACAAGGTTTTCTTTTCCGTTTTTTGAAAGCTCTTTTCTCCCTTTCCTACTCCCCTCTTTTTGCCTTTTTTCTTCTTGCTTCTTTACTTAGTATATTGTATATTTTGATCCTCATGGCGTGAATTACAGTTTCTTTCCTGACGAAAAAATTACGGCCATTCATGTGGTTGCTAATTATCATAAGCTTCAATTCTAGAAATTGTAGAAATTATATAATCTAAACCAAAAAATATAATGTTTGTTATATATAATGCAGTTGTAAATAAACAAAAATTATATTTGTTTATTCTCACATCTTAACCACATTTATGCCCTTATATTTTTCAAATTTGTTGTATCAATATGTTTATATTTTGCTGAATCCACATTTCATATTTATGTCATGCTTTGTAACGAGCCTGCCACCAACTATTGAATAACAACACTTCCGTTGTCTCTACACTGAATGCAATTTCCAACTATGATGCTTTGGGTTTATCAGGTTTCCAACATCTACACCTGCTTCCTGGGTGCCCTGAGCTAGCACTTTTTGAATATTCGAAGAAGTAACCCTGGTCAAAGCTTTTTATCATCTCTTTGAGGCAATACTTACTTCAATCTATACAGAGTCTCGTTTTTCTGCAATGCTAGTCTACTATTCTCAGGTTTTTTTCCAAGTTTTTCCTTCTTAACTACAAGTATAATGGTAACTTTGTTGCATAATAAAGAGTTGGGATTTTAGAGAGTTTCAACTGTATAGAAGGAGTCTGCATATCTGTTATTCTTTTGCACCAGGGGAGGGGGTCGAGAATAGGAATGCTATTTTGCCTTGTTGTGCATTGTTAATTCATTCATTGATACTATATTCTTCTTTGCTATCTGATTGTCTCATTATCTGAATACTTGGTTTCAGAAGCTCCTAAAACTATTTCTCAGATAGATTTGTGCTACATGAATTATTTGTTCCATTTTGCTTATATGCATTTGATTTGGCTCCAGCTTCTGCCCTTGGAATAGAAGTATTTTTTTTTTGATATTAAATCTTTTTTTTTTGTAGAACACCAAACATAGTAAAGAAAGATAAGATAAATATGAAAAGAAAATTCTAGTGAGGAGAATTTTCTTCCATGTCCCATTTGTTCACAAAATATTTATGATCTTTCTTGCTGCAGCTTTCAGAGACCATGGCCAGAAGAGGTATGAACTTAACTCTCAGCGATCAAGCTATATGTCTAGATCTTGTAGCCAAAGCCAGAGGCATTGTTTCTGCTGAGGAGTATTTCATCAATCTCCCAGAACCTGCTAAAAATCACCTTACATATGGTGCACTCCTGAACTGCTACTGCAAGGAATCAATGACGGACAAGGCTGAGGCCCTCATGGAAAAAATGAAGGAACTGAAGTTTGCCTCAAGTCCTATGGCCTATAACAGCTTAATGACCCTCTACACTAAAACCAACCAACCAGAAAAGGTTCCTAGTGTTATACAAGAGATGAAGGCTAATGATGTGTTGCTGGATTGTTATACTTACAATGTTTGGATGAGGGCTCTGGCTGCCATCAACGATATCTCTGGTGTTGAAAGAATCATAGAAGAGATGAAAAGGGATGGGCGGGTTACTGCTGATTGGACTACTTATAGTAATCTAGCATCCATTTATGTAGATGCTGGCATGTTTCAGAAGGCAGAAGGGGCTCTCAAAGAGCTTGAGAAGAGATGCACGGATCAAGATCTTGGAGCCTATCAGTTCTTGATCACATTGTATGGCCGAACTGGCAATCTAGTTGAAGTGCACCGTATCTGGCGTTCTCTGAAGCTGGCACATCCTAAGATGGCAAACATAAGCTATCTAAATATGATTCAGGTGCTGGTGAATTTGAAGGACTTGCCAGGTGCTGAAGCATGTTTCAAGGAATGGGAAGCCAAATGCTCAACATATGATATCCGGGTGGCAAATGCAATGATTAGAGCTTATGCTAAAGAGGGCATGTTAGATAAGGCTGAAGCTGTTAAGAAGCGTGCAAAGATGCGAGGCGGAAGACTCAATGCCAAAACATGGCAGATATTCATGGAATATTATCTGAGTAAAGGTGATATGAAAATGGTGCATTTGTGTGCTGACCGTGCAATTAAGAAGGGGAGAAGCCATGGTAGGGTTTGGGTCCCACCTCGTGAGGTGATCCTGGCTATAATGGCGTATTTTGAGGAGAAGAAAGATGTTGGAGGTGCTGAAAAGTTCATTGAGCTTCTACAGAAAGTGGAGAAGGATCTGGGGGCAGAGATATTTGAGGCCCTTGTAAGGACATATTCTGCTGCTGGGAAGAACAGCCCAGGGATGCGGAGGCGGTTGAAGATGGAGAATGTGGTTGTGAGCAAAGCCACTGAAAACTTGCTTGACACTCTGTGTGTGGAATGATCTAATCTTTTCATAAAATAAAGTTGAGGATACTACATTTTTCCAACTTAGCAACTGATTATTTTGAGGTGTATTCATTTCAACCTAAATCAAGCTTTTGCTCCCAATGTTTTTTGTGATGTTGTATCCAGTTTAACTTTCCAGTTATAAGTTCTTATAGATTGTATGCACAACACTTTTAACTTCTAATATATCAATATTGGGCACCTCTTATTCTGTCAATTTTGTCACTGAAATATCTCACGTTATGGTAATGAGACAGTTTAGATCTTCTAAGTTGCGGGTTATTGATGAAGAGAGTTTTGGCACACCATGAGCGGGAATAGATGCTGTCTTGCTGTTCATAAGCCATTGACTCTCTGCTGTGTAAATGTTGCTGACATCTTTCGTTGTTTTGAAAGGTTTACAGGGATTTAGCTTTTCTGTTATCTGAAATTGCACGAATATTGATGAATATATGAGGAGCGCCAACTGACATGGCAGTTCTGGAGGCAAAACTACTGGGGTGGTGGGATATCAAATTTAGTTAACAAGAAAAGGAAAATAAAGAAAAGAATTTGCAACAAAAAAAACAACTGCATTGTAGAAGAACAAAGGCAAAGATTACCAATTAAAAAACTTTAAAAAAATTTGTATAGAACTGATTTTGTAAAAGTTAATATGAAAGGAGTCGATAATAAAAAAACATGTGTAAATTATTAAAATGGAACATAAGTGTTGTGGTTCAAATTTGGCCCGAGGGTGACCATGTCGGGGGAGTCGAGAGAGCGGCTGGGGCGGAGAAAGGGGAGCCACCTCCTGCGCGACAGTATACCTGTATAAAGCCTCACCGGTAGTTTCGGTGAGGGCCCTTCGATGCTCAAGTTAGAATGGATCTTCGTTGGTCTAAAAGTCAACGGTAAGGGTCCTTTGACGCTCAAGTTAGAATGGATCTTCGTTGGTCTAAAAGTCCCTGTAATGTTATAGTCCCGTAAAGATGTCCAGGTGGCGGAGGTATGGCCCATCCTCATCATGGGAGGAGGTAGGTTTTAGACGGCGCGCAGCTGGAGCTTGCTTGAGGCACACGGCGTAGGCCGTTCCTGTAAACGGTAAGGCGTCGATGAGTATGACGGGGTATGGCTGGCACAGTATGGTGTTGTTCTTGGCTGTTGTTGACCAGTAAGCAAAGCTTGGCGTAGTGGCATTGTAATGTATGACCACGTAGGTGGGGGTGGACTTGCACGTAGATGCGGTCGTGGGCGAGGTCAAGCTCGATGAGAGGTCGCATCATATATTTAACGAGGTCGATTTGGCGGATGCTGAGGTCGGCCTAGCATCCTTGATTCCGAGGTTTTGTCGGGAAGGTGCCTCGAGCTCGAGGATTGGGGCGCGTTGTTAAATGGGGCGCTCTGAACTTGGCCGGAATGTATCGTCGAATATAGGGCGCCCCAGGCTCGGCCAGGGCGCGTCGGCGAATATAAGGGGTGCCCCGAGCCCGGTCGAGGCGCGTCAGCGAATAAACCTGTGGTCGAAGGAGCTCTTAGGCTTGCAACTGACACAACAGGGCGTTTCGAGCTCGGGCTCGAGTCGGAGCAGTGGAGAGGTCTGGCCGAGGTCAACTGAACCTTCGGTGGAGTCCAAGATCGGGCTGGTTCCGAACGCAATCGAGGTTCTACCTGGTTGGTGTTGTGGTCTGCCTAGCTGGGATGGGACGATCCCTTGCCCTGAGCAGGACGATCCATTTTGCCCCCCATCATTTGCCCCCCGACTTTCGAGGTCGAGTTGCTCTTTAACTCAGGCGAAGGAAGTAGTTGGATTGTTGGTCGTCCTACGTCGTGGCTAAGTGCTTATGAAGATGCGTGCACCGAGCAGGAAACACTTGGTGTATTGTTGGGGCCGATGGCTTTGAGCCGGGCTTGGGTGGCTTAGGTTGCCACATCACTCTAAGTAGAAACAGCTGTGGGAGCTCTTTAATGTGCCACGTATGCGCTTCTTTCCGAGGCATCGTTGGATGGAATGCAAAGAGGGCCAATCATTAATGTCCTATTCTCCGAAGCGCCTCGCATGATGGAACACGAGGGGTCGTTTATTAATATCTCGTGCTCCGAAGTGTCTCTCATAATGATTGGCTTTTAGTGTCGTGATCTAGGAAGATTTGCTAGGTTGCTCCCGGGCCTGCCACGCGGCGGGGTTTGGCTCGCTTGATCTCTTAGGTTAGCCGATCAGAGCTGTTGTAGTGGGACATATAAGGCCTGGAGAGGACCCTAGGATCCTTATTTGATCCCTCTTGCCCTTATTTCTTTTCTTTCAGGCCATCGTTGCCGTGGTGTTCGAGCTTCTCTTTGGGTGTTTTTGGAGCTTCCCAATGGTCTTGATGACGAGCCTTGCTCTCAATTTCCGGCGATCACCCTTTTTCTCTCAGTCCTCTCCTTCGGCGAACTCTTGGGTATGTGTTTTATCCCCTTTCGGTCGCTCGGAGAGTTTCGCCTTTTTCCCCTTTTTCTCCTTTTGATTCTGTGACGAAGGCAATAGGTCGCCCTCAAGGGCTTTGATGCTCGATATAGGATCATCCCGAGCTTAGGCTTCTTTAGATGTGGAGGAGGCTGAGCTCGGGGTGGGCCAAGGTCCGTATGGGACCAGTTCGAGCATCAGTGTAGAGGAGATAGGCCTGATTCGGGCTCGGTTCTTCTTCCCTCTTGAGTTCGTCCTTGAGCTCCCGGAGACCGGGGCTTGAGCCGCCGACCCGCCTAAAGGTTAGATTGGGGTGTACATAGAAACACTCTGAGCATGGTTGAGGTTCCCTCTGCACAGGTTCGTGATCGAGCTCCTGACGGCTTACCATCTCCGCACAGCTCGCTCCAAACTCGTGGAGAATGATAATCGGCTTCCTCGCCCTTTGCCTTGCACATGATCTACTCCCTTGATGAGTGTCTTTCGGAGTTGCTTTATATTAAAAGGCAACCCCGCAGACCAAGGGTGGTGGTACTTTTCTTTCTAGAGAGGCCATAAGCTCTTTCAGGACATTCCTTCCTCCATTCATGGGTGGAAGGATAGATTCTTTTTTGTTTCCTCCGAGTGGTCGTGGGGGTTTAACCCGATCTGGAGCTTTTCATGGTCCACGGTGAATAACAAGCTCCTCCAGTTATCACAGTCCGAGCAAGGCGTTTTAGACAGGCTGCTCGGGCTGGAAGGGACTCCATAGCTTCCCGACCTGCTCAGCGAGGAGGCCCTGTTGAATGTTGGCCTGAGCTCGGCTCGTCCCAATGGTAAGGGCAACACATCTACTTCTCTTTTCCTTTTTTTAGGCTGGATTCTAACTAAATCTTTTATTGCCAGAAATCATAGGGATGATTTGCGAAGCCGAGACTTTGATGGCCCGGTACAGAAAGAGGGTGGCCACCTCAGACGGAGCTCAGTCCGAGAGAAAACCGAAGAGGGCCAGAGCTGCCTCTAGCTCTGGGATTGAGCAGGGCGAGCTCGCTCAGATTGAAGCTGCCAACCCTGCTCGGGCTAGGTCCGAGCAAGGCAAGGTTTTCTCAGTAAGGTTCTCCGAGCTCGAGGGTTGGGGCGCGTTATTAGATGGGGCACTCTGAACTTAGCCGGATTGTATCGTCGAATATAAAGGCGCCCCAGGCTCGGCCAGGGCGCATCGACGAATATAAGGGGCACCCCAAGCCCGGTCGGGGCGCATCGGCGAATAGACCTATGGTCGAAAGAGCTCTTAGGCATGTAGCTGACACAGCAAGGCATTTCGAGCTCGGGCCTCAGACGTCATTATAAGCGTCAGAAGAGGTTGCCGCAGGTCGTAGCAGCGGAGAGGTCCGACCAAGATCAATTGAACCTTCGGTGGAGTCCAAGATCGGCTGGTTTCAAACGCGATTGAGGTCTTGCCTGGTCAGTGTTGTGGTCTGCCCGGCTAGGATGGGACGATCCGTTGCCCTGAGCACGACGATCCATTTTGCCCCCTATTAATAAGGACACAAAACAGGACATACAAGAAAAGAACACATAATTATTAGTTTATAAAAAAGAAAATACAAAGGAGAGAAAACTAAAGAATGAAAAACTGAATAAATGAAGATTTAAAATAAATTTTAAAAAAAATTATAAAGAAAATATATAAATGAATATTCAAGCAAATACAAGAATATAATAAATAAAAACAGACAAATTAACAAACAAAAATTGAGAAAGTGAACTAAAAATAAATAAAATATGAAATTTGATTAGTAAAATGAACTTATATAACAAAAACAAATAGAATGAAAAAAAACTTGATACACAAAAATAAAATAAAATGAAATTCCAAATAGATATGCAAGCTTGGATATATAAAAACAGACCACCAAAGAGGATGACAAAAAATCAATATAAAGTAAAAAAATATTGAAAATATGAAAACAGATAAGAAAACAGATAGTAAAAATGAAGAACAATAGATTAGAAAAGAAGATATAAATTTGGTATGGCAAAGCAAATGTAAAAATGGAATGTAGGCAGAAAACATAAAATAGATATGAAAATATAAAACTAAATTTGAATGAAATAAAATAAACTAAAACTTCAAACAAATATACAATATATAAAATCAGATTATAGAATACATAATGATGCAAATAAAAATGAAAAGAAAATTAAAAACATAGAAACCAAAATTGAATTGTGGAAGCAAATATAAATATGGAAATTAAATAAAAGTCAAAATAGAATAAAAAGAAAAGGGTTTTTTGCTTACATATTCTTCTAAATATTGAAATTTGCGTGAATACCCTTCCAAAATTGATATTTGCATGTATACATTTACAAAATAGTTTTGCGTGTATACTCTTCATTTTTCTTTTTTCTTGCATATATGTCCATCCCATCTAACGCCGTTAAGAAATTAGCAGTTTAAAATTAAAAATGACTAAAATACTCTTAATAGGTAGATATACAAAAAATATATATTTGATAAGGGTATAGATGCAAGTAATACTTTGTGAGGATATTCATGCAATTTCACATATTTATGAGGGTTTACATGAAAAAAATCTAATTTTATTTTTTCTATTTCAACCTGTTTTAGTTTTCAGTGAGATCTGTTAACCCGTTATCCATTTTAGAAATAAAAGATACTTTCTAATTTTAATTAAATTTTAATTTAAATAAATATAATATTGGTTAATACGTTAGCTGAATCGTTATGTCAAAAGTATTCATACAAAAATAGTGTTTTGTGAGGGCTAATAAGTAAATCTCAATTTGGAAGGTATTCGTGCAAATTTTCATATTTAGAAGGGTATTTATGCAAAAATATAAGTTTTTTTTGCATGTATACCCTCCTATATATTTGAATTTACATAAATATTTTTCAAAATTACTATTTTTGTGTATACCCTTATAAACGTTTCTTTTTGCATGTTTATCCATTAATGGTATTTTTATCATTTTAATTTTAAACCGCTAACTTCTTAACGGTGTTACATGATATGGGTATGCATACAAAATAAGTAATTGATGAGGGTATACATGCAAATATCAATTTTGGAAGGGTATTCACGTAAATTCTAATATTTGGGAGGGTGTGTATGCAAAAATAACCCAAAAGAAAATACAAAACTGAAATGACAAAAAAATTAAATAATCTGGAAACCTAGACAAACATACAAAACCAAATATACAAAAAAAAAGATTACAAAAACAGATGCAAATGAATTAAAATAAACTAAAAATGTATTATCCAATCAAACATACCAAGAACTTAATATAAATATATGAAAATGGACTAAATAAGAAAATAGAACATTGAACTCACAAAACATGACATTATTAACAACTTTATCATTGCAGAACAATACAGCAAATAAATAACCTGATCCAAAAACACATTTTTGAACTCTAATTCCAATCATCGATGTTCAAAAATTCATCCCAATCATCAATGAATAGGAAAGAAAAGATGATCAAAATCCAAAAGTCTTACAAGAAATAAAAATCCTTTCAAGAACACCAAAACAAATAATACAACATGCAGATCAATGAAAAAAGTAAACCAACCTTCAACCCCAAAAGAATATATGAAAGATGCTACATATATTTCCAACTCTAATCCTTGCAAAATAGTTCAATCTCCCTTAAAATTCAATCACCATTTGACATGTAAAATAAAAATAAAGCAAATAAATATTATAAAATCCTATGAACAGTTATCCCTGCCAACCTTAGATATCATTCCACGGGGGCGGGAATCTAAAACCATGTTTACCTACATCCACTGATGTCAACATATCACGGTTTCAAAGGATGAAAATTGTTGGGGAAAAAATGAATCACCCAAAGCGCGTGGTCAAATCGTCGGCACTCAATAGTAAATGTAACAACGGCAAACATGCTCTCGGCAGTTCCGACCTCAGAGCACCCGATCTCGAAGCGTCCGATCTCGGCACCGACAACCACAGAGCCCACAACCTCGATCTCGGCATGACCTTTGCAGGCACAGTCTCGGCAGAGTTGAGCTCGGTCGACCTCATAACCAGAGAAGACCCAATCAAAAGGAGAAGCAGACCTCCTCAGCACACCGAAAATCAAGCCCTCCATATCCAGGATCAAATCCTGCGATCTCCACCTCAACGGCTATCAATATTTGAATGCACCCGATCTCAACGGATCGCCAGCTAGCCCGAAATCTCGGATCGTTATGGTAACTCATTGATTCACGTAATCACGCCCGGTCACATGTAACCACTGCACCCCCTATAAAAAGGAGGAAGAGCTCTAGGCAAGGGATCAATTCTTCGGCCCCAGCCAATATATTCTTATATCCTTCCTCTTCATTACTTTTTCCCATTAAAAAAGCCCCTCTCTGACTTAATCATCGGAGGGCCAACACCGAAAACCCCGGCCACTGGCTTCTTGTAGGTCCGCCGGAGACAGCCTCCCGCCGCCAAGCCAGTCGAAGCTCCTCCTCCTCGGTCTGCGATCATCCCCGGGTCTAAATTTCAGCAACAGTTAGCGCTAGAGGAAAGGACCGAGTCGTGACCATGAGATTAAGGAGCAGAGGAGCCTCTAATGCCACTCAGCATCGCGCACCAAGTCCTGGCCACTCTGTCCAGAATCCACCACTAAGGCCTCCAGTAGATCAAGTTCCTCAGATCCAGCCAGAGTAATTCAACATGCTGGTGCAGCAAGTCCAGGCCCTCACAGCAGCAGTCTAAGGCCTGCAACATATGGAGGCCCCTCCCACGCCGCCTCCGTGGGATCATGTTCCATCGGCGCTTCTTCCAGATGGACCCATGTCCCAAGGTCGAGACCCCCATAACTCCTTGAGAGTCAACAATGGAGGACAGCGCTATCACCAGGGTTCGACCCGGGCGTCCCCCTGAAGAGAGCCACTAGGGAAGAACCAGGACAAAAGACTACAGCCTTCCGAAGCCAAATCGACCCCAGGTCAGTCGATACCGGAGCAGACCACCGTGGTGATCTCCCAAGGCGGAGAACTCGACAAGAAGGTCGAGAAACTCGAGCGGCAGATCGAAGCTCTCCAGGACCAGAGGGCAAGGCGTGAGGGCAACCTTGAGTTCACCACCAAGTTGCCTTTCTCCCGCCAGATTGAGGACGAACCAATCCCACCGAGGTTCAAAATGCCTCAAATAGAGCCTTAGAACGGGACCACCGACCCCTTGGACCACTTAGAAAATTACCAAGCCCTCATGGTGCTACAGGGATCCTCGGAGGCCGTGCTCTGCAAGGCTTTCCCTGAAACTCTCCGAGGAACGGCTCAGCTTTAGTTCCCCGGTCTAAAGCCGAGCACCGTGTCATCCTTCGAGCAGCTGGGTAAGTAGTTTGCTGCCAATTTTGCCGCCAACAAATGCCAGCGGCGGACGTCAGATTCTCTTCTTAACGTCAAGCAAAAAGAAGGAGAGTCCCTCAAGGACTACATCAACCGTTTCACTGATACAACCTGGGAGGCCCGTGATCTCGATCAGTCGATTGCCATGTCTGCACTGAAAACAGGAGCTCGGTCCTACAAGTTCCTCTTCTCCCTTTAGAAAAATTTTCCCACCGACTTCATGGAGATGCTAGCCCGAGCTCGGAAGTATGCAAAGGCCGAGGAAGCCATGGCTTCTCGCAAAAGGGCAGAAGAGACGTCATGAGGAACGCGATCGCTTGAGGAGCCGATCACCCCACCACGAGAAAAACATGCCTCGGCTGAGGAGTCCTCCTCGCCCGAGACCGCGTCCCCGACCGAGATCACCACCTCAGCAGAGAACACCCTCAAGAAAGTACGGGAACTACACTCCCCTCACTGCTACTCGGTCCAAGATTCTCATAGAGATAGAAGGCCGCGGGTATCTTCAACTGCCGCCACCAATGCGGGACTCAGAAGCTCGGCAATGCTCTAGGAAGTACTGTCGCTTCCACCGAGATCATGGTCATGACACCGAGGAGTGCCTCCGACTCCGAGACGAGATCGAAGCACTCATCCGCCGTGGGGTGCTTAACTGGTTCGTGCAGAACCGGCGTGACGAAGGAAGACCAACGGAGAATACTACGCCGCCTGAAGGTCAAAACGACAACAAGCCCATCGCTGGCACCATCAACACCATAGGGAGAGGCTCGACCGAAGGGAGCTCAACTGAAGGACTGACTGAGAGGAAAGTCCCTTCGAAGCGTCAACGCACCCTTGAAGCCATCTCGTTCTCGAACGAGGACCTAAAAAGAGTTGAAACTCCTCATGACGGTGCTGTGGTTGTTTCTATGGTCATAAATAAATTTGATGTAAAATACATTTTAGTTGATAATGGAAACTCGACAAACATTTTATGTTATGATGCTTTCCAAAAAATAGAAATGATGGAGGGTCAGCTCCGAAGAATAAATGCTCCACTGGTCGGATTTACCGGAGATTCAGTCTCGGTTGAAGGCGTAATTAACTTACCCATCATGGCCGGGCTCGCTCCTCTAGAAAGCACTGTGAGGACGGACTTTCTTGTGGTCCATCTGCCTTCAGTCTACAACGCTATCCTCGGCCGATCAGGACTCAATGCCCTCCGAGCCGTAGTCTCGACTTACCATCTACTCGTGCGGTTCCCTACCGAGCGAGGAGTTGGTGAAAATATCACATTCATGCACTCGCGGGCCTTGACATCGCTTAAAGCTCACTGCCTGGGCCTGGCCGGGACTATATTTTTTGCCTGCCTGACTTTGACTTCCTGCAGCTTGGTAAAGATTTCATTGCGTCAATATCTGAAATCGCCTGAAGTAGAGAAAGCTAAAAATAACAGAATACCTGTTCGAGGGGATCAGATGATAGCCAAGCAATGCTACACGGCGACCCTCAAAGCAAAGCAACCAGTCGAGACACCAAGCTAAGTAGAGCAACCAACTGACGTGTCAGCCCAAAGTCTCGAACCAGGCTCTGCCAATTGGAATCTTGAAGGTACGAGATGAGCCTAAGAGGGAACGGGCAGAACCGGGCGAGCTCCTCATTCAAATCCCCTTGAGAAAAGATTGTTCGAGGCAGACCGTACAAATTGGCTCTGGCCTGAGCCCCCGCGAACGGGATCGCTTGATTGAGTTCCTCCGATCCAATGCAAACATCTTTGCTTGGTCGCCCACTGATATGTCAGGGATAGATCCCGAGGTTATGGTCCACCAACTCCAGGTGAAACCAACCTACAAGCCCGTGAGGTAGAAAAAATGGAGCTTCACACCTGAACAATAGCGAGCAGCGGCCGAGGAGGTCGACAAACTCCTCGAGGTTGGCTTCATTCGAGAAGTCTCCTACCCAGATTGGCTCGCCAATGTAGTCCTTGTAAAGAAAGCTAATGGAAAATGGCGTATGTGTGTGGACTACACCGACCTGAATAAAGCATGTCCAAAGGATAGTTTTTTCCTTCCTAGGATCGATCAGCTCGTCGATTCCACCTCGAGACATCAGTTGCTGACCTTCATGGATGCCTTCTCGAGATACAATCAGCTTCGGATGGCACCCGAGGATGAGGAGAAGACGGCGTTCATTACCGACAAAGGCCTCTACTGTTACAAAGTAATGCCCTTCAGGTTGGAAAATGTTGGGGCTACCTACCAGAGGTTGGTCAACAAGGTCTTCAAAAATCAGATAGGTCGGAACATGGAGATCTATGTAGACGACATGTTGGTAAAAAGCCAGACTGCCGAATGTCACATAGCTGACCTCGAGGAAGCGTTCTCGACCCTCCGGAATTATCGGATGAAGCTTAACCCCACGAAATGCGCTTTCGGAGTTACCTCAAAAAAGTTCCTCAGGTTCGTGGCAACCCAATGCGGAATCAAAACCAACCGTAAAAAAATCCGAGCACTATAGGAGATGAGTGCAGCAGCTCGTTGGGCGGGTTGCAGCCCTAGGAAGGTTTGTCTCTAAGTCAGCAGAACGGTGCCTCCCGTTCTTCAAGATCCTCAAGTGGCCAAAGAATTTTGCATAGACCGAAGAATGCCAACAAGCTTTCGAAGAGCTCAGACGCCACCTTGCCTCCCCTCCATTGCTCACCAAGCCTCAGCAGGGCGAGCTCCTCTATCTATACTTGGTCGTCTCCCCGGTAATGGTGAGCTTGGTCCTAGTTCGAAAAGATGACAAGTCTTAGAGACCAATATACTACATCAGCCGAGTTCTAAGGGGCGCCGAGATCCGATACTCCAAGCTAGAAAAAACAGTCTATGCACTGCTCATTTCAGCTCGAAGATTCCGACCTTACTTCCAAGCCCATACCGTGGCTGTATTAACCGACCAACCTATAAAGCAAGTCTTGCAATGGTCGGATCGAGCGGAGAGAATTGTGAGGTGGGCGGTCGAGCTTGAAGAATTCAACCTCGAGTACCGCCCGAGGCCAGCAATCAAAGCATAGTGCTCGCCAACTTCATTGTGGAATGCACCTTGCCGGATGAGCCCGAGGCCGAACTCACACCAAAAGGGGAAGCCCTAGAGCAACCATGGATTTTACATGTCGACGGCTCCTCGACCTTGGGGGGTAGCGGTGCAAGCCTCATTCTCACAAGCCCAGATGGGGTGGCCGCAGAACAAGAACTACGCTTTGAATTTTCTGCCTCGAACAATGAGGTGGAATACGAGGTGCTCGTCGCTGGGCTGAAATTGGCGAAAGGAGCTCAAGGTCGAAAAGCTGAAGGTCCTAGTGACTCCCAACTGGTCGTGAGCCAGATCTTGGGAGACTTTGAAGCAAGAAAGCCGTCAATGCAGAAATACCTCCAGAAGGTGCGAGACATCACCTCCATGCTAAGCACCTTCAACATCCAACATAACCTTAGGGCGAAAAACACAAGGGCCGACTTGCTATCAAAGTTGGCGATATCCCGCATGAGCGAGCTCCCAAAGACCACAACGCTCAAGTACCTCAAAATACCGAGCATTGAGGAGCCTGAGCCGGTCCTCTGTATTGAAGCTAAACCAAGCTGGATAGATACGTTCGTCAACTATCTGCAAAATGAAATCCTTCCCGACAATGAGCTCGAGGCCCGCTGAATCAAGCATCAGGCTTTCCGATACCTCTTGCATGAAGGCAAGCTCTATCGCAGGTCCTTCACCTCTGTTGCCCAGAGATGGTCACCCAAGAGGGGGGTGAATTGGGTGTTTTAAAACTTTTTGCCTAATTAAAAATAAAACACACAAATGTATGAACTAAAGTAAAGATAGAGGTATGAGAACAATCAATCGCAAACACAAGGTTTTATAGTGGTTCGGAGCTTCCACTGCTCCTACATCCACTCCCCAAAGCACCTTTGGGAATTTCCACTATAATCCAATATTACAGTCCGGTAGTTTTGCGAGTGCACTACCCAACTCGTTGTTTTACACCGGGCTAACAACGAACCCTATAACCCCCAATTTCACCTAGGCTTGGGACGCCTTTCCCTTGTTCCAAGTCCCTTGACTGGAACAAGCACAATATTGAAAAAGTTTTACAAGGATTTAAAAGCTCTCAAGAAGCAAATAAAACAGTGAGAAATAATAGAACCCGGAAGAATCCTTTTAGCCGTTGGAAGCGTGGGAAATGGTGGTTCTTCCGATGTGGATCGCGTTGGCTTGAATGTGAGTTTTGAATGCCTAGCGGAAGAGAGTAGTTGAGCACGAAATCACTTGGGAAGCTTGAAGGCACTTGATTTCTTCACTTAAATGCACTAACTCCCTTGAACCTCTTTTTCTTTCTTCTCTCTTGAATGATCTTGTGTTGGGTTGGTCAGAAGTTATTGGAAAGCACTTAAGAGCTCCCTTTTATAGCCCAAAAAGCAAATATAGCCGTTAGAGATAAAGTTAAGGGAGTTTGAAATTCAAACCAAACCTGAAAAAGTTGTCAGTCGCGTCCCAGGCGCTTCGGAGACGTCTCCGCTTCAACGCGAGACGTCTCGGCTGTAAGATTTTACTTTTGACGTTGGTCGACTCGGCGCTTTACGGGGACGACTCCGATGATGAACGGTTTGAATCCTTGTTTTTCTGTTTTTCTGAGAGGGTCGCCTCGGCACTTTACGGGGACGTCTCGGCTTGTTTGCGCTTTTTGCATGGGGACGACTCCGCTGCCTTGGGGACGACTCCGCCGTTATATCTCCGAAAAACAAGTCTTCTGGAATTCTCTGAGAGAGTCGACTCCGCTCTTTCAGGGGACGTCTCCGCTGCCTTATCACCGAAAAAGACATCCTCTGGAATACCCTGAGAGAGTTGACTCCGCACTCTCTGGGGACGACTCGGAAACTCAGCTTTTACTTGCGGGGACGACTCCGCGTACTGTGGAGACGGCTCGCGCGCATCTCTTGAAATCGGCCTTTCTGCCGCCACTGAGAGAGTCGACTCCGCTTCTGAGAGAGTCGACTCCGACCCTGCGAGACGCCTCGCCAGGTGCCGGGGACGTCTCCAAACGTGCCAGTTCTTCCTGTTTGTGCCAGAGACGTCTCTGGAACAAACCGGAGACGTCTCGGCTGTCCCTGATCTGTTTTCTTCATCTCAAAAATTCTTCAATAAATTCATAAAAATTATGGGAACTTGCCTAGACATTTTTTAACAATATTCTTAATTAAACACATGAAATCCTCAAGTAAATTGTTAAGATAAATGGAATTATACTCTAGTGTTTTGTATTCATCAAAATCCATTAGGGGGTCAACAATCTCCCCCTTTTTGATGATGACAAAACACTGAGTATATGCAAAATTCGAAATTTAAACATATACACAGTATTTGATCAGATGTACAAGTATAATGTTTTGATTAGAGCTAGATACAGTGTGCATAATTCAAAATAGTCAATTTTCAGTTCTATCCTTATGCATAAGATTGATCTTAATAGCTCTTAAGCAATTTTAGCATATCAACTGAATTTGAATCAAGTTAAAATAAAATATTGATGCTAAAGATAACTGAAAGCTAAGTTCTTTTTGACTCCCCCTTTCTTTTCTAGAAGGGCAATTATCTTAAAGCCAATATTCTTCAATTTTATCTTTTCTAATTCAACTTTAAGTATGAGTGTAAATTTTGCATTCCATATTCAGGTTCTACTCCATATATAAGTTCTATATATCTACTCCCCCTTTTTGTCATCAACAATGAAGGGGACAAATTATACGTAGGTACTTAAAGCACAATTCCTAGGGAAATTCAGCATATTACAATGAACCACTCAAGGATATTCAAGTTATGCTCCCTCTGTCTATTGTTTTATTAATGAATTCAGAATTCATTTCACTCCCCCTTTGATATTCAGGTTGTGCTCCCCCTGTTTCATATGCATTGATAAGTTGTGTCAAATTTACATACACAAGGTTTCAAAAAGAATTGTATGTCATTCATTGTAAACATTTGAAGTCATTACAAGGTTAAAATGGAAATCATTACAAGTATTGATTCCTAATACAAAAGAAGTTTCAAAATGAGCCTAGGGTTTTACAAAAACAGATGAACTCTAGATGTCTACAAAATGTCCCTCATCGGCGACGTTGCTCATAAGCCCTAGCAGCTGCATCTATAAATGCATTAATTGAGTCCAGTAGAGTTTTGAACTGCTCTCCTTGAGATTGATGGAAGGCTGCCACTAGTGCTTCAAATTCAATGCTTGCCCTTTCAATTCTTCCTCTAAGTTGGGCAGCCACGGTGCCCACATTGCCTCCAGGGCTTGTCAACTCTTGAAGACCATCTGAAATGTTCCTCAAGCTGTCTGGTGGGGACACAAACCACCGTTTCCAGCATGTATACAGGCGTCGCCGGCGTGCATAGCACTTTGGCCACCCTAGTTTTATTTTCTTGTGTATTTTCATTTATTTCTTATGTATTTTCGTCTTTTATTAGTTGCTGGCTTGTTTGATTGTATTTAGCTAGTGTAGTGACCCATGATGTTGTTGGATCATGGGTAGTTACATGATCTCATTTGTGGGGATCATGGGTAGTTGTATTGGGGCTATATATGGCACCCCCATATCTACTGTTGGAGGCAGAATATTTGGATTAAAAAAAAAAGATTTTGCTTTGGCATCTGGTGGACTCCAGACTCCTCCCTCCTCCTTCCCCTTCCTAATTTCTTCTCTAAATCAGCTGTCCCGCATCAGTTTGGTATCAGAGCCAGCCAGGGCTTTGCCTCTGTGCCAACGCCCTGATCCTGTCATTCTATTTCCCTCCTGACTCCCTCTCGGTACATCTGTAGCCGTCCTAATCCCCAAAGACCTGGTGTATGGACAGGCTGCCCCTGCTTCGTATGCCGCACGAGTTCTTCACAGAAGACTTTGCACCACGGACACCGGAGCATGATGAATGCCGACGACCAGCGCACAGTGTGAAGAAGAGGGAGAGTCTTACGTCTCTATTCACCTCCCTCTCGATCGGCTTTCACCAGAAGGAGCAAGGAGAGGTTTCTTCTTCTATAATCTCTCCAACCAGTCAAGGGCTTGTAATCGATTGCTGTCCATCGCAGCAGGCCACAGGTTCCGCTCGGCAACCGTAGCCGCAGAGCCCGGTACCACCTCCCGAAACCGTCGGGAGGTTGAAGAAACACCAGCTAACGGGTAAGTCCCTCACCCGTTACCCAGTCTATTAACCCGGATCCGTTTCCACCAAAAAAAAAAAAAAGAGAGAGAGAGAAAAAAAAAAGGTCACATGACCCTCACGTGAGTCTCGCACGTGACATCACACGTGACAGCTCCAGACGCAGCACGTGACTTGCACGTGCTGTTCAAAAAAAAAAAAAAGCAGCAAGAAAGATCGTACCTTGTCGTCGACGGAGAAGAACCCTAGATCTAGGGTTCCGCCACCACTGCCGCCGTCGACGCTTCGCTGCCGCGCCTCCACCGCCACTGTCGCCGCTCTCTTGCTGCCACCGAGCCGCCTCTCTTCTTGTCATCGGACCATCCTCATCCACCGCCGCCGCCGCTTTTCTCTGCGACCACATACACTGCTGCCCGGTCACACCGCCGCTACTCCCTCCATCTTCTCCGTTGCCTCCACTCTTTCCCCAACCCTCGAGTTCTCCCATTTCTTCCCCCTTCCAGCTCACCGAGACCCTTCTCCCTTCCATACCTCATCCCTCAGACCCTAATCTTCTTTTCTTCTCCCTCCCATCTCACCGAAACCTCCCTTCCATACCTCATCAGTTTGGGAGTTCTCCCATCTCTTTCCCCACGCCACCACCTCCACCTCCGTTGCCGACTCCATCGTCCACCCTCGCCGCTTCCTTCGCTCCCCAAAACGAAGATCGCCACCCATCATCCGCCTCTCTTCTTCCACCCGATCTCCCTCAGCTCCTCTCCCGATCACACAGAGGGATCCGAAGCCATCTAGAAGCTTCGGGTCCCATCTAGTCTCCGCTTTCGGGCGAGTGGGCCGGCCCAGCATCTAGCCTGCTGTCACGCGAGCCCAGCTGATCCTCTGGCCCAGTATCTTGCGGGCCCAGCTTTCAGGACCTGCACCTGGATCCAGACCCTGCCGTGAGTTGGGCTTCTACAACGACACTGCAGTCAGCCATTTTTCAGCAGCATCTTCTACAAATCGTCGGGTTCCGGTTCTGCATCCTACACTCTGACATCCAAACTCATCCACTGAATCAGATCTGTAAGAAGAGGTCGTATCTTTCCTTTACATAATTATTTTTCAGCCTTTCCCTATAAACTAGTTTATCTTTAGATTATTATTGTTTTCACTTCATGTTGTCGATTTGAGATAGGACTTTAATTTTATAAAAGCCTATGCCCCTTGAAAACACATATTGAGCCTTACAAATTATTTTCAAATCCTCGAAAGGCAACTAGGAAATTTTACTTGAATCTGGTGAAACCCAAATCAATTTGAAGGACCCCACTTTCATTAGATTAACCTGTAAAGATTTTGCATGATCCAGACCAAGGTTAGCAGTACCTAAGGTCCTGATATTTAGTTATCACCTGTGCTAATTCGAAGGTAACCAAGACTACGTCAAAAGTCGTCTTTTATTCAACATTGTTGATTTTATTTTGAATGTTAATTATATATCTAGGATTTTTGAATTCTAGAGTATGACAACTCGCAGCGGTACATCTTACTCACATGAGATGTCGACCAACCCAAACCAACAGGTGTTAGATGCCATAGCAGCATTAGAAATCAGATTAGGAGCAAGAATCACTGACCTTGAAACTAGGCTGAACACTCGCTTGACTATGGCTGAAAATTCAATCACCAACCTCCAAGTGACTCACAACGATGGAGAATCTGAACTTGGTGAGATTGAACCGTCCCGCCCCAGAGGCCTTGGGCCACAACACCAAAGGGACTACCTAAGAGCACGTGAGACACCAGATGAGCATGTAATGCGCAGTATTAAGATCGATGCACCAAGTTATGATGGTCGTCTTGACCCAAAAGTCTTCATCGATTGGCTCGCTGATATGGATCATTACTTTGAATGGTATAGCTTGTCTGACGATCGCAGAGTTCGTTTTGCAAAAATGAAGCTCATTGGTCCTGCAAAATTACATTGGAACACAATAGAAAATATGCTTGCTAGAGCTAGACAACCCCCTGTGGTACATTGGGATGAAATGAAGGAGAAGTTAAAAGAAAAATATCTCCCAACATCCTATAAGAGTCGCCTGTTAGATCAGTGGCAACGACTGATTCAAGGAAACAAACCTGTGTCTGAGTACATCGCTCGTTTTGATGAGTTTTTCATGCGATGTGATGCACGTGAGAGTGTGGAATTGACCCTTTCTAGGTTTAGGTCCGGATTGCGAGATGATTTACAAAAAGAGCTTATTCTGCGTGAGGTCAATTCATTAGAACATGCTTATCAACTTGTCCAAGACATTGAGCGTTATACTAATAAGACAACCTTTAGGCGATTTGATCTTAAGGAGACCAATTATAAGAACACCCACGGTAGTCAAACTAATACTTGGAGTAAGCCTAATATTAGAAATCAAGCGACCGAGTCCCCAAAAATTAATGATCAAAAGAATAAGGGAATTTTAAGTGAACCACACAAAATTTCTAGAGATCAGTGTTACAGATGTTTTGGTTTTGGGCATAGAGCTAGTCAATGTCCTACTAAGAAAACACTGGTCATCGAAGAAGATAGAAATGAAGAAGAGAATGAGTTGGTCTATGAACCAGAGATAGACCCTGAAGAGTCAGATGAAGGTGAGGAATCCGGCTCACTTGAGGGTTCCACTCCTTTAGGCGTAGTTAGGTGTGTCCTTACACAACCTAAGCAAGAAGATGATGACTGGAGACGTCGATCCATATTTCACACTTATATCAAATGTGGCGAACATAGCTGTAAGGTTATCATTGACAGTGGGAGTAGTGTCAATGTTGTATCCACAAGAACTATCAAGAAGCTACAGTTAAAGACAGTGCCTCATCCTAACCCTTATAATGTGTCTTGGGTGGATAAAACCGCTATACCAGTCACTGAGCGTTGTCTAGTTCAAATCAACTTTTCTGAATATAATGATAAGGTCTGGTGTGATGTTATTCCCATGGACGTTGGACACATCATCCTTGGTCGACCATGGCTTTATGATTTGGATGTGACCATTTATGGCAAATCCAATTCCTGTTTTTTTGTTCACCAAGGAAAGAAAATTCGACTAAACCCTCTACCACCTAGACCTTCTAATGCTGGAAAGAAGGATGTGAAGGTTGAAAAGCGCCTTCAAATCATTAGCCCTAAGGAATTTGAGAAAGCAGCATCCCAAGGATCCATAGTCCTTGTGTTAGTGTCCAAAGAAGTTATTCCTGATTTTCAAATAGATTTTTCGAAGGAAGTTCATCATGTTCTGGAAGAATTTAAGGATCTCTTTCCTGAGGACCTTCCTGATGAGCTTCCCCCTATGCGTGACATTCAGCACGCCATAGACTTGGTTCCAGGGGCGACTCTCCCGAACTTGCCTCATTATAGACTAAATCCGATCGAACACGCTGAATTGAAACGGCAAGTTGATGAACTACTCCAAAAAGGGTTCATCCGAGAAAGTCTTAGCCCGTGTGCGGTGCCGGCGCTTCTAACGCCCAAAAAAGACGGCACTTGGAGAATGTGTGTGGATGGCAGGGCAATTAATAAGATAACGGTTAAATATCGGTTTCCAATACCACGATTGGATGACATGCTTGATATGATGGCAGGTGCCACTATCTTTTCCAAAATTGACCTTAAGAGTGGTTACCACCAAATCCGTATCCGTCCAGGTGATGAATGGAAAACAGCTTTCAAAACCAAGGATGGGTTATACGAGTGGCTAGTCATGCCCTTTGGATTAACAAATGCACCTAGTACATTTATGCGAATTATGACCCAAGTACTAAGACCTTTCATGGGTAAATTCCTTGTAGTCTACTTTGACGATATCTTAATTTACAGCAAAAACAAGGAACAACACCTTGAGCACCTACGTTTGGTTTGTAATTCACTAAGAAAAGAAAGCCTATATGCGAATCTTAAGAAGTGTTCATTTATGACAGATCGTGTAATCTTCTTAGGATTCGTTGTTTCTTCTGAGGGTGTTTCAGCAGACCCACAGAAGGTCCAAGCTATTCTTGAATGGCCCGAACCCACTACATTATTTGAGGTGCGAAGCTTCCACGGCCTAGCCACCTTTTATAGAAGGTTCATCAAGAATTTTAGTACGATCACTGCACCGATTACGGATTGTATCCGGAAAGGTGAATTTCATTGGACCGTTGCGGCCTCAAGGGCATTCCAAGAGATCAAGACTAGAATGACTGAAGCCCCGGTGATGCGCCTCCCAGATTTTACTAAAGTTTTCGAAGTCTCTTGTGACGCATCTGGTATAGGTATAGGTGGTGTCCTAAGCCAAGAAAAGCATCCTATCGCATACTTCAGTGAAAAGCTGAATGATGCCAAACGAAAATATTCCACCTATGACAAAGAATTTTATGCAGTTGTACAAGCGCTGCGTCACTGGCGTTACTATTTGCTACCTCAGGAATTCGTATTATATTCCGACCATGAAGCTTTGAGGTACTTAAATTCCCAAATGCGATTGAATTCACGACACGGAAAGTGGGCTGAATTTCTTCAAGAATATACCTTCGTATTGTGTCACAAAGCAGGTATTGACAACAAAGCAGCTGATGCCTTAAGCCGACGTGTAGCATTACTTTTGTCGGTAAGCATAAATGTTACTGGATTTGAACGTATGATTGACGATTATGCAACTTGTCCAGACTTCGCTGAGATCTATGCAAGCGTCTTAGATGGTCACATCAGGGACAATAGCGATTACCTTGTGGTTGATGCCTTTCTGTTCCGAGGAAACAAGCTATGTATCCCTCAAACATCCCTTAGAGATTTTCTTGTTTGGGAACTTCATGCGGGAGGAATAGCTGGCCATTTTGGTAGAAATAAGACCATTGATATGGTCGAACAAAGATTTTATTGGCCTAGTTTAAAACGGGATGTTGCAAAAATTGTTAGTCAGTGTCGTACTTGTCAACTATCCAAACAGCGCAAACAAAACACTGGTTTATATACTCCCCTTCCTGTCCCAGATCGTCCTTGGCAGGACATTAGTATGGATTTCGTGCTAGGATTGCCAAAGACTAGAAGTAAGCATGATTCCATTCTCGTGGTAGTGGATCGGTTCTCTAAGATGGCACATTTTCTACCCACTTCCAAGACTTCTGATGCCTCCAAAGTTGCGAGGATTATCTTTGATGAGGTTGTTAGGCTCCACGGGCTTCCAACCTCGATAGTGACTGATAGAGATGTCAAATTTGTTAGTTATTTTTGGAAGACCCTCTAGAACTTTATGGGTACTAAGCTTAAATATTCCACAGCCTATCACCCTCAGACAGACGGGCAAACTGAGGTGGTCAACCGCAGTCTAGGAACCCTTCTACGATGTTTGGTAGGTGACCACCCAGGTAATTGGGATCTTCTTCTATGCATAGCTGAATTCGCCTACAATAGCTCTGTAAACAGGACCACTGGCTTGAGCCCTTTTGAAATTGTCTTAGGCTATGTACCACGAAAACCTGTTGATCTTATCCCAGTAGCCCCTAACAATAGAATCTCTGAGACCGCTGAATCCTTTGCGCAACACATGCAAAATTTACATAAAGAGATTAAGAAGAAAATCGAAATCAACAATGCGAGATATAAAACGGCCGTTGACTTACGTCGACGTTATCAAGAATTTCGAGCGGGTGATGATGTAATGATCAGAATCAGACCTGAACGGTTTCCACCAGGAGCCGTTAGGAAATTGCACGCCCGAAGTATGGGTCCATACAAAATTCTGAAACGGGTTGGATCTAATGCATATGTGGTGGATATTCCAAGTGATTTTGGGATTAATCCAGTTTTTAACGTAGAAGACTTAGTTGCCTACCGAGGTCTGACAACTATTCCTACAGACCCACTCAATGAGCCTGACACTGACTGCACATCCAATTTTGAGAACATATCTCCTGCTCCTGCCTTGCCTCATGTACCTTTTTCTCCACAGATCACAGACACAGTGGAACAGATTTTGGATGATCAGATTGTTAGTACGCAGAACGGTGGTTATCAGCGATACCTGGTCAGATGGCATGGTCGACCTCCGTCAGATGATACTTGGATTAGCAGAGATGAGCTTCAGCGACTTGCTTCAGACCTGTTGGAGCATTACCAGACATCCGTTTCGCCAGAGGCGAACTCTTCTCCGCTGAGGAGAGTTGGTGGGGACACAAACCACCGTTTCCAGCATGTATACAGGCGTCGCCGGCGTGCATAGCACTTTGGCCACCCTAGTTTTATTTTCTTGTGTATTTTCATTTATTTCTTATGTATTTTCGTCTTTTATTAGTTGCTGGCTTGTTTGATTGTATTTAGCTAGTGTAGTGACCCGTGATGTTGTTGGATCATGGGTAGTTACATGATCTCATTTGTGGGGATCATGGGTAGTTGTATTGGGGCTATATATGGCACCCCCATATCTACTGTTGGAGGCAGAATATTTGGATTAAAAAAAAAAGATTTTGCTTTGGCATCTGGTGGACTCCAGACTCCTCCCTCCTCCTTCCCCTTCCTAATTTCTTCTCTAAATCAGCTGTCCCGCATCACTGTCTTGTAGCTCAATTGATCTGAAGGTTTGGGTGGCACTCACACTAACTAGTTCTTGCGCTGTAGCTTCTATCTGAGTTCTGATTTCCTTCAACTCTTGTAGAAGCCCTTCATGTGAGGCTCTGATGGGGGCCAACTCAGTAGAGATCATCGATCTCATTTCCTCCCTCATTTGCTGGCATATCACAGATGCTAAAGTGCGCATCTGTTCTTCTGATAGGGAGAAGGGCCCAGTGACTGTAGGAGGAGGTGGCATAGAGGTGGAAGGTCCAGCTGAGCTGGAGGGTATATCAGGGAAGTCCATGTGGCTGAGTGGAGGAGAGTGGTGGTCAGGTGTCACGACTCCCGCCCCATTTCCGGCGGGCCGCCGCGACGGTCCTAGGGTGCGGGTAGGCATAAGGCCACCAGCCACCGCGTAGAACCCTACTACCTATCAATCATCAATAGATCTTGAAAAATTTGGCATGATACATGCACAAAATGATCACTTTTCCTATAGTGACCTGTCAGGATTATCTCAATACATACAACACACTACCTGTCAGAGCAGCAATCACATAATCCGTCACATAATGAACCTGGACAATATATATCAATACATTATCTCAAGCATATAACTCATCTGTATAAAAATCTGGTTCCCATTCCATCCATGGTCAAACCCATATCCACAACAGGATCTATGACTGTAACTATACACTATATACAATAGAAGGTTCATAATACACCAAAATGTATAAACCTTTATCTACATTATACTATACTATACTATGGAGTGGCACAGCTAGCAGGCAATCTCTAACCCTGCTCTTCTCTATACAATACCTGCCCTGCAATCAAAAACACCAAACTGGGAAGTGAGTATATAAATACTCAGTGAGTGGAGTAGAGAGTACTATGCACATGAGACAGAATATAATCATGGCTCGAGATGAAATCTCAAGATCAATAACAACATGAACATGAACTCAACATAGAGAATATGGAGTAAATCATCAATATCACCACAATCAATATCAACTCATCTGAAGCATATATGGAATAATCAAGTAAACATATATGCTACTCATGAATATGTTCAACAGATCATAATGCTGGAACATACAAATCAGGTGTCAATATGCTGAAATCATCACTAGACAGCTGTCGGGAGGTGGGTTTTATGCCCCAGGCGAACCAGCAACAACTCCCTACTGTCACATGCATATGCAGGATAAGACACCATATCGATAAAGTAAATGCTAGACAGCTGTCGGAAGGTGGGTTTTACGCCCCAGGCGAACCAGCAACAACTTCCTACTGTCACATGCATATGCAGGATAAGACACCACACTAATCATGTAAATGCCGGCCAGTATCCAGAACAGAAATCCATCTCACATCTACATACTAAACGGCACCTCGCGGAAATTCTACATTCGCGGAAAGCCATACTGCACCTCGCGAGGTCTTACTATGCCCGGCGGCAAGCAGAATATAAGTCGTAGGACCGGCCGATCCTACGCCTAGGGCCGTGTCCCCCCTAGGAAGGGACTGGGCTCCGCCCACTCAGAAGGCTACTATGTGCACAAAGGCCGATGTTCAACCCCATCGACTATAGGTGTCCTGCAGATACTGTCAAGCCATGCATGAATGCCATAATGCACCCTCCCAATACTCTACTAAAAGGAGCATAATTAAGACTACCACTCACTCGACTCCGACCCAATCATAAACTAACATCAAGTTTGGGAGTGAGGGGTCAAGGGTGTGCAATGCAACTCAATATACCACTGAAATGGGCTCTACAAATCATTGAAATAGAGGAAATGAAATCAATTTACAAAAAAAGTCATTTCACAATTCAGATCTAATTTAATTACTCATAAAGAGTATAATCAAGGTTACCACTTACAAGTCTTTGAAATAGAGGAAATGAAATCAATTTACAAAAGAAGTCATTTCACAATTCAGATCCAATTTAATTACTCATAAAGAGTATAATCAAGGCTACTACTCATAAGTCTTTGAAATAGAGAAAATGAAATCAATTTATAAAAGAAGTTATTTCACAATTCGAAATCAATTTGGTTATTCATCAACCCCTCGTAATTCCTCTCAATGTTCCCTCAAATGTGTGCACAAGATAATCAAGTATGGAGAAACAAAATTATAGAGGAATCTACTACAATATCAATCAATATGCACAAGTGGAATCAATTCACACTTGGCGGTATTCATGAAAATGAATTAAGGATGCTCATGGTGCAAAGTACATGACTCCCACTCACCTGTCAATCCGGCACAGCCCTGATACGCCTCCAAAAATCTACAGCAGGCAGTGGGGAACTTCTTCCTCTTGTTCCCTAGCTTCTTGCCCAACTGTGACATGCATTTACAATACATTTAGTCTTGTATCAAGGACTATAATCTACGTGCCAATTATAACATAGGAAACTTTAATTGATTCAACTCCCCTGTTTCCTAAATCTTTTTTTTTCTTTCTTCTTTTTCTTTTTAATTAATTAACTCACCATTTATGTGTATTAGGGACTCCTTTGCATGAGTACAAGGTCCCTTTTAGCTTGATCTAGGCTTAATACTCTATTATAGCATGAAATCCCCTATTTTCCACCCGGATGAACAGTAACCCGAACTGACAGTGGGTTACTTCATCCCGGTTTTGATCCACTTTCAGGACTCTAAATTTGATGAAATTTTTACCTAACATTCTACACTCATAGAGAATTCCAAAGAGATGCATCACTATCGGAGGCCGTTTGACCCCCTAAATAATTTGCCAAAGTTGGAACTTTGACACGATTTTTTCGTAGTGCCGGAAAAATTTGTCGAAATCCGATTCTTTCTCTTTTAACCACTTCTACAACCCTTATCTGACCCCTCTAGACTACATCCACCCTTTGTATAGCCTAATATCATCAAAAGACTAGGTAGGGACGGATATTTACCTTTTTCTTTTTTGAAATCGAGGTCCTTGCGTAGAGGGGAAGGAGATCTACGTTTTTTCCTTTAGCTGGAAGTGCACCCGGGATTTCTTTCCCTTTCTTTTTCTTCTTCTTCTTCCTCTTCCTTTCTTCCTTTCCTTTCCTCTTCTTCTTTTTCTTCCTCTCTGTCGCCTGAGAACCCCTCCCTTTCTTCTCTCTGCTTCATTCCCGTGAGCCACCAACCACCCCATTTAAATCACATCAAAGCACTATTCACCTTTGTTTAATATTATTAAATTCCCATTTTGCCCCTAACACTTCAACATATCTACAACTATGCCATTATCTTTTGATTCCTTCCAATTTTACCCCTTATATCAATTTTAAAGGACTATTCTATCCCTTTTTATATAAAAAAAAAATTTTTTTGGGGTTATTACATCCTCCCCTCCTTATATAAAATTCGTCCTCGAATTTAAAAGAGTAAATTACCTGATTACTCAAAGAGGTGAGGGTATTTGCTCTTCATACTTTGCTCCGACTCCCAAGTGCATTCTTCAACATTGTGTCGGTGCCATTGGACCTTTACCATATATATTTTCTTATTTCTCAGCTTCCTGATCTGAGTATCAAGAATAGCGACAGGAAGTTCTTCATAAGAAAGATCTTCTTCTACTGTAACTTCCTGCACTGATAGCACATGAGATGGATCCGGCATATACTTTCGGAGCATAGATATGTGGAATACTGGATGCACATGGCTGAGGTTTGGAGGCAGTGCTAGTCTGTAAGATACATTGCCAACTTTATCTAATATTTCAAAGGGGCCAATGTATCTGGGACTAAGCTTGCCCCTCTTTCCAAACCTCATTACCCCTTTCATAGGAGAGATCTTTAAGAAAACATGATCCCCCGTGCCAAACTGCACATCTCTTCTTCTGACATCTGAGTAGCTCTTCTGCCTACTGAACACTGTCCTCAACCTTTCCTGTATCATTGGCACTTTTTCTGATGTCTCTCTGATCAAATCTGGTCCTTCTAGGTGCTTCTCTCCAATCTCAGACCAGCACAAGGGAGATCTACATTTTCTCCCATAAAGTGCCTCATAAGGTGCCATACCAATAGTGGAGTGATAACTGTTATTATATGCAAACTCCACTAAAGGTAAGTATCTGTCCCAGCTACCTCTGAAATCCAGTACACACATTCTGAGCATATCCTCGAGGGTCTGAATAGTCCTCTCCGATTGCCCATCTGTTTGAGGGTGAAATGCTGTACTGAAATCAAGCTGAGTTCCTAATGCCTCATGGAGTTTCTGCCAAAATCTAGAGGTAAACTGTGAACCTCTATCTGATATAATAGAAACTGGCACTCCATGCAGAGATCCTATTTTATTCACATATATTTCGGCATACTGAGCTACTGAATATGTGGTTTTCACCGGTAGAAAATGGGCTGATTTTGTCAATCTATCCACAATCACCCAGATGGAATCATATCCTTTTTGTGTTCTGGGCAGCCCGACCACAAAATCCATAGTTATCCTTTCCCATTTCCACTCGGGCAAAGATAACTCTTGCAAAAGCCCTGTTGGCTTCTGATGTTCAAATTTCACTTGTTGACAAGTCAAACAAGAAGCCACATATTTGGCCACATCCCTTTTTAATCTGTTCCACCAATATATGCCTTTGATATCATGATACATTTTGGTGGAACCAGGATGAATGCTATAGGGAGTGTTGTGTGCTTCATGCATAATCCTCTGTCTCAGATCTCCCACATTCGGCACACATAGCCTACTGCCACACATCAACATCTCATCCATAATCTGGAACTTTTCTGTCTGTCCTGATTGCACTTCTCCTTTCAGTTTCACAAGGATTGGATCTAAATCCTGTGAAACTTTGATTTCATCTATCAACCTCGGTTTCACCTGAAACTGTGCAATCAAAGGACGAACTGTTGGGGTATGTGGAGACCTTTGGTGATGAAGAGAATTGAAGAAAAATCAATTCTGCATAGTTTTCTGTCTGGCGGACTGTCGGAGTCGACTCGAGCTTCAGTCGAGTCGACTCGGGAACAGTCGAGTCGACTCGAGGTCCATCGAGTCGACCCGGGAGAAGAAAGGCCGAAAAACCATGTTTCTGTCTGGACTGTCAGAGTCGACTCGAGCTACAGTCGAGTCGACTCGAAGCATCGTCGAGTCGACTCGAGCCACAGTCGAGTCGACTCGAGATCGTGCCAGTCATACTGGAAGTTGTCCAGACGTGCCCGAGTCGACTCGAACTAAAGCCGAGTCGACTCGAGCTCGCGGAAATCATACGGATGAGTTTTCTTTTGGTGTTTGTTGGCGTTTCGACGGCTATGATCATTTGAAGGTCTTGAGACTATATATAGGACTCATGAGAGCCCTAGGGTATAGCTATTGGCCGTATATTTGAGAGAGACTCTTGTTTGTGAGGCTAGGGTTCTAGAGAAGAAGAGGATTGGGATCCTACTTCTTGTGCAAAGGGAATTCTGTGTGAATCTCTTGTAGAGCGATCTCGTGTGATCGTTCGGGTGTGTGCCATCTCTGTAATCTATTCATCCTAGTTGAGATTTGGAGCGGTGGAGGACGTAGGCTATTTGTAGCCGAACCTCGTTACATCTTTGTGTTTGCTTTGCCATCTTCTTCCTATTTCTTCTTCCTTTGGTTTGATAATCCGCTGCGGTGCTCAAGTATTTTACCCTATTGATACCACGGGGTAATCTTTTGCCCTTCGTAGGGATAAGCGAAGCGGTGATCCTTGAGTCCGGTGTCGAGGGAGCGAGAGAGTTATTCTCTCTTTGTTTTCCGACGTTGGTGGGCAGTGCCGGTGTGAGTGGGTTCCGGTGCGGTCGGACGCCAACAATTGGTATCAGACCTATTGGTTTTCTGCAATGGCGGATGAAGGGAAGTTGCGAATTGAGAAGTTCAATGGAACGAACTTCGGGTTTTGGAAGATGCAAATAGAGGATTACCTTTACCAGAAGGATCTCTATTTACCTCTTGGAGGTAGAGCGAAGAAACCAGAGAAGATGTCCGATGAAGACTGGGAGGTCCTCGATCGGAAGACGCTCGGCACCATAAGATTGTCACTTGCATCCCAAGTGGCATTCAACATCAAAAACGAGAAGACGACGATGGAGTTGATGGCAACATTGTCGCGGATGTACGAGAAACCCTCAGCATCAAACAAGGTATTTCTCATGAAGAGGTTGTTTAATCTTCGTATGAAAAATGGCGGCAGCGTAGCAGAATACCTCAACGAGTTCAATGGACTCACGGCCCAGTTGGAGTCAGTGGAGATTAGTTTTGACGATGAGATTCGGGCATTGCTAATTCTCTCCGGATTACCTGATAACTAGGAGGGCCTGGTGATGGCGGTGAGCAACTCTTCGGCAACGGGGAAGTTGATCTTTGATGACGTTGTGAGAGTGCTTCTGAGTGAAGAAGCAAGAAGGAAATCTTCTGGAGCTGCGGAGTCGTCTGGAAGTGCACTAAACACCTCTGACCGGGGAAGACAAAAGAAGGACGGTCGATTTCGAAGCGACTCGAAGTCGAGATCCAGCAGGTCTCGAGCACCTCAGAACAAGGGAGCGAAGTGCTGGAACTGCGGGAAGATGGGGCACTTTAGGAGGGACTGCAAATCTCCTAAAGGGAAGCAAGGCGACCACACCGAAGGAGTCAGCAAGGATCTGGCAAATCTTGCTGAAGACGGTGACATGGATGCCCTCGTTCTATCTTTATCTACCGGTGACGAGTCTTGGGTGATAGACTCGGGCGCGTCCTTCCATGCTACATCCCAACGGAAGCTTCTTGGAGGATATGAGAAGGGAGACTTCGGCAAAGTCTACCTAGGGGATGGAGAGCCTTGCACTATACAAGGAAGGGGAAGCGCGGAAGTGAAGTTGATTTCTGGATCTTCACTTGAGCTTGAGGACGTACGGCACGTGCCTCAACTGCAGAGAAATCTGATCTCTGTTGGACAGTTGGCGAGCAAAGGGTACAAGACTACTTTCACAGCTGATCAGTGGAAGGTATCCAGAGGTTCGTTGACGGTGGCTAGTGGCAAGAAGATTGGGACACTTTATGTCGCCAATGGCACAGAAAACTCTATTGGAGTTGCTGCAGCAGATGTGGACGCCAAGTTATGGCATTGCAGACTTGGGCACATGAGTTATCAGGGACTGGAGGTGATGCACCAGTTGGGAAAGCTGCAGGATCTCAGGAGTGTTGAGATGGACTTCTGTGAGGATTGTATTCTCGGAAAGCAGAAGCGTGTTTCATTCAACAAAGAAGGTAAACCTCGGAAGCAAGAAAAGCTAGATCTCGTGCACACGGACGTGTGGGGGCCTGCACCGGTTTCTTCCATTGGTGGATCTCAGTACTATGTTACTTTTATTGATGATGCTACCAGGAAGCTTTGGGTGTTCTTCTTGAAGCACAAGTCAGAGGTATTTGGGGCCTTCAGGAGATGGCAGGCAATGGTAGAACTCGAGACAGGAAGGAGGTTAAAATGCCTGAGATCAGACAACGGTGGTGAGTATTGTAGCAGGGAGTTTGAGGACTACTGTGCAGAGGCTGGGATCGTCAGGCAGAGGACAGTTCCAGGGACACCACAACAAAATGGAGTTGCTGAAAGGATGAACAGAACAATTAATGAGCGTGCCAGGAGTATGAGGATACATGCTGGATTGCCACAGCAGTTTTGGGCGGAAGCAGTTAACACTGCTGCCTATTTGATCAACAGAGGGCCATCAAAGAAACTTGAATTTGGGATTCCTGAGGAAGCATGGACAGCAAAGAAGATTGATTTGGCGCACTTACGAGTATTCGGTTGTACCAGTTATGTCCATGTTGATTCCAGTCAAAGAAGCAAACTAGACGCCAAATCAAATAAGTGCATTTTCGTTGGATACGGAGGTCAACAGTTTGGGTATCGGTTTTGGGATCCCGAACACAGGAAGATCATTCGTAGTAATGATGTGGTATTCAATGAGAAAATGCAGCAGAGCACTGAATCAGAAACAAAACCTGTTGAGCCGTGTTTTGTGGATCCTGAAGAGGAGTCTACAAATTCTGGTCAGAAGACTCAGTCAGAGCAAGAACCTGAAGTATTGGCACCCCCTCCACAACTAAGAAGGTCCACTCGTAGTACTCATGGGAAGCCTCCTCAAAGGTATGATGGGACTCTTAGTTATTTGCTGCTCACAGATAATGGCGAACCTGAATGCTTCACGGAGGCATTGGAGGTTGATACCAGGAAGGAGTGGGAGTTGGCCATGGATGATGAGATGAAGTCATTGGAGCAGAACCAAACGTGGAATTTGGTGGATCTGCCCAAGGGGAAGAAAGCACTGTCAAACAAATGGGTTTACAGGCTGAAGGAAGAGCAGAATGGGAAGAAGCGATACAAGGCCAGGCTGGTTGTAAAAGGGTTTCAGCAGAGAGCAGGTATCGACTTCACGGAGATCTTTTCTCCTGTAGTCAAGATGAGTTCTATTCGGGCGGTGCTGAGCATGGTGGCAGAAGAGGATCTTCACTTAGAGCAGTTTGATGTGAAGACGCCTTTTCTCCACGGAGATCTCGATGAGGAGATATATATGCAGCAGCCGGAGGGATACATTGCAGCTGGCACGGGTGACTTGGTTTGCAAATTAAAGAAAAGCCTCTATGGTTTGAAACAAGCGCCCAGGCAATGGTATCTCAAGTTCGATAGCTACATGCTTAAGATAGGATACAGGAGATGTCAGGAGGATCACTATTGCTACTTCCGGGACTTCGGTACATCTTACATTATCTTACTATTGTATGTTGATGACATGTTAGTTGCAGGAGCTAGCATGCATGAGATTGCAAAATTGAAGCTGAAGCTGTCAAGAAAATTTGCAATGAAGGATCTAGGAGCAGCGAAACAGATCCTTGGAATGCGGATCAGCAGAGATAGGTCTAAACATATCCTCAGACTATCTCAGGCGGAGTACATCAGCCGAGTACTCAGGAGATTCTGCATGGAGGGTGCCAAACCTGTTGGCACACCGCTGGGTGCCCACTTAAAGCTTTCCAAAGGGCAAAGTCCGAAGACGCGGGTGGAGGAGCTCAATATGTCAAAAATCCCGTATGCATCGGCGGTGGGGAGCTTGATGTACGCTATGGTGTGTACAAGACCAGACATTGCTCAAGCAGTGGGAGTTGTGAGTCGCTTTATGAGCTGCCCAGGCTTGGAGCATTGGCGCGCGGTCAAATGGATACTGAGGTATCTGAAGGGCACGGAGCACATGTCATTGTGCTATGGAGGTTCTGAGATCCAGTTACAGGGCTTTGTGGACTCAGACATGGCAGGGAACTTGGACGGCAGGAGAAGCACGACAGGGTACTTGTTCACCTTGGGCAGTGGAGCCGTCAGTTGGATTTCCAGGTTGCAACCAGTTGTTGCATTGTCGACTACGGAGGCGGAGTATGTGGCAGCCACAGAGGCGTGCAAGAAACTAATATGGCTTCAAGGCTTGATGAAGGAGCTTGGGAAGGAGCAGAAGGATTGCATGTTATATTCAGATAGTCAAAGTGCAATTCATCTGGCGAAGAATTCAGCTTTCCATTCGAGGACGAAGCATATTGACATACGGTACCACTTCGTGAGGTCATTGCTCGAGCAGGGACTCGTCAAGTTGGAGAAGATTCATACAAGTCAGAATCCTGCAGATATGCTGACGAAGGTCGTCACGGTGGAGAAGCTGAGGAGTTGTTCAGCTTCTGCTGGTCTTCATGCTTGAAGACGTTGAGGAGGCATCGTACCTATTTCACTAGGATGATTCAGTTTCAGTGGGAGCACAGAGGAGAGCCAAGTAACAAGAGGATATACCCAAGGTCTCCAAGTGGGAGATTGTTGGGGTATGTGGAGACCTTTGGTGATGAAGAGAATTGAAGAAAAATCAATTCTGCATAGTTTTCTGTCTGGCGGACTGTCGGAGTCGACTCGAGCTTCAGTCGAGTCGACTCGGGAACAGTCGAGTCGACTCGAGGTCCATTGAGTCGACCCGGGAGAAGAAAGGCCGAAAAACCATGTTTCTGTCTGGACTGTCAGAGTCGACTCGAGCTACAGTCGAGTCGACTCGAAGCATCGTCGAGTCGACTCGAGCCACAGTCGAGTCGACTCGAGATCGTGCCAATCATACTGGAAGTTGTCCAGACGTGCCCGAGTCGACTCGAACTAAAGCCGAGTCGACTCGAGCTCGCGGAAATCATACGGATGAGTTTTCTTTTGGTGTTTTGTTGGCGTTTCGACGGCTATGATCATCTGAAGGTCTTGAGACTATATATAGGACTCATGAGAGCCCTAGGGTATAGCTATTGGCCGTATATTTGAGAGAGACTCTTGTTTGTGAGGCTAGGGTTCTAGAGAAGAAGAGGATTGGGATCCTACTTCTTGTGCAAAGGGAATTCTGTGTGAATCTCTTGTAGAGCGATCTCGTGTGATCGTTCGTGTGTGTGCCATCTCTGTAATCTATTCATCCTAGTTGAGATTTGGAGCGGTGGAGGACGTAGGCTATTTGTAGCCGAACCTCGTTACATCTTTGTGTTTGCTTTGCTATCTTCTTCCTATTTCTTCTTCCTTTGGTTTGATAATCCGCTGCGGTGCTCAAGTGTTTTACCCTATTGATACCACGGGGTAATCTTTTGCCCTTCGTAGGGATAAGCGAAGCGGTGATCCTTGAGTCCGGTGTCGAGGGAGCGAGAGAGTTATTCTCTCTTTGTTTTCCGACGTTGGTGGGCAGTGCCGGTGTGAGTGGGTTCCGGTGCGGTCGGACGCCAACACGAACCTCTAATACCTCAAAAGATAGTCCCTGAGCAAATAAATCTGCCAGATCTCTGACTATCTCTCTCCTCTGGCCGGAGATGTGAGATAAACTGCCCATTGATTTCCGGCTCAATGCATCTGCTACAACATTAGCCTTGCCCGGATGATACAGGATTTGGCAGTCATAATCCTTCAACAGTTCTATCCATCTTCTCTGTCTGAGATTCAAATCTCTTTGCTGCTGAATGTACTGGAGGCTTTTATGATCAGTATATATTTCACATTTCTCACCATATAAATAATGCCTCCATATCTTTAATGCAAATATGACAGCAGCCATTTCCAAGTCATGAGTGGGATAGTTTACTTCATGCTTTCTTAGCTGTCTGGATGCATATGCAATCACCTTGCCATTCTGCATCAACACACATCCCAATCCCACTTTAGAAGCATCACAGTAAACTACAAACCCGCCTGTATCTGTGGGTAGAGTCAAAATTGGAGCTGATGTGAGGCAATCTTTCAGCTTCTGGAAGCTCTGTTCACAAGAATCTGTCCAAGTGAACTTAATCTGCTTCCCACATATGCCACACACTGGCCATGATTGGAACTTGGATTCAGTTCTGGCCATAGTGACCGGAGGACGAGGTGCTAATGGTAGAGAAGCATCCTGTGACTGACCTCTTCTCCTCCACTTCCTCTTACGTGGGGCAGGTGGAGCTGAGCGTACAGACTGTTCCGTCGGGCCCTCCGGAAGACTTGCTCCCTCAGATCTACCTCGGCTGCTTTACCCTTTCCCCTTACTCATTTTCCTATGTTCTCTTTCAGCCCTTTCCTCTTTGTTTCTGATCTCCCACTGTTTTGCTTTATCAATCAGCCTAGACAAGGTGGGGACCTCTACTGCCAGCACTGCATTATAAAGCGGAGAAATCAGACCCCGCCTGAATCTTTCTATCCTGGCAGCTTCAGTGGGGATGATGTAAGGAGCATACTTCCCCAATCTAGTGAACTCACGAGCGTACTCAGATACACTCATTCCGGGCATCTGCTTCAGCCTCTCAAACTGAAGAGCCCGATTCTGCCTCTCAGCCGGAGACAAAAACTCATTCATCACTGCTTGCCTGAACTCTTTCCAGGTTGGAGGATTCCTACTGTACAATCTGTCCTCCACGTGCCTCTAGTACCAGCCCCAGGCATCTTCTTTCATTGTGAGCCCTACAAGTTCTATTGCCCTTGCATCAGAATAGGGCAGTCTCCGTATCATCTTTTCAGTCTCCTCCAGGAATCTCTGAGGATCTTCACCTTCTTCCCCCTTAAACTCTGGGGTTCTGAGCCTCAGAAATTCCTGTACAGTAATCCCCTCATCATCTAGAGCCCGCCTGGCCAAACTTCTTGGCACAACTACAGGAGGTGGGATGGATACTACTGACGGGGCAGGAGATTTCCCCCGAGCAATCTGCTCCCTCAGAGCCTGATTCTCCGCCAGTAACTGTTCCATTAATGCATCTCTACTTCCTACCTCTCCTTGATCATCAACCCTCCGTCTATCAGCAGGAGGAGATTTTTCTCTTTGGGGCTCGACATGTGCGGAACCCGCATCCAATGCTATATCTGGCTCCATTCTCCTTGGAAGTATTCTTTATATGTCTCTAAAAGAGTCAAAAAGAGAGGACAGTCGTTACACAGAGCCATAATATATTTTACTGAATTGTAAATGACTCATAAATTAATATACAGAAAAATCCTATGCTCCATAGTATAATCCTATACTTAATTCTGACTCACTCTATTGCTCTGACAGGACTCTTCTTAACCTTTGCTCTGATACCAAGCTTTGTCACGACCCCCGCCCCATTCCCGGCGGGCCGCCGCGACGGTCCTAGGGTGCGGATAGGCATAAGGCCACCAGCCACCGCGTAGAACCCTACTACCTATCAATCATCAATAGATCTTGAAAAATTTGGCATGATACATGCACAAAATGATCACTTTTCCTATAGTGACCTGTCAGGATTATCTCAATACATACAACACACTACCTGTCAGAGCAGCAATCACATAATCCGTCACATAATGAACCTGGACAATATATATCAATACATTATCTCAGGCATATAACTCATCTGTATAAAAATCTGGTTCCCATTCCATCCATGGTCAAACCCATATCCACAACAGGATCTATGACTGTAACTATACACTATATACAATAGAAGGTTCATAATACACCAAAATGTATAAACCTTTATCTACATTATACTATACTATACTATGGAGCGGCACAGCTAGCAGGCAATCTCTAACCCTGCTCTTCTCTATACAATACCTGCCCTGCAATCAAAAATACCAAACTGGGGAGTGAGTATATAAATACTCAGTGAGTGGAGTAGAGAGTACTATGCACATGAGACAGAATATAATCATGGCTCGAGATGAAATCTCAAGATCAATAACAACATGAACATGAACTCAACATAGAGAATATGGAGTAAATCATCAATATCACCACAATCAATATCAACTCATCTGAAGCATATATGGAATAATCAAGTAAACATATATACTACTCATGAATATGCTCAACAGATCATAATGCTGGAACATACAAATCAGGTGTCAATATGCTGAAATCATCACTAGACAGCTGTCGGGAGGTGGGTTTTACGCCCCAGGCGAACCAGCAACAACTCCCTACTGTCACATGCATATGCAGGATAAGACACCATATCGATAAAGTAAATGCTAGACAGCTGTCGGAAGGTGGGTTTTACGCCCCAGGCGAACCAGCAACAACTTCCTACTGTCACATGCATATGCAGGATAAGACACCACACTAATCATGTAAATGCCGGCCAGTATCCAGAACAGAAATCCATCTCACATCTACATACTAAACGGCACCTCGCGGGAATTCTACATCCGCGGAAAGCCATACTGCACCTCGCGGAGTCTTACTATGCCCGGCGGCAAGCAGAATATAAGTCGTAGGACCGGCCGATCCTACGCCTAGGGCCGTGTCCCCCCTAGGAAGGGACTGGGCTCCGCCCACCCAGAAGGCTACTATGTGCACAAAGGCCGATGTTCAACCCCATCGACTATAGGTGTCCTGCAGATACTGTCAAGCCATGCATGAATGCCATAATGCACCCTCCCAATACTCTACTAAAAGGAGCATAATTAAGACTACCACTCACTCGACTCCGACCCAATCATAAACTAACATCAGGTTTGGGAGTGAGGGGTCAAGGGTGTGTAATGCAACTCAATATACCACTGAAATGGGCTCTACAAATCTTTGAAATAGAGGAAATGAAATCAATTTACAAAAGAAGTCATTTCACAATTCAGATCTAATTTAATTACTCATAAAGAGTATAATCAAGGTTACCACTTACAAGTCTTTGAAATAGAGGAAATGAAATCAATTTACAAAAGAAGTCATTTCACAATTCAGATCCAATTTAATTACTCATAAAGAGTATAATCAAGGCTACCACTCATAAGTCTTTGAAATATAGGAAATGAAATCAATTTACAAAAGAAGTTATTTCACAATTCGAAATCAATTTGGTTACTCATCAACCCCTCGTAATTCCTCTCAATGTTCCCTCAAATGTGTGCACAAGATAATCAAGTATGGAGAAACAAAATTATAGAGGAATCTACTACAATATCAATCAATATGCACAAGTGGAATCAATTCACACTTGGCGGTATTCATGAAAATGAATTAAGGATGCTCATGGTGCAAAGTACATGACTCCCACTCACCTGTCAATCCGGCACAGCCCTGATACGCCTCCAAAAATCTACAGCAGGCAGTGGGGAACTTCTTCCTCTTGTTCCCTAGCTTCTTGCCCAACTGTGACATGCATTTACAATACATTTAGTCTTGTATCAAGGGCTATAATCTACGTGCCAATTATAACATAGGGAACTTTAATTGATTCAACTCCCCTGTTCCCTAAATCTTTTCTTTTCTTTCTTCTTTTTCTTTTTAATTAATTAACTCACCATTTATGTGTATTAGGGACTCCTTTGCATGAGTACAAGGTCCCTTTTAGCTTGATCTAGGCTTAATACTCTATTATAGCATGAAATCCCCTATTTTCCACCTGGATGAACAGTAACCCGAACTGACAGTGGGTTACTTCATCCCGGTTTTGATCCACTTTCAGGACTCCAAATTTGATGAAATTTTTACCTAACATTCTACACTCATAGAGGATTCCAAAGAGATAACATGCATCACTATCGGAGGCCGTTTGACCCCCTAAATAATTTGCCAAAGTTGGAACTTTGACACGATTTTTCCGTAGTGTCGGAAAAATTTGTCGAAATCCGATTCTTTCTCTTTTAACCACCTCTACAACCCTTATCTGACCCCTCTAGACTACATCCACCCTTTGTATAGCCTAATATCATCAAAAGACTAGGTAGGAACGGATATTTACCTTTTTCTTTTTTTGAAATCGAGGTCCTTGCGTAGAGGGGAAGGAGATCTACGTTTTTTCCTTTAGCTGGAAGTGCATCCGGGATTTCTTTCCCTTTCTTTTTCTTCTTCTTCTTCCTCTTCCTTTCTTCCTTTCCTTTCCTCTTCTTCTTTTTCTTCCTCTCTGTCGCCTGAGAACCCCTCCCTTTCTTCTCTCTGCTTCATTCCCGTGAGCCACCAACCACCCCATTTAAATCACATCAAAGCACTATTCACCTTTGTTTAATATTATTAAATTCCCATTTTGCCCCTAACACTTCAACATATCTACAACTATGCCATTATCTTTTGATTCCTTCCAATTTTATCCCTTATATCAATTTTAAAGGACTATTCTATCCCTTTTTATATAAAAAAAAAAAAATTTTGGAGTTATTACATCAGGCTCCTGATGTGGGATCTCAGGGTCTAAGGTTTGAGCTTTTCTTTTTGGTACCTTAACCCATGACCCATCTACCTTGTGAAACTCCATTCTACGCATTGTGCTCTCATTATAATAGTCGGTGTTTCTCAAGGGTTTTGCAGGTTCATTTTCTGGAATGTGAACTTTAAAATGTTTGAATACTAGGGTAAGATCATCCCATAGGGTATGCTAAACCTAGAATACCTATGACATATAGCAATGTAGTTCAACATAAGTCTAGGAAGGTTTAGGGGAATCCCTAGTAGGATGTGGTGCATGATAACTAGGTCTCGCTCCGAAACAAAATCGAAGCGACCGGTTTTTGGAAACAAGACCCGGTTGACAATACTCAAAAGTAGTCTCATTTCGGCATTTAGGTCTTGTGAGTTAACTACATCAAGAGGGCCGCAGTCCTCTCTCCCTAATAGTAGGTTTAGGGCTATTTCCCTTTGGGGATGTGAGGTCGGAGCCTCACCGTCTTTAGGGATTTGCAACACGCTAAAAAGGATATCCTCGTTAATCTCTACCAACGTCCCCCGGACATGTGCAGTGTACCCTAAGTCCCCTAAGGCCATATTACTAAACATCTCTCTAACTAGGCCGGGGTAGGTCGATGTATTGAGGGTACAAAGGTATTCCCACCCTTGGGCACGGAGTTTCTCTCCAATAGAGAACCCCTCACTATCTAGAAAATGGAAATCTATGTACCTACCGGTGGTTACTGTGCGATTCGCACAGGAAATGGTCGTGGTTGGCGGAGCAACCGGAGGGGACGGCGTGGATGGCTCTTCCCTCCGTTCCTCACCGTCGGTTGCTACCCTAGGACGCCTCCCACCGGTTCGTCTAGCCCTCTTAGGTGCCATGGATGCTAGGGTTTGTGATGGAGAGCAAATGGAGGCTAGGGTTTTTATTTTTGTCGGGGATGAAAGAGAATAGCTCGGGTCGGCTCGAGCTGTTTCACCTATTTAAAAACCCTCGTTCGGTCCCCGAGACGTCTCCGCGACTGATGCGAGACGTCTCGCCGGGGGGACGTCTCTGCGATTTGCCAGAGACGTCTCCGGCACTGAAAAATTTCAGACTAATTTCTATCTTTTCCCAATTTATTTTACTCAATCACACTAATCAACATGATTTCTTTTGGTGAATACAGAGTGAGTTTGTTTGTGATCCTCCCCCTTAATAATATATCCTATAAAAGTTTAATAATGATTTTTTGAATTATTAACATTGAAATGAGGAATGTTTGACCAAATTTCGAATACCTATGAAGCAGGCTCTGAAAATATCTCCATAAAGAGTCCAAGGGAGGGTAACCATCCTCCGGAAAGTCGAACAATTCGTCATTTAACTTAGATAGATTCATGCTTTCACTTATGTTGACCTTGAGGTGGATTACTAGTTTGAGTAGCAAAGCATTGCAATGCAAGTTCAATTTAATTGCTAGGATCATACAAGCTCAATGCATTCCTTAAGAAGTTGAACCTATCTTTACAAAGGGGCTTTGTAAAGATATCGGCCAATTGATTTTCAGTACATACATACTCAATCATCACATCATTTTTCAGCACATGATCCCTAATAAAGTGATGCCTAATCTCTATATGTTTTGATTTTGAGTGTTGGACAGGATTTTTTGTTAAATTAATTGCACTTGTATTATCACATTTAATTGGTATATTGTCCATTTTGATACCGAAGTCTTCAAGTTGTTGCTTAATCCATAGAACTTGGGCACAACAGCTTCCAGCTGCAATGTACTCAGCCTCAGCTGTGGATAAGGCAACTGAATTCTGTTTCTTGCTAAACCAAGAAACCACATTAGCACCCAAGAATTGACATGTGCCACTTGTGCTTTTTCTGTCGAGTTTGCACCCGGCAAAATCAGCATCGGAATAAGCAATTAAATTTATGTCAGATTGTTTAGAATACCATAAGCCTACATTAGATGTCCCTACTAGATATCTAAAAATTCTTTTAACAGCTTGCAAGTGTGATTCCTTAGGACATGCTTGGTATCTAGCACACATACAAACACTGAATAATATATCTGGTCTACTAGCAGTAAAGTAAAGTAAAGAGCCTATCATACCTCTGTACAATTTGCAGTCTATACTTTTACCTTTTTCATCTTTGTCAAGCTTGCAACTTGAGCCCATGGGTGTGCTGATTTCCTTTGCATCCTTCATCTTGAATTTTTCCAACATCTCCTTGATATATTTGGACTGACTGATGAAGATGCCTTCCTCTGATTGTTTTATTTGTAGCCCAAGGAAGAAGTTGAGCTCACCCATCATGCTCATTTCAAATTCTCCCTGCATAAGCTTGGCAAATTCTTGACAAAGACTATCATTAGTAGCACCAAAAATTATATCATCCACATAAATTTGCACAAGCAATAAGTCATTTTCTTTTCTTTTAATGAAGAGGGTTTTGTCCACATTTTCTCTTTTAAATTTATTTTCAATTAGGAAATTACTTAATCTTTCATACCATGCCCTAGGGGCTTGCTTAAGTCCATATAATGCTTTATGCAATTTAAAAACATAATCTGGACGTAAGTGGTTCTCAAAACCTGGAGGTTGTCCTACATAAACTTCCTCCATTATATAACCATTTAAAAAGGCGCTTTTTACATCCATTTGATAGAGTTTGAACTTGTTGCCCAGTAGATACAACCCAAGAGGGGGGGTGAATTGGGTCTTTTAAAACTTTTAGACTACTTCTAAAACTTTTTGATTAATTATGCTAAGTTGTATAGATGCACAGTGAAATTTAAACTTAGCAACAGTTTGATGTATAGAATGTGACTTGATTGAATATGCTTGCAACTAAAGGATGCGCGGATAAGAGTTAAGCAAGCAATTTATCTAAGTAAGTAAGTGAGTAAGTTAGACAATGACAAGAGGCATTACAAACACAACAAACATATAGTGGTTCGGTGCACCCCAGCACCTACATTCACTCCCCAAGACCTCTTGGAAATTTCACTATAATCCTACAGATTACAGCCGGTTGTTTTACAAGCTCACAACCCAACTTGTTGTTTTACGAGGTCGCAACGAACTCGGTCGGTTTTCCCAGGCTCACCGACTAGAACCACCCCGATTGTTTTCCCGGGATCACAATCGAACCCTTACACCGTTGGTTTCAACCTAGGCTCACCAACAAACCTATTACCGTTGGTTTTCCCTTTGGCTCACCAACAAACCTTAACCCCTTGATTCAATCCCTTGATTGAATCAAGTTACAAGATATTAAAACAAAGGTTTAAAAACAAATCAAAGCTTCTTAAACAAGCAAATATAACAATATAACCAAATAGAGTAAAGAGAAGCCCTCAAACGAGTTTTGAAGATGAAGGAGCTCGGCTTCTTCTTTACTTGACCCTCTTCTGATTTGGCACGAAGTAGAGGATCACCGAGGCAGCACACGGATGGAGAGGAAGCTTTGGGATTCACTTGGATGCTCTTCTTCTCTCTATTTCACTTTGGATGGCCCTTTTGTGCTTATGGGAGATTTCCCTTGTAATCTCTTTGAGATCTCTTCTCTAAATGTTCTTTCCCACTTCCATACCTTCTTCCCTAGCTCTCCTCTTGATTTTATAGCTTTAGATAGCGTGGAAACAAGAATCTAGCCGTTAAAGACAAAAATAGAGCCGTTGGACACAGTCTGTACCTCCTGACAATATTTCCGTTGGGATCGGAGTCGACTCGCGCGATCTGGAGTCGACTCGCCTGTTGCAGGAGTCGACTCGTGCTTGACTGGAGACGACTCGGCCACTGTTCCAAATTTGAATTAATGTGCTCGCTTTGTCCTAGAGTCGACTCGGACCAAACTGGAGTCGACTCGCCAATAGCTGGAGACGACTCGGGCACTTAGGGGTCGGCTCATTCTCAGGAATCCAGAGGACATATTTTCTGATTTTTCTTCCTCGAGTCGACTCGGATTCTCTTGGAGTCGACTCGGCTCTCAGAGCCCGAAAACTGATCCTCTGTATTTTGGGGTCGCGCTGCCTTGGAGTCGACTCGAACTGTCTTGGAGTCGACTCGCCTCTCAGAGACGAAAATACCGTCTTCTGTCTTTGGGGTTGCGCTGTCTTGGAGTCGACTCGGACTTTGCGGGAGTCGACTCGGCTCTCAGTGTCTGAAATTGGCTCTCTGACTTTTTGCCTTGTATTTCTCTGAGAGTCGACTCTCACTTTCTTTGGAGTCGTCTTGCCAACCATCGGAGTCGACTCGCGTTCCACTGGAGTCGACTCGAATCTCAGAACCGAAAACTGCTCTCTGACTTTTCTGCCTGTGTGACTCCTAGGAGTCGACTCATACTACCCTGGAGTCGACTCGGCAAGCATCGGAGTCGACTCGAATTCTTCAGGAGTCGACTCGAGGACTATTCTTTTGAATTTTTCTTTGAATTTGCTCCTCCAACTTGAATCCTTTGAACTTGAAACTTGGGCCAATAAATTGTAGCTTTCTTCCAACTTTTCTTGAGAGCTTTGGAGGCCTTCTTGAATTCTTCCAACTTGCTATGTTCCTTGCAAAATAAATAATCTTTCTTCTTGCAACACAAACATTAGTATTTATACTTCAAGGTTTTGTGATCATCAAAATCAATCTTTAAATCAATCTTTGGGTCATCAGAACTCCATAAAGCATGCATATGCCAAAAGTAGTCTAATAGCCTCTAATCTAGCAACAGGAGCAAAAGTTTCATCAAAGTCTATTCCTTCCTCCTGATTATATCCTTTGGCCACTAGCCTAGCTTTGTTTCTTATTATTATTCCATCTTCATCTAGTTTATTTCTATATACCCATTTGGTGCCTATAATTGAAACATTAGGGGGTCTTTTCATTAGAGTCCAAACTTCATTTCTTTCAAATTGGTTTAATTCCTCTTGCATAGCATTCATCCAATTTTCATCTTTTTCCGCTTCTTCTAGTGATTTAGGCTCGATTTGTGAAACGAATGCAAGATAATTACTAGTGTTTCTTAAAGAGGATCTAGTTCTTATTCCTTGTGAAGGATCACCAAGGATTAGATCCCTTGGATGACCATGTGCATACCTCCATTCCTTAGGAAGATCTTGATTTCTCGATGGAGGTTGATCTTCTTCATCTTGCTGAATTGTATCTTCTTTGATCTCATCCTCATGTTGTTTGTCTTGTATGGAGAATTCCTTCATTCGGTCTTCAAGTATACCTGCATCACCATCTTCTTCTTTTCTAGAAGAATCTCCATTAGCTTCATCAAAAACAACATGAATGGATTCTTCAACAACGAGAGTTCTCTTGTTGAAGACCCTGTATGCTCTACTAGATGAGGAATAACCTAAGAAGATCCCCTCATCTGATTTAGCACTAAATTTACTTAGATTGTCCTTTTCATTGTTTAAAATAAAGCATCGACAACCGAAAACATGAAAATAGCTTATATTTGGTTTCTTACTTTTTATCAACTCATGTGGTGTTTTCTTTAAGATGGATCTAACTAAAGCACGGTTTAAAATATGACATGAAGTATTTATTGCTTCAGCCCAAAAGTACTTTGGTAAATCCGATTCGCACAACATGGTACGAGCCATATCTGCTAGTGTGCGATTCTTCCTTTCTACCATCCCGTTTTGTTGGGGTGTCCTAGGTGCCGAGAAATTGTGATTGATACCATTTTCTTCACAAAATTTTTCAAAATACTGATTTTCAAACTCGGTACCATGATCACTCCTAATTGCTTTTAGTTTAAGATTGAGTTCATTCGAAACCCTATTATGAAACTTGATAAAAGCGGGAAAGGACTCATCTTTGTGTGCAAGAAATGAAATCCATGTAAAACGTGAAAAATCATCAACAATTACAAGACCAAATTTTTTACCCCCCAGACTAGCAGTTCTAGTGGGTCCACATAAATCCATGTGAATTAGTTCTAAGGGTTTTGATGTTGAAAGAGCTTCTCGTTTGTTTCCCTAATTGACATGCAGCACAAATTTTGTTCTTTTCAAAATCTATTTTTGGTAGTCCTTTGACTAGATCTTTTGTAATCAATTTAGAGATTAAATCCATGCTAGCATGCCCTAACCTACGATGCCATAACCAACTAGTCTCATTGACTTTGGGATCCATGGCTACAAGACATTGGCCATCCTTCATGGTGAGATCATCAAGATCTACCATGTAAACATTTCCATGCCTATGTCCTGTAAGTATGATCTCATTGTCAACTGGACTACTAATTATGCAAAGTGAAGATTCAAATGACACTTTAAAGCCCTTGTCACAAAATTGACTTATACTTAATAAATTATGTTTGAGTCCATTAACTAACAATACATTGTCAATAAATGAGGAGGGTGATATGGAGATTTTACCAACACCAATGATTTGACCTTTAGCATTGTCTCCAAATGTGACTACTCCTTCTTTTGATTTTAAAGTGATGAAGAGACTCTTGTCACCGGTTATATGCCTTGAGCAACCACTATCAAGATACCACATTCTCTTTTTATTCCCGGCTGCAAGGCATACCTGCAAAATGATCATGTGAAGCTCTTAGGTACCCAAGTTTTCTTGGGTCCTTCGTGGTTAGTGTAGTTGGTTCCCTTAGGCACCCATACTTTAGTTATGTTTTTAGCTTTTACAAATGTACTCTTGTTAGTTTGGATCTTTCTTTGAATACAAGAGTAGGCTTTATGTCCACTTTTTCCACAATGAAAGCATGTAGGTTTTTCAGTTTTGACATCTTTTGCTTTCACAAAGAAATTCTTTAGATACTTTTGTTGCTTGTTAGTTTTATATCCTAATCCGGCTTTATTAAAAACAGCTCTTTGATTTGAAAGAATAAGATTTAATTTCTCAGAGCTTTGTGTAAATTTTTCAACAATTGGTTTGTACTTATGTACCTCATTCTTAAGATCCAAATTTTCTTTAACTAGTTCTTCCTTATCCTTTTTAAGGGATTCAACATTTTGTGCAAGTGAGGTATTATTATTGAGTAGAGATTTAACTTTTAGATTCAATTCCTTAATTAGTGTTTTTGCCGTTTCATTTTCAATGCTAAGTTTTGAATTTTTATTTTCTAGATCAATGGTGTTAACATTTTCAACGCTCTCTTTCTCAATCAATAGTTTTTTAATATCATCCTTTAGTTTTTGATTGGAGGCCTTTAGTTCTTTATTCTTTGCTCCTAACATACTACAATCACTCATAAGTTCTTGAAAAGCTTCATATAATTCTTCTAAAGTAAAATTTATAGTTGAGCTTTGACATACCTCGTCGTTTTCAAATGCCATGAAGCACAAATTTGCGGTCTCTTCCTTCTCTTCCTCGGAGGAGGATGTGTCACTATCGTCCCACGTTGCCTTCAACGCCTTCTTCTTCTTCTTTCCAAAGTGCTTCTTTTGTTGAGGGCATTCGGAACGAACGTGTCCCGGTCTCTTGCAATCATAGCATATGATTGGGTCTCTTTCTTTTTTCTTTTCTTTTTTCCAATCATTTCTCCCTCCAAATTTCTTTCTTGGAAAGGGTTTCTTTCTTCTCATGAATTTCTTAAACTTCCTTACTATTAAACCCAAGTCCTCATCTTCGCTTTCTTCTTCACTCTCACTACTTTCTTCTTCACACATACTCGAAGTAGCCTTGAGTACAATTGTCTTCTTCTTTGGCAACTCTTCTTCATGTTGCTTCATTGTGAGCTCATGCGTCATCAATGAGCCCAATAGTTGTTCTAGTCCCAAAGTGTTGAGATCTTTGGCTTCTATGATCGCCGTGACCTTTGCTTCCCATGCTTTCGGCAAAGACCTGAGAATTTTACTCACAAGTTCCGGATTAGTATAGGATTTACCCAAACTCTTTAGACCATTAATTATATCGGTGAAGCGTGTAAACATGCATGTGATGGTTTCATTGGGTTCCATCTTAAACAACTCATATTTGTGAACTAGAATGTTCACTTTAGACTCTTTGACTTGATTCGTACCCTCGTGGGTAACTTCAAGCCTATCCCATATTTTCTTGGCGGAACTACAGGTGGAGACTCTATTGAACTCATTTACATCTAGAGCACAGAATAATGAGTTCATGGCTCTAGAATTGAGTTGAACCATCTTACTGTCATTCTCATCCCAATCCTCCTCAGGTTTGGGAACTTGAATGCCATTAACCATGTGAGATGGTTCGTGTGGTCCCTTGATTATGACCCTCCACAAGGCATAATCTTGTGCTTGAATAAAAATCCTCATTCTAGTCTTCCAATAGGTATAATTTGTCCCATTGAAGAGTGGAGGTCTATTGGTTGCCTGCCCCTCAGCAGGAACATTGTTAAAGGGTGTTGCCATCTAGATCTTTGGCTAAGACAGTTAGGTCTTTCAAGAAATACACAGAGCACCCGCTCTGATACCACTTGTTGCCCAGAGATGGTCACCCAAGAGGGGGATGAATTGGGTGTTTTAAAACTTTTTGCCTAATTAAAAATAAAACACACAAATGTATGAACTAAAGTAAAGATAGAGGTATGAGAACAATCAATCGCAAACACAAGGTTTTATAGTGGTTCGGAGCTTCCACTGCTCCTACATCCACTCTCCAAAGCACCTTTGGGAATTTCCACTATAATCCAAGATTACAGTCCGGTAGTTTTGCGAGTGCACTACCCAACTCGTTTTACACCGGACTAACAACGAACCCTATAATCCCCAATTTCACCTAGGCTTGGAACGCCTTTCCCTTGTTCCAAGTCCCTTGACTGGAACAAGCACAATATTGAAAAAGTTTTACAAGGATTTAAAAGCTCTCAAGAAGCAAATAAAACAGTGAGAAATAATAGAACCCGGAAGAACCCTTTTAGCCGTTGGAAGCGTGGGAAATGGTGGTTCTTCCGATGTGGATCGCGTTGGCTTGAATGTGAGCTTTGAATGCCTAGCGGAAGAGAGTAGTTGAGCACGAAATCACTTGGGAAGCTTGAAGGCACTTGATTTCTTCACTTAAATGCACTAACTCCCTTGAACCTCTTTTTCTTTCTTCTCTCTTGAATGATCTTGTGTTGGGTTGGTCAGAAGTTATTGGAAAGCACTTAAGAGCTCCCTTTTATAGCCCAAAAGGCAAATATAGCCGTTAGAGATAAAGTTAAGGGAGTTTGAAATTCAAACCAAACCTGAAAAAGTTGTCAGTCGCGTCCCAGGCGCTTCGGAGACGTCTCCGCTTCAACGCGAGACGTCTCGGCTGTAAGATTTTACTTTTGACGTTGTTTGGGGTCGACTCGGCGCTTTACGGGGACGACTCCGATGATGAACGGTTTGAATCCTTGTTTTTCTGTTTTTCTGAGAGGGTCGCCTCGGCACTTTACGGGGACGTCTCGGCTTGTTTGCGCTTTTTGCATGGGGACGACTCCGCTGCCTTGGGGACGACTCCGCCGTTATATCTCCGAAAAACAAGTCTTCTGGAATTCTCTGAGAGAGTCGACTCCGCTCTTTCAGGGGACGTCTCCGCTGCCTTATCACCGAAAAAGACATCCTCTGGAATACCCTGAGAGAGTCGACTCCGCACTCTCTGGGGACGACTCGGAAACTCAGCTTTTACTTGCGGGGACGACTCCGCGTACTGTGGAGACGGCTCGCGCGCATCTCTTGAAATCGGCCTTTCTGCCGCCACTGAGAGAGTCGACTCCGCTTCTGAGAGAGTCGACTCCGACCCTGCGAGACGCCTCGCCAGGTGCCGGGGACGTCTCCAAACGTGCCAGTTCTTCCTGTTTGTGCCAGAGACGTCTCTGGAACAAACCGGAGACGTCTCGGCTGTCCCTGATCTGTTTTCTTCATCTCAAAAATTCTTCAATAAATTCATAAAAATTATGGGAACTTGCCTAGACATTTCTTAACAATATTCTTAATTAAACACATGAAATCCTCAAGTAAATTGTTAAGATAAATGGAATTATACTCTAGTGTTTTGTATTCATCAAAATCCATTAGGGGGTCAACAACCTCTTCCCTCCTCAAGTGCCTCCGCCCTTCGAAAGCGGATTATGTCATGCGAGAGGTCCATGAAGAAATCTGTGGGAACCACCTAGGAGGTCGGGCACTGGCCTACAAGATTCTACACTAAGGATATTACTCGCCAACACTCCAGAAAAACGTTGCGGACTTCGTCCAAAGGTGCGACCGATGTCAGCGAAATGCCAACATTCAACGCCAACCCTCAGTCCCACTGACCTCGATCAGTGCTCCCTAGCCATTTGCCCAATAGGGGATCAACATCTTGGAGCCATTTTTTCAAGCCACAGGACAAAAAAAGTTCCTCATCGTCTCCATCGACTACTTCACCAAGTGGGTCGAAGCTAAGCCGGTGGCCCAAATCTTCGAGCCGAAAGTGCGAGATTTCATTTGAAAATCAATAATTTGCAGGTTTGGGCTCCCCCGCATCCTCATATCCGACAACGGCCGTCAGTTCAACAATGCCTGCTTAGGAAGTTCTGCTCCGAGCTCGGCATCGATCATCGTTTCATCTCAATCGCTCATCCACAGGCGAATAAAGAAACAGAGGTGACAAATCGGACCATCCTTCAAAGACTCAAGGCCAGGCTCGACCGATCCAAAGGGCAATGAGTCGAAGACCTCTACAACATCCTCTAGGCCTATAGAACAACGTTTCGAATCCCAATTGACGAAACTCCCTTCAATTTGGCCTACAGGACAGAAGCAGTCATCCCCCTAGATATCGGGTTCCCATCGCCAAGAGTAAAGAGCTACGACACGACTTCCAACTCATCGCGACTTAGAAATAACTTGGATCTCCTCAAAGAAACAAGGGAAGCCGCTCGAATTCGTATGGCAAGATACCAACAGAAGGCGGCATAATACTACAATTCCAGGGTGAGGGTCAAGCTCTTTAAAAAAGGAGACCTTATCCTAAGGAAAGCTGAGGCTTCTCAACCTACCGAACAAGGGAAGCTTGCCTCGAACTGGGAAGGACCGTATCGAATTGCTCGAGTCCAACGGCTCGAAGCATACAAGTTAAAGTCCATTGATGGGACCCCCATTCCCCGAAGCTGGCACTCCAAGAACCTTCGAACGTATTATCAGTAAAACCCCTCGGGGGTCTTCGATGTTTGAGAACATTGCTAATAAGACATTTCTCCTGGTTTTCTCTTAATTATTCAATGATTCTTCTGATGATAATTCGCTTGTGAACTCCAGGATCCTGAGATGATTCAAGTCCTTAAGGGGAATCTAGCGATATCGGGATGCCCCGACCAAGCTCGGGATGCCCCGACCAAGTTCAGATGTTTCAACCAGATTCAAGGTAACCTACTGTGACAACCTCGAGTCCTATCTAATGAACAGAATCAGAGCCATAGTCAAAAATACCTAAGGCAAAAGCTACAAGTCAAGAAGCACTCAAGTTTCGACGGCCAAACATCAACCCAGCCTCGACTCACACTACAACCGAGTCCAAGCCTAAAGACTTAGCGAAATTCTTCAAAAATTCGAGCATAATAACATAGCGGAATTCTTCAAAAACATCAGAATCACTTGAGAGAGCCGATGATGCGCGAGGTCCAAACCCAAGCCGTCGAAGACAAGGGCCCATTGAGAAAGCAAGCAGAAGCAAGTTTAGAAGCACAACAAAATTGAAAAACACATTGCTTTCATTGAAAAAGCCCTAAGGCTAAGTACAAAAACTGAGGTTGGCCCATACAATGCTTTCGGCAGCCAACCTCACTGGCAAAATACAAGCAGGAGAAAAAGAAAAAGAGAATCAGGCTGCCTCTGGAGCAGAGCCAACTTCAGGGTGACCTCGAAAGCGGCCTTAAGCGCGATCTCGAGAGCAGCTTCATGGGTGACCTCGGAAGTAGCATCAGGCACGATCTCAGGAGTAGCTTCATGTGCGACCTCGGGAGCAGATTCAAGAGTCACCTCTCCTGAGAGGTCCTCACGAGCGACTTGTTCAGCTACCCCGGCCTCAGCCTCGACAACGGTACGCTCGGTCTCGGCTACAGGACTCTCGAGCGCGCTGTCAAGCATGCCCTCATCCTCAGAGCTCCCGGGCGTGCTGTCGTCCTCAGCGACCCCTAGACGAGCTTGGAGACCGCTGAGGTCGAGCTTAGGGCAAAGCTTCCAAACTTGGGACCGGCAGTCCTCGAAGCCACGTATAAGCCCGCCAATTGCGTCCTCCTCCATCAAGTTCCGAAACTCGGCTGATTTACGGAAGATCTGCACCGCATTCCAGGCTCACTCCGTCACCCTCTTCTCTTGAGCCTCGAGCTGCTTGATCCTCAGTCGGAGAACTCCTGCTTCATATTTAAGGCCCAAGAGCTCATACTGGGCATCGGCCAAGCAGGCCTCGGCAGCACGAAGGGTTGACCTGGCGAGGGAGTGCGAAGCCTCCTCCTCCTGAAAACGCTTAGCCATAAGCTTGAGCTTGGATTCAAGAGCTTCCAGCTTCACGGTGGATTCTTTCCACCTGGCCTCGCTCTCGGTGAGCTTCTTCACCGCAACCTCCTCCCCTCTCTGGCTCCTCCGAGCCCGAGCCTGGTAGTCGGCCACCGCAGAGACAAACATATCGATATCGTGGAGGTGCTGTAACAAGAACAAGCAAAGGTCAACCAAGACTGAAAATCCGACGGGGCATGAAAATGAAAGAGCAGGAAAAAACTTACCCTGATGGCCGAACAGTAGGCTTGATCAACAAAGTCGCTGACTCTAATGGCGTGGAGCTCGATGCGGTCAGCCGGGAGCAGTGTGCAGCGGATGACTTAGCGAGCGACTTCGCTATTATGAATTGTGGAGTCATCCTCGAAGATTGCCCACTCGGGGCAATAGAGCTTTCTCTCGGGGCGATGTTCAACCGCCGAAGAACTCGGGACATCAGGCCCCGAAGGACCCGGCAAAGGAGCCTGAGAAGAGCTCGGGACCCCTAGGCCGCTCCCCGCCTCGGGTCCTGAGCGCCGCAGACGGATGACTTTATGGGTCCTAGAAGGGCCCGAGTTCGGGCAAGCACGAGTCGATGGCTCCTCCGCAGCCTCGGTAGAAATTGCACACTCAACAGAAGTAGCGCGCTCAGTAGGGGGAGCCTCCTCCGGTCCAGGCTCCCCAGCCCCCTTTCGGCTGTTTTTTCGAACAAGCTGAGGGATTTCAACCTCAAGATCTTCGATGGGAGCAGAAGTCGAGGTAGTCCTAGGCTTCTTCCTCGGGACTGGACGAGCTCCGCTGGCCTCTGCCACCCTCTTGTTATACCGAGCTAGGAGAGCGTTGTTGCTAGACACCATCCTCGAAACTTGTAGAAAAAAAAGAAAAAAGCTAAAGCAAAGCAAAGCCCCCAAACCGACTGAGGAAATAAAGAAAAAAAGAAATATTAAGGCGACGAATTAGAAGAGGAGCAGTACGACCACTTTTACCCATAGGGCGCACCGAGCTCAGGCCAACGTTCATCAGAGCCTCCTCGCTCAGGAGGTCGTTCAAAAAAATGTCTCCCTCGAGGCTGTGAAGAGCGTCGAGAATCTTCTGTTTGCTCACCGAAAGCTTGGGGGGCTTGTTGATGGCCTTGAGCTGGGGCAGCCCCCATGATGGGTCGAACTCTCACGTGCGCTCGGAGGATAGGAAGAAAAATTTCTCCTTTCACCCATGAATGGAGGAAGGAGCACCTCGAAAAAATGGCCTATTACCCCGAAGGGCAAGGTAAAGCCATTCTCCATCCGCGGGGTTAGATTTCAACATGAAACACCGACGAAAGACATTCACCGAGGTCGGTATCTCGTGCGCAAGGTAAAGTGATAAAAAGCCGATGATAGTCCTCCACAAGTTCGGAGCGAGCTGCGTTGGGATGAGCTGGTACGCCGCCAAGAGCTCGTTCACAAACCCTGCAGAGAAAATCGCAGGCCGGCCCAGAGTGTTTTCACGTACACTCCGATCCGACTCGGAGGAGGTCTTGTAACCCGGTCTTCCAACCTCGCAGGCTCAAGGCGAAACCCGCGCTAAGGGAAAAACTGAGCTCGAATCAGGTCCAATTCCTCCTCGGCCAAGTTTGGCCCGATTCCATCCGGGCCATGGCCCATCTCCGATACGACCCCCTTCCTAGGGAAAAGGTCCCTACCGGAAGACGAAGCACCACACGATATTGTTGTGCTCACCAAGTAGAAAAGATAAAGCAGAAGAAAGGAGAAGGAAAAAAAAAGTGATAGTCCTCCGAACAAACATAGGTAAGAGACCTACTGTGGGTTTCACCGAAATCATTGACGGCCGGAAGCGAGGGATTAAGGCGATCACCGGAAAGCGCCTGGAAGCGCCATCGGAGAAAGCTAAACAAGGATTGGGAGAAGAAGAAAGCGAAACAAGAAGAAGACAAGAACTACGGCGGCCAAATGAAGGCTTTTAAGGCCGGGCCAGGATTTATAGAGACCCTCCCGACGGTTTAGATCGACAAGACTAAGTCGCGCCCCCCGTTTAGATCGCGCCACGTGCCGACCTCAGAAACTGAACCAGCGTATCAACATTGGATCGTCGCCTTAAAGGCAAAATCGAAGTGGCGTCCTGTCAGGTACTGGAGCCTCATGATGAACCCACGGCTCAAAATCACTTCGAAAAGCAAAAAGCAATCTGCTCATGTTATCATTGAAGATGCTCAAAAGAGTTCAAAACGACAAAACAATTCAAAATCGCCTGATCTCATCGGCATGATAAAGGTAATTACTTCCTTCGCCCGAGCTCCGAAACAGCTTGAACTCGGAACTCGGAGGGTAGTGTTGAGAAAAAAATGGATCACCTAAAACGCGTGGTCAAACTGCCGGCACTCAATGGTGAATGTAACAATGGCAAATATGCTCTCGGCAGTTCCGACCTCAGAGCGCCCGATCTTGGAGCGCCCAGTCTCGGCATCGACAACCACAGAGCCCACAACCTCGATCTCGGCATGGCCTTTGCAGGCACAGTCTCGGCAAAGTTAAGCTCGGTCGACTTCATGACCAGGGAAGACCCAGTCAAAGGGAGAAGTAGACCTTCCCACCACACCGAAAATCAAGCCCTCCATATCCGGGATCAAATCCTACGATCTTCGCCTCAACGGCTGTCAATATTTGAATGCACCCGATCTCAACGGATCGTCAGCTAACCCGAAATCTCGGGTCGTTATGGTAACTCATTGATTCACGCAATCACGTCCGATCACAGGTAACCACTGCACCCCCTATAAAAAAGGGAGAGAGCTCTAGGCAAGGGATCGGTTCTTCGGCCCCAGCTAATATATTCTTATATCCTTCCTCTCCATTACTTTTCCCCATTAAAAAAAATCTATCTCTGACTTAATCATCGGAGGGCCGGCGTCGGAAACCCCGGCCAACTTCTTGCAGGTCCGCCGGAGACAGCCATCCACTGCCAAGCCAGCCGGAGCTCCTCCTCCTCGGTCAGCAGTCACCCTCGGGTTCAAATTCCAGCAACAAAAATAAATCACCAAAACCTCAAAGAATTTTAATGAACCAAATAACCAAGAACCAGACTATAGATAAGAACCAACCGAAACCGAAAACAAGAATCCAAAGAACATTGTAACCAAAGTATAAATCAAGAACCGCCAGTAAAATCCAAGAAAAAGACAAGATACTAAGAAACGAATAATCAAGTAACCAGGAACCATATCAAGAATACAGACAAAAATCAAAACCCATAGAAATCAAGAACGTCTCTAGAGTCCAAATAACAACAAAACAAAACTAGAGATCAAGAAGCGTCACTAAAATTCGGAAAAAAAAAACAAGAAAACAAGAAAGAAACTAATCAAGAACCACATCAAGAATCCACATGAAGGCTAGGAAAGGGGGAACGGATTGGTTGGATCTTTCCGTCGTTTTGGTTTTCTGGCGGTGGTGGAGGTCGATAGCCGATGGCTTGCCCTTACCGGTGTTCACGTTTTCCGGCGGTGGCGGAGATTGATAAAAGATGGCTGGCCCCTTACTGTCGTTCTTGTCTTCTGGAGGTGGCGGAGGACGATAGCAGGTGGCTTGCCCGTTGCTGTCGTTCTCGTCTTCCGGCGGTGGCGGAGGCCGATAGCAGGATCGCGGCTCCAGGGACGCGAAGAAGAGGGCCGACGCCAGGCTCGTCCCCGCTCGCTCGATCGCCGGAATCTGATTGATCGTCGGGAGAGAAGGGGTCGAGAGCGGAAGGGAGGACGAAAAACTTAGGCGGGGCCAAAAACGGGCGAAGGGGCGCTTTTTTTTTTTTTTGTAAAAACGGCTACTCATATCATATAGTACGAACGTGAGTACAGCCCTCCAAGTCACGGGAGAGTAAAAGGTACAACTGTGAAGGGACGTCTACATCAGACGTCCACAAAAAAGCACCTGAGTGCCGAGCGACAAAGGAGGCGACCCAATCTGCTGCCCGGTTCGCCTCCCTAAACACGTGTGCTGCCTGAAAATCAGCCATCATCTGAGCCATCCTACGGGTCTCTCGAATGAGGGGATGGCCATCCCCAAACCGATCCACACCCCGAATCAGATCAATGACCACCGATGAATCACCCTCGAGGTACACCCGCTCGGCCCCGGCTAACTGCCTCGCAAAGGATAAGCCCTCCCAGGCTGCCTGTAGCTCTGCACCAACCACAGTAAATCCAGGCGTACGCCGTCCTCCTGCTGCTACCATCCTGCCACAATGGTCCCTGACCACAAAACCGACCCCTCCGCACAAGCCATCTACCGACCTACTCCCATCAAAGTTCACCTTGAGATAGCCAGAGGGTGGGGGTGCCCAAGAAACAATGGCAAACCGTGGCGCTGAAGCAGCGTGGTGAACACCCCAGATATCCCTGACCAGCCTAGAAGTGACTACCGAAGTCGCCCCAACAACCTCCCTCGCAAGCAGCAGCGCCCGGTCTACCACCAACCTCGGAGGCGCCCTCCTCCCCTCAAATATACCAGTATTCCTGTCCAACCATATATGGTAGGACAGGTATGCTACACAGATCCCTGCCTCAACAGATCTGGGATGCCGCATGGAAACTCTCAGCAGATGGATCAGATCCTGCACCAGCATCACCGAGGCTGGTAACTGTATCGGTGACCTCCTCCATATGTCTCGGGCCCTAGGGCACTGCAGCAAAACATGCTCCATAGTCTCCTCAATATCTGCACAATCCTCACAAAACTGAGGGATCCTCATGCCACGCCGCGCTAGCACACTCCTAGTCGGAAGGCAGCCCCACGCCACCTTCCAGATGAAGAGTGCCACGCGCGGGTGCACCCGCATCCTCCATATCCACCGCCCCTCAAACTGTCGGACTGGCTCCCTCCTGAACACTGCATGAAGATCCCTAGCTCGCACCCGTGATCGCCCCGTCGGTATCCATACCAGCCTATCCGCCTCCCCCCTAGGGGTCGCTCGGGCTAGAACCAATTCTGCCAACTGCTCTCCAAAAACCTCCCGAACCAACCCCTCTCTCCATCGCCCTCCCTCGGCATCCAGTAAGTCACTGACCCTCCACCCTGCTAATCTCGCCGAGTCCACCATGGTCGGCATACTGCATAGCGGTACCTCAGTCACCCATCTGTCCTCCATCACATCGATAGACAGACCGTCGCCAATAGCCCATCCGATCTCCGGAAGCACCACCGTAGCTCTGGCACACATCTCCCTCCACACCGGGGAATGACGACGACCCCCACGCACGCCCGGTACCAAGGCGCCATACTTAGCCCTCATCAGCGAGGACCATAGACTCTCGGGCTCAAGCACAAATCTAGCCACATGTCTGGCTAGCAGGATCTCACGCCTCGCTGCCAATGCCTGAACCCCCAAACCACCACAGCTAGTAGGCTGGCACACCACCTCCCATGCCATCAAGTGAACACCACCTCGACCACTGCTCCTCCCCCATATGAAGTCCCTGAACAACCGCTCCAGGGATCGCAGGAATCTCACCGGAACAATGGCATTAGTAAGCAAATAGATAGGGACTGACAACAGAACCGAACGCACCAAGGTGATCCTCCCTACCATAGACAGAGCATGCATCCGCCACCCCGCTAATCTGCGTCTGATACCAAGCTCACACGGCAGACAATCCCCACTCCGCAGCAGCCGGTCGGACAATGGGATACCCAAATATGTCATCGTGCCCACCTGCTCACCGACCCCCAGAATCTCCACTATCGAATGCTTCATAGCCAGTCTGGTCTTTGGGCTGAAGATGATGGCTGACTTGGTCAAATTGACCCTCTGACCTGACGCTGCACAGTAGACCTGGAGAATCTGACCTATAACCCGGGCTGACTGACGCGTCGACCTGGCAAGAAGCAAACAATCATCGGCGAAGAGTAAATGAGATATCGCAGGGGCCCCAATCGCCGGTCTATAAGCCTCCAGCTCCTGAGTGTCCACAGCCTGGCGCAGGGATCTAGACAGGGCATCTGCACAAATGATAAACAGTAGCGGGGATAGGGGACACCCCTGGCGCAACCCTCCAGATGACACAAAGAACCGGGACGGCGTGCCATTCACCAGAATGGCAAAGGAAGGGATCCGAATGCAGCCCATAACCCAACTAATCCACCTCTCATGAAAACCAAACCCCTGCAAAGTCTGCTGCAAGAAATCCCATCTCATCCTGTCATATGCCCGCTCCATATCAAGCTTAATCCCCATCAAGCTTCCCCTCACCGGGGCCCTACCGAGATCAAACATAAACTCCTGGGCAATAAGCACATTATCAGATATGCACCGCCCCTCCAGGAAAGCCCCCTGCTCTGAACCAATGAGTCTCGGGAGGACAACTCTCAGCCTAGCAGCAATAATCTTGGCCGTGGCTTTGTACAAGGTCGTACAAAGGCTAATCGGCCGGTAATGACTCGGTTCCGTAGCGTCCTGCCGCTTCGGAATCAAGGTAATAAAGGTCCGCTGCCAATCTGCCGCCATCACTGCCGTGTCGAAGAACTGCTGTATGGCCGCCGTCACATCTCGTCCTACAATCATCCAGTATCTCTGGAAGAACATCGGAGGGAAGCCATCCGGCCCCGGAGCCTTGTCTCCCTCAAGGGACCATATCGCCTCTCTGATCTCCCTCTCCGACACCGGACTGATCAACGCATCAGACTCATCCTCAGATACCCCTGTCGACGGCGGTGGAATACCCACCGTACTCCCTCCTGTAGTCTGCTCGGTCCACCTGGCCCTGAAGAAACTAACCATAATCCTCTGAATCATATCCGGATCCTCTGTCAACTGCCCATCCTCACCCCTGATAACTCTGATCCTGTTCTGATGCCTTCTAATAACTGTCGCCTGGTGGAAGAACCTAGTATTTCTATCCCCTCCAAAATCCACTGGAGGCAACGACACCATCATATAGGCAACGACACCATCAGCCAGCGTTAGCCGGACGCAACGAAAAAAATTAAATAAATAAAATAATAGAGATAGTTGTACCAAAAAATATAATAGTATAATTGACAACTGGTGTGACGTTATAAAGGCCGTTGCAATGGATTCGATGTTTTCACTGGATTTAAATTTTGAGATTCATTAAGACTGCAACTACAAGTATAATTTTGTATAAGATCGCCTGTAACTAAATATACACTGCAACAGTAATTTTGTATAAGACTAAGCCTGTAACTAAATATACACTGCAACAGTAATTTTGTATAAGCCTAAGCCTTTTAACTAAATGTACATTGCAACTGTAATCTCGTATAAGACAGTATCAATCATCACCACTACCAACCTCGACGAAATTGATTTATTTGAGGTTGATGACGGCTTAGAGCGGTGGAAAAGTTGATGGGCCAGCACGCTTGCCAGACACCCATTGGACTATAAATGCGACGCCTCTGAGCCAACCAATGAAAATAATTCGAGATAACTCCCCTAGCGTAACCGTTCCAACCATTTATGAAAAATCCGAAAAAAATCTCTCCCGTGTGTTTTTTGCATGCTAATTAGCATGCTCTAACCTCAAAAAGCCACTTATTACCACGCAAAAATAACTTGAGATAACTCTTGAGATAGCTCTTGCAATAGCTTTTACTACCTTGCCAATTGAGAAAGAATTTTTCTATGCCTAAGTCAAAATCTAGAAATACAATTGGACTCTCCCATGCCATATTAGACTAAATGGATCGATATTTCTATATGGAACTATATTTGCCTGCAATTCAGATGTTCCACAATACATACCAGGTTCACATAGAACAACCAAATATTTTATTTCTTCTTTTAGGATTTATGCTATATTATGTTTGATGCAGTTTTTTCTAAAGACTACTTGGCAATTTTTTCCTTCTATAGTTATTTTGATTTGTATTATTCATTAAATATCTTTTCTCTAGGGTTGCAGATATACGAGGAGCAAGGGGAAAAGCTTCTACAACAGCCTCCCCCAGCTCTCCTCCTTTATCACTTCTAGCTAAATATCTTCTTCTTCTTCTTCTTCTTTTTTTTTTTTTTTTTGCTTTAACAAAAGAAGAAGGGGGGGAGGAAGGGGGAGCCCACCCCCGTGTAGCAGCCCCCATCCCGCCAGGAGAATATTCGATACGGGCAGAAATGACCGTATGTTGGACATCCCGACCGGTTTTACTCATACCTTCCCCACCCGTGGGCCCGGCTCAGTAAACCCTCTGGGCTCCGGCACGAATACCACATATAAGTACGTCACATCTAGCACCACTGAGGCTACCAGTAGAGCGATACGCCCTTCCAGACCCCGTGTCCGAGCAGGAAGCATCCGGTCTTCACAATTTAATCAACGCCCGTGCGTTTCGAACTCGAAACCACTAGGCTACCACCTCAATGATAGCTAAATATCTTTCGGTGGAGGAAAAGGAAGCGACTAGGCGCATCTGACGATGCAACGAGTTCATGAACAAGTAAATGAAGGAGCCAGCGAGTAGTGAGTGAAGTACAACAATCATTTGTTAATTCTACTATATTGTAAAGAGGCTTGATTATCATAAATTGCTATTTTAATAATAACTTCTTTTTCCCGGTAGCTTAGAAGCTTTCTTAAATGAGAAAACTATTTTTTCTTAATAAATATATTTGCATTACATGATTCTTAAAATTGACATGATGATATCCTCTAACGATTATGTATCTGTCAATTATTCACGTAACGTGGGACAATTATTTTCTTATTGCATGGCCCTTGCATGCCATGGAATCTAATTGTTTAGAGCTGAAATTCAAGAGATTGGTAAGCTTGTTTTGGAATCATATTGGAAGGGACTAACTAAATTTATTTTGGGTGGCCGGCACCTTGGTGTATGAATAGTATGCTAAATAGTATACCAGATATTCCAATTCAATCCAGGAAGAGCCTTTATTTCCACGAAAAGAAGGAAATGTCGGAAGGCTCAGTGGAGACAATGGTAAATGCCTATTTCAAGACAAGTTTGGATAGGCTAAGTGGCTAACCAAATAGCAGCTTAGCTTCTTTTTTTTTTGGCAGAAAAAACAGCAGATTAGTTGGTCTGCATACTTGGAGAGAAACTGACAGAGCTGTATTTGGTGCTCGTCTTACTTCCCCTGGCCAACTGTGTGAGAGTGACTTTTGCTGAGAGGCCATTCATGATCAACTTCAGTTCTCCAAAATCTAAATTCCAAGGAAACAGTTCCACTTAATAATTAATGCTCCAATCATGTACTTATCCCTGCATTTTTTTTATCATGCACTTCATTAAATTATATATATTTCTACAGGAAGGACACGATATATTCTTTAAAGAGCATGCTGATATCCACATTTGAAAGCATCCAAGGAATTTCCTTTTCCTCCAGTCTATCACGAAATACCGTTCACCTCATGCTTTACTAAATTTTATACGTGCAGACAGAGAAATACATTTATCTATGCATGTATACATATGTACTTGCATGGATGTACATATACATTCAAAAATAATCTTATAAGAAAATCATCTACTATCAAGTAACATTATCTAGATGCTTGAGCTGTCTAACCATGTAAGTTGAATAAAGCATAGGTCTAAAAAGATTTTCCATGCACAAATATTTTAGCATCGTCTATGTGATTATTCATGTAAGTTGAACTGAAGCAGTTGGATGATGCCCTGCTAAAAGATTGCTCCAACAGATCAGTCATTGCAGAAGACAATCAAAAATTAGTAAGATATCATTCATAAGAATCAGGTGATTCATACAAGATTAATAACTTGAGCCACCTCTGTTCGTCCTGTAGCATGATGTTTATTGCTTGGAACCTATTAGAATTTATGTGAATCACAGTTATAATAAAATAACCAAGTTGAAGGCAAATAGACTCCTGAAACAACAAAAAAATATCACGAAAGCGAAGGAAAATAGACTCCTAAATTACACAAAAAAAATCATGGTAAAATTTCAATCACCAACTAACATTCTAATGAAAGCACACTCCTCAAAAGCTGATTTTTGCTGTGCCCTGTGAAAAAAAATCATCTCTATCAAGAAGAGTGAAAAAAACAAAGCAAAAAAGGCAACAGGCAACCAAAAGTGCAAAACTGATACATAAATTAGGAAGAAATTTGATTAGTATCACAAGAGTAGACCATAAAAGCCAGACCTTATACAAACTTACAGACTCATTTACCAAAAAGAGACGTCTTCAGCAACCAAAAAGTTCCAAGAACCACAAACTTCAAACATGGAGCCATTAAGAATTATTAACAAATTAGAAAGAATATCTAATGCTTAAAGCTATCCACAGATATATCAAAAGCCAAACCATAAATTATTGTTGTTTACTGTAGATCAAAGTAGCAAAGATTCGTGTATTATATCTTAAAAATATATAATGGAATTCAAAACTTGCAATACCACTATACTATATAAATAATGGTAAGAAAAACATTAAGTTACATAAAAAATTTTGATGATACCTACCTATTGTAACATATACACTAAGAGCTATTGTAGTAAAATAACCCTAGTAAATGGTTAGGACTTAGGAGGATAAAAAAAGATTAGCCCATTAGGAGACACCCACAAAAGCACAAATCTAATAAATCCACGATGGTGGCTAGATCGGTGTTCTGCATGTATATGTACATTGACAAAAGTTCTCCACAAGGATTTATGGATGACAAGACTACATTTTCCAACAGCACAGCAACCCAATCGAGTTCAAAGAAATTCAGCAACCAAAAAAATACGAAAGGACTTAAACTTTTTCAATCATTCAAAAAAAAAAACTCAACAACTTTCAGCTGCATCTCATGTCACAGGCAAACTGAAGATGGGGAACCTATATAGAAAAGTTGAACTAAGAACAAACTGACCATTTATAAGACTTGAAAAAAATTATAACATATCACAAACTAAACAAACCACAAAATTACAAATTGCAAAGGAAGTGAAAGAGGTATCATCATACTCTATAATCACTTCTTGGAGATAAAGTAAATTATTAGACCTTCAAAATTACCACTGACCATGCTTCTGGAAAGAGAATAATATTTCACGAACCAATTATACTGTGAGATCTAAACTGCCAGCAGAACAAAAGATAGACCATCCTCCATAATCTTTAGAGACCACAAAAAAACATACATGTAGAAATCCCAAATCCTTCTTGACTAAGGAAAAGCAGCTCTTCTGGAAAAAAACTACTCCAATAGCTCAGTCTCCAGAAAAAAAAGACAATGAAAATTCAAGATATGTGAAAACATTCAATTGTAAACCTTTTATCAAGAACATCAGCTGTAACTCTTCAAAGAAAAAGAAAAAAAATACTGAACAACAGAAAATTCATACCAAGATGGTAGCAAAAAACATGTCTTTGATCCTCAAAAGAATATATAAAACAATTCTAAATATTGGAAAGCCCTTCTAATACAAAATATAAAACCTCACAATTTGGTTCTAATGACACATGGCAAAATAGAACTGCATAGGTCAACTAAAGTATACGTTTTTTTAACTGCCACCTGTCAGGTTTTGGAAGTATATGGCATATCAAAGACTTCATATTCTGTGACAGTAGAGGCTGCTACAACTACCAAAAACAATTGGGCCAGCTAAAAAAGCTAACGATAATATCAATCTTCCATAATATCTATAAATTCTGCATCAACTTGAACCAAAATAATCAAAAAAAGCACTACAAAACAATCTCCAATATACCAACCATTACATGGTTAAAAAGACTTGAAATTTAATGTAAGCATATCAATAAGGAAGCATCCTCACATCAATTGCAAGCACAAAGGGGAAATTAGGATTTCCACATTGCTGAATAACATTAAAAAAAATTAAGCTAACAGTAAAAGAAAAAACCATAATAGACAACTAAAATCAAGATATTTGACTGATCGCAAAAAAAAAAAAAAAAACTTTAACATCATCTATAGGAATCAATCGTCAAGGGAACCGTGCCAAAAAATTAAAAAACAAAAAGACACCGCACCAATAAAGCAAAGGGAACCGTGCCATCATACTCTATAATATCTGTAAACCATCAACGCATCTACATAAACTCCATCCATTATAATTGAAGAAAAAAAAACTTATAAAAAGATTAATCTAAAAGATCACTCATTGCAACAGATAAGACGATTAAAATCCAATATGTGCAAAAAAAAAAATCAGAGGAAACACCCTATCAAGAACATCAGTAACAACTCCACATCAGAGGCAACAAGAAATTTTTTCAATCATTTAACATTACAAAATATAGGTGAAGACAATAGTAGTATTACAATATGGTAGAGAATTTGACTTTGCTTATCACTGACAACTGAATAAATAAATTCTGGACAGTCAATAACAATAGCATGCAGTGACTGGAACATATTTCAATTATCAAACGTCCCGCAGGAGAATCTAACACGATGCAACGTAATGATAAAATCATAATATCATAGAGAAAATGACTTTGATCATTGAGAGTAACTGTAACAGACTGGATCAGTTAATTATGGTAAGTCCAGTAAACAGACATCTAATGATATACAAGCACAGGATGACATTTAACCCACTTAACACACACACACACACATATATATATATACACACACACATATATATATACATACATATACATAAATACACACACACATACACACACACATATATATATATACATACATATACATACATATGTGTGTGTGTGTGTGTGTGTATAACAGGGCATTTCTTGCAATATCCATTTATAGGTTTCGGTCCCTCTAGCCACCATCTTAATATGTTGCCACAAAAATCACGGATAATGTGACAAACACAAAATAAAAGAGCAGAATGATTGTCACAAGGTCATTGCTTCAGTTCTCCATATCCTTCTACAAAGTCCCTTCAAAATAAAAAAATAAAATTATTAGGCAATTCTTACAGGCATATAGCTTCAATTGCCTCTTTTCCATCTCAGAAGCCACACTACAATATCACAGGTCACTATTCCTCTCACAAATCCCTCAGAGGGATAATCTAGCATCATGTATTTGCAAGCTAAATAATTAACCTAAACAAATGAGAAAATCCAGGTGATGCTTACAAAGTTGTAGCTCCCAGCCTCCTCATAGGTCTATATAAGAAGAGACCAAACAGGCAAACACCACATGATGTACAGATTGATATAAAAGGACAGAACCAGGAAATTTTTGATCATGGACTTATCTCTATCATCTCAAAAATCCATAGAAGATAAAGATCCAGCATCACATAACAAGTAACAAGTTAAATATAATATAAAATTAAGAGCTTGGTATGAAATAGATAGTACAACATTGCAAGTATAGTATCATGCTCTACCATATAATGATTGCCTTTTCTTTTAACTAGTAAATTTGCACATGGAAGCCACACTACAAGAAAAAGACTACTTATTTTATAACATATCATTTATTTTCTTATATTAACTATTAATAAATTAGATCAAATTATCGAAGCAGAATTTGTTTACAAAGAAACACATGTACAAAACCCCCTTAAGTAAAATAGGATATGACTGTAATGTTTCATTGTCCGAGTTAAAACATATGTTAACTATTATTAAATTGGATATCAAAATATTGAAGCTAAATTCTCTAATAAAGAAACATATATATAAACCCCCTAAAGTAGAACAGGATATGACTTTTATGTTTGACTATGCAAGTTACAACATATGCACCCCTGGGAAACTTTGCTATCAAAGAAAGATATATGTTGAAAACACAGAAAAAAAAGAAGTCCAAGAATACTAAAAATTGAAATAAGACCGAATAAGGTATATAAATGAAGGACAAAGAGCAGATAAGATATATAAAATTCGAAAAAGAAACTATAAAATAAAAGGTAAAATGAAACCCAAAACAAATATAGACAACTGAATATGTAAAGACAGCAACAGAAAGCAGAATATAAATCAACATTTAGTTGACAGAAAAGGAAAATAAAGAACAGAATTTGCAACAAAAAAAACAACTCAATTATAGAAGAACAAAGGCAAAGATTACCAAACAGAAGAATTTTTCAAAAATGATGTATGCAACTGATTTTGTAAACTGAATATGAAAATGAGTCAATAGTAAGCAACATATATAAATTAGAAAAAATGGAACATAAAATACAAAACAGGACATACAAGGAAAGAACAAAAAAATATTAGTTAAAAAAGAAAATACACAGGAGAAAAATAAAAAAATTGGAAAACTGAATATACGAATATTTAAAAATAATAATAATAAAAAGTGTAAAAGAAAATATATAACTGAATTTTCAAACAGATACAGGAACCCGACATAAATAAAAACAGAGAAGCTAACAAACAGAAACTTACAAAGTGAACTGAAAAAACAAAAACTATGAAGTTTGATTTGTAAAATGAACACTTACATGATATATATATAAAAAAAATAAAAATCCAGTCACCATCCGACATGTAAAATTGAAATAAATCAAATAAATGATATAAAATCATATGAATGGTTATCCCGGTTAAATTTAGGTATTACTGCCCTCCTATTTGGGCTCCCCCCGCAGGCAACTGAAGTCAACATACCCGAAACCCAACTAGAAATCAAGAATCATCTCTAGAACCTAAAGGACACCGAAACCAATCTAGAATTCAAGAATCATCTCTAGAATCCAAAGAACACTGAAACCAAATTATAAATCAAGAACCTCCAGTAGAATCCAAAGAAAACGCAGGACACTAAGAACCGAATAATCAAGTAACCATATCAAGAATCCAAACAAACATCAAAACCAATTAGAAATCAAGAACCGTCTCTAGAATCCAAAGAACAACGAAGCAAAACTAGAAATCAAGAACTGTCACTAAAATTCAAAGGAAAAGCAAGAAAACAAGAAAGAAAGAAAGAAAGAAAGAACCATAGCAAGCATCCAGAGAGAATGCCAGGAAAGGGGGAAAGGATTGCATGCTTCTTGCCGTCGTTCTCGTCTGTTGGCGGTGGCTAAGGTCGATAGCAGATCGGTCGCCTTTTGCCGTCGTTCTTGTCTTCTGACGGTGGCGGAGGTCGATAGCAGATGGCTTGCCCCTTTCCGTCGCTCTCGTCTTCCATACTCTTCTCAACATTGCTTCTTGCAATGGCTACGGTTGAACGAATAATTATTTTTTAAGTAATGGTTTTTCTAGATCTAATTTATAATAGCTTTAGGCGAGGGCTGCATATAAGATGTAAATAATTGCATAGGCCGTTATATCAATAGTTTAGTAATTTTACTAGCTTAAGTCACATGTTCTTCCTTTCTTTTTTCGGTTATTCTCGAAATACAACATAATAATATAACAATTTATAATAAATGGAAGACTCAAGCAAGGTGCTTTAGCGATGGCGTAATAAAACTGTAATAGTCAGGCCTTTTAAAGCCTGAACTTGGCCAAGCCCATTTGACCGGCCCAAAAGTCTGCTTAGCCCAGTCTGCTTCGGCCCAAAGAAAAGGAGAAAAAAGGCACGTGTGCCTGAGAAGGAGAAGACTCCCCCCTCCTCGAGTTGGTCGGACGGAATCCGAGTATTCGACTCCGAGTTGGATTCCAATCGCCGCCAAGATTTATAAGTGCTCCTCCACATTCTTGTTGGGAATAAACTGTCACAGAATTAGTAAAATCTAAAATATTCTACTTCAACAAATAATAGGCAGAAATAAGCTTAGAGAAAATAAATAGAGAAAGTAGAAAAATGGAATCCAAGATGCTGAGGCGTGGTATGTTGGCCACTTTTTTTAAGTAGGTTTTCGCCGCCTTACAGTGCACTAGGATTGGATGGCGTTCTACTCCTGAGATACAATAGCCTGTCGCACTGTTCCTTCTGCCTCAATGATTTGCACGGATCAAAGAAGCCTTCGAACCCAGAATCAGTATGCAGCAAACCCGTTGATTGAAAGAAAAATAGCAGAAAGGGAGAATAGAATTTCTCTGCTTTCGATTGTGTACTCTGTCTAATCTAAAGAGGTCTACTTATAGACTTCTTCGGGACAGACGCGACCTAAAACTGATCCAACAGTCAAAACTGGTAAGAAAGTTTGAAAAGCACTGAGGGCTCGTTTGGTTCGCGGGAAGTATTTTCCCTCCTAGGAATATGATTCCTGGGAATCAGATTCCTAGGAAGAGGATACCTAGGAAAGTACTTTTGGCATGTTTGGTTAACCATGGGAAAGTGACAAATTTCCAAAGTGCTTATGTTTGGTTGACCATCCACTTTCCTAGGAAAGTTATGTATAATTCCTATTATGCCCTTAATAAAAATTAGGTCTTTAATGCCTCTTTAATGCTTCTTTAATGCTGAAGGGTCTTTTTGGAAAAAAATAAAAAAGGAGTGATTCCCACCTCATGGGAAAGTAACTTTCCCATGTTTCTCATGGGAAAGACTTTCCCATGAAATGTGGGAATCATATTCCCATGGGAATACAACTTTCCCATCTCTCTCCTTTGAAAACTCCAACCAAACAAGAGGCATTTCATTACTTTCCCGTTGACCACACTTTCCCCCCTCCTTTTCCTGCGAACCAAACGAGCCCTGAGAGTAGGGCCAGCGGATGCGAGGTCGGTTGCGAAGAGGTGCAAGCGAGGAAGCGACGTGGCTCTTGGCGCCTTGGGTGCGAGGCACAGCTCATCGCACCTATGGTCCGACCTCGGCTCCTCTAGGCTCATCGCACCTGTGGTCCGACCTCAGCCTCGGCTCCTCTTGGACGAGCACGGGCAAGATACGACCTCGGCTCTTCGCGCTTCGGACAAGCACAGAGAACCGAGAAATATAACCAAGCTGCCTCTCCTTCACGTAAATAAATCCTCTATATGAGAATATAAAAAGGAAAGAGAGAGTCAAACCAATAACCTCATCCACCTCAAACCAACACACCAACCATCCACGCCATACTCCCTTCTTAACTTATATGCATAATATATATGTTTTAAGTATGAAAACTTTTAATCATTATTTAACCAAAATCTAACATTTCTCCCCATCCTCCTCCACCGGGAAGCCGAACTCGATTGGAGCTCTTCACCGGATATTTTGGCAACTTTCCTCTACGAGCACCGATTGTCTTTCGCACCGTCGCCGCCACCATTTGCCGCCAGAATCAGGTAAGGCCCCAACTAGCTTTTATCTATCTTCTCCTCCTTTTGTACTTCTTAAAGCCTTGAATCTGGCTCGTCTGATTTTTGTGAAGGATCGAATGCTATGTTTTCCTTGTTTTCTTTGGATTTTTCGATTTTATTTTATTCTTTCCGGTCGATAACACCATCAGATATGGTTACTGAGGTCTTCGTCAGTCCCTCACAATGGTTTGCAGCCGTGGTCGGGGCTCCTATCGCCAGGATGTCTCGATTTAATTGGTTAAGGGAGTGGAGGCCGGACCCTTGTTTTAGGAGGGTTTATACTGTACAACGGTCGGTAATTCTATTTCTGTAGATATTAATGTAAGGAAAAATATGATATATGATGAATCATGTCAGGATAAATTAGAGAATAGCAATCATGACTATTATGTAGCACTATTACAATGTGATCTTTATTTATTAATCTAAAATAATATTTGGATATTATATATGGTACTGTATAATAAAGATGCTTAAAACTAACATATACGATCCCCTCTTGCCTCAATTTTTCTTCTTAGAGTGTACCCTTTTAAAATAATATTAGGATTATGAGAAAGCACTCAAAGACGCCACACAAGAAGTTAATTACAGCAAACCCCCCACCATTTTTGATAACTATATAAAGTAAATTGAATTTGAATAATGATTTTTATAATTTTTCTTTCTGTATCCAATTAGCGAATTACATGTACAAGAGATGTACATGGATGGATGGGCAACGATCACATAATATGTTGGATTCCTAATGAATGGCTGAAACTGTTATCACGTCATCATGTCCGTTATACTAAACCATGCTTCGAAGCTAATTCCGGTCCCATCAGGGCCGTGCCGGATCCGCACTCAATCCGGTCCAATTGGATATTGAGAACTTTGCAGGTGCCCATTCGCTGAAGCCGCTGTCCGCTCGTACGCGAAGTAACAGCCGATCAGACGTTTCAATTTTCCTCGGCAGGGATCGTAGCAGCAAACCAATAACTGCCACGTAAGTGGTCACGATAGATTAACACGACCTGCGGGTGACTCGAACAAGGACAGAGCGAGACCCAGCCAACCCAAAAGCAAAGAAGAGCTCTCGAGCGGCTCTAATGGCCGTTCGGAGCGCCTGAAGGGCAAACAAGGAGAGCTCCCCTCCACCGTTCTCTCCAGCTCGAGGCGGCGGATATCTCGATCGATCTATCGATACTCGATAACACGATTCCAAGGAAAAGAATGTCGGGCGATTCCGAGAAGCGACTCCAGAAGGTCTTGGACAAGCTCTACCAGTCTCCCAGGCCGAAGCCCTATCCCTCCAGGTCCTCCTCCGAAACCCTAGAAAAATATAGGGGTTTGATATTCTTTTTTCTTTGTTTTCTTTGATCTTGAATGGATTTTAGCTGAATCGCCTTCATTTTTTATGTGATAGGGGGATCAGCTCGGTGGACAGAGGGAAGAGGCCGGAATTGGGTTCGAGAGCAGGTCTGGGTGAGGGGCTGAGGCTTCCGACCGTGGCTTCAATGGGAATGCTCGGGCCAACTCCTCCGTGCCGGCCGTGGGATCGAGGGGATTTGATGAGGAGGCTGGCTACGTTCAAGGCCATGACCTGGTTCGGAAAACCGAAGGTTTGGATGTCTTCCTCTCGGCCCAATACAATAGAAGAAGTTGAAGAAGAATTAAAAAGATCATAATTTTTGGATTCTAGTGGGTAATTTTAGGTTTTTAGATGCTAGAGATTTTCTTTCCAAGTTAGGCATCTGAGTCTTACGATTGTTTGTTAATCGGGTAGAGTTGTAGAGCAAGAAGACAGATTTAATGAGGGTTTCTGATAACAAAGAAAATCAAGTATTGCCATTTGTGAATTAATTTCACGAGAGAAAGGAAGATATTTTACGTATAAGGTGAACTAATAGTGATACGGTGGAACTAATTTTGATGGACATGTTTACGAATAGTGAGCATATATAGAATTAGCATTTTTGATTTATGAGGTTACGTTTTTTTTTTTTGGTCCCCAGCGAATGTGATGATTTTACAAATGAGTGCTGTGTTGCAGTTCAAATAGTAAATGTGTATTTATTTATTGAAGCTTCAGCCTGAACTCTTCTTAAATTTGTAATATAATATCATGTTGGTATAAATGATTTAAAGTTTTGGGACGTGGCAACAATTAAATCAAGAGTTTTTTTAGGTATTTAGGCATTGTATTCTTGAATTGGAAGTACTATAGAAGTGTAGAACTCTAGCATCAACTTTTGCAAGATATTTTTCATCTGTTATGTGCATATATGAAAAGGTAATCTTTACATGCTTGTTGATGGTTTGCAAGTGGATGTTTTTACTATTATTTTACATTGTACACAGGTGGTCCGTCCTGTAAATTGTGCAAGGAGAGGTTGGATTAATGTAGAGATGGATGTTATAGCATGTGAAGCATGTGGAACACGACTTCTTTTTTCTACTCCATCTTCTTGGACACTGCAACAAGGTCCGTTATGCATTGTGTATCATCTTTACCTTAAGAACAAGCTTCGAAGTTCCAATCATTGCCTGCTTGCAAGGATTATGCTAACAAGGCCCCAATAGTTACAAGAAATTCCATGTTTTTCTGGCCAACTTTAAATTAGCCAGTTGTCACATGGAATAGCCATAGCTGAAATTTGTTGTAATTAAATGTGACCGAATCCTTTTTTCAAGTTTCACTAATAGCCAATGGCTTATCTTAAGAGTTATATAGTGCAATATTTTTATAATCTTGTTAATTGGATGTCTATGATGTGTTCTATTAGTTAGTATCAGCATAAATATATTGGATGCTATAGATGCTTCGAGTTGATTCTGACTTGTAGGTTTTGATATAATTCTGATCCTACTGTTGAACATATGTCATATTTCTTTACCTATGTTATTCTTATTCTGAAACCATATTCTCTTACTGCAGTTGAAAAGGCTGCTGCTGTGTTCAGCTTAAAGCTCGACAATGGACATAAACTGCTATGTCCATGGATTGACAATGCATGTGATGAAGCATTGGCACTGTTTCCTCCAACACCTCCTCCAGCACTTGTAGAGAGTTACAATGAACGTTCCTCTGCACTCCTACGTCTCGCAGCTCTTCCTATAATTTCATCCTCAGCTATTGATTACATGAAGATGAAGAGCCCTACATTAGAAGAATTTTTGACACTGCCTTCTCATGCATCAATTGTCCTAAAAAATGGCATTAGGCTTACAGTTGGTCCTAAAAGCAAAGATTGGGAGAGTGCGTTGGAAGCTGCTAACTCTGATCTATATTACCAGGTATAACATGCTTATGCTCCTAAGTTGCTGACATCATAAGAATTGGTTGGTTGAAATTATCCTTGTAGACATGCTGGTTGAGGAAATAAACTGCATGTTGTGCATTTTTCAAAAAGACCGTTGCAACTAAACCCAGCATCCCCTCACCTGAAGCCCAAATTCAGTGAACTGGCTGTGTATGATAAAGATTGTGATGTTGCCATGATATATGGCATTACCTTGAAATGGTGAAAACCACTTGACAACAAATTAATTTTCTTTCTTTTTTTCTTTTCTGAACCCTATTTATGTTTAAACTAGAAATCTCTTCTTCGTTAGCCAGAGACCTTATGCTAATTATGTGGAAGGTTCTTGGGTGGTATTCTGTAAAGAGTGGTAGGCAATTTGATATAGAGGAAGAGGAGAGTTTCAATTGGGGGTCATAGGGTTCAGGAGGAAAATAAAATTTATTAAAGATTTGGGTTCTTAGTTATCTAGGAATTTAGTTTTTCCAAATTGTATTGAAAAGATCTGATGCTTGTTATTATATTCAGAGATTTTGACTAAGCTAGGTTCCAACTACTGGTTCAGCGCATTAGGCCACTAGCCTTGTTAGATGTTATTTGGTTGCTTAGGAACTTCATTGTCGTGTATTTTACAACCTAAGGATACACTCAGAATGTAGCACTTTCCTCACATCACAATTTTTTTCTTTGGATCGATCAGGGTACCATTCTTTTGCTTCTTGGAAGGAAAATATTAGAGTTGAATCTTTAACCTATGTACATAAGATTTTTATATATATAAAAACAAAACTGTTATTTTGAAAACTTTTTCATGTGAGACATTGTAATTCAATCGGGATTCATCTCCTATTGCATATACAGATATGGGTGGATATGGAATTTTGAGCGATTCTAGGTATGTCCATTGCTGTCTTTATGGTAAATGCAGAACTATCCAAGGTATAATACAAAATGCCACCACATAATTATCACTTTCAAGTTCCAACTGAGTTATTAATTAAACATCAGAGCATAGCTCTGGTACTACTGTTACTCCTATACCAAGTTTAACAATATAACCATCTTCTGCGCACCACTTTTAGATTACACTTGCCCATGAAGTATCAAGAAACACACTTTATATTTCCACTATCAGTAGCCACTTGATTGCATTTTCATTTCCTAATTTATGATTTTAGAAACTGAAATAGTAATTGAGACGTAAAATGTGTTTGGTAAGCCTTTTTTTTTAATCTAATAAAAAGAAAATTCTTTAGAAGGGGAATTTTCTGTTCCTAATATTTTTGTTTTTTATTTTCTTCTTACAAAGCTTCCACAACCACCAAATCTGTTTTCGTTTATTTATGTTTGCGAACTTACAAAACAGTTAGAGTACCAAATTATTCCCTGTTTAAAAAATTGTGAACGAGGTTTGTAACCTGTTTTAATAAAATAAGAAAGCCAATAGTGTTGCAAAATGGACCCAAGATTGCATACTTCACTAACCACATGCGTGTCCTTCAACTGGAATATTTTAATGATCATCTTCTCTTGTTCTTTTGCACAACAAGTGTTGCAAGCCATATAACAAAGTTGAGATTGGTGTACTCGACTTCTGCATCATGTATAGCATTGTATTATCCTCTTCATTAGCATTTCATATTGTGTTTCACTTAATACACTCTTTTGTCTAGTTTATTTATCCTTTTGTTGTGAAGAGTATATGTCCGGTATTATAGAAGGAGATGGAATTCTTCAAAAATATCTTTCTATTTAACTGCAAGAACATCTTTGGATTCGAATATTCATCTATTTACTAAATCTACCATCTTTTGAGAGCAAGTTGTGGTACTTAATATTTGGAGGACTGAGTGCTTGTGATGGGAAGAAACACAAATTTAGAACTTGATTCAGCCAATTGTCTGTGGCAATCAGCCAAACTTCTGATTATCTCTTTGGTTCCAGCATATTATGCTAAACTTCTGGAACATTGCCATAAACTGCAACTGCTTGAGTTGAAAAATTATTGGTTAAAGTCAGAAGATTTATCTTCTTTCTTAGAATCTCAAGAGACTTGCATATGAGCATCTCCTTCTCCTTGTTTAATAATATATGAGCTTCAGAACAAGGATGGTAAAATGTGTGGAGTGTGCACCAAATTTAAATGAGATAGGAAGTTGTCAATTACTCGTGCTACCACTACTACAGACATCCTATCAATGTAGCATCTGGTTTATGTTTTCTGTTTCCTTATTTAATTTCTCTCATCTAGTTATTGTGATCTTTGAACCTCTCAATTGTCTGCAGACATCTAGTATAACTACTTTGTATGTTCTCACATTTTACATCGCTTATGAATTGCAAACGTTTGGGTATGGTCAAATAGAACATTCACTTTACATGTTACGTGTCAACACAACCAACTACAAGTGAACGTACTGCGAGGCTTCATGTGCTTAAGGCATCGATCAATGTTTGCCGAACCGGTACCGGTAGGCGTCCGGTGGCCTACCAGACCGGTTCGGGCCGTACCGAACTGGTATCACTGGTTCAAACGGATTTTGGCTATAGCGTGCTGTGATCATTGAAGGCGTACCAGTGCGAACTAGTCCGATTCGTACCGGTATGCCTCTATACCACTCGGTTTTGGCCCCATAGGGGTTGGATTGGAAACTTTTTCTGCCGCCGTACCAGACTGGTCCGATATGTACCGGTAGAGGCCGGTTGAGCATACCATGGTATCAATTGTGTTTATGTATGTATGTAACCAAAGTAAGAGGCTTAAATCTATTCGGCATTTCTAAATTGATAGACTTGGAGATTTGAAATAGATAATCCTTTGCAGATCCAAGCTTGCTACTCATTCTACAAATATCCTACTCCTTCAAAATTATGTAAGAAACAAAATCAACATATTGACCCACCTATGTTGCTGATGATTCTGAAGGAATGAATCTTTCCTAAGGTTGACTCAAGAAATTAGAATAAATTCTGATATTGGTTATTCCTAAAACCATGCTTCTGGCACTCATTGCATTTTCGGCACTAGTGCTGAGCAAGCCCCTCCGTACTCTTGTAGTGAACTCAGGAAAACATTTGACAACTATTTTTTTCCTAGCAAAAGAATCATTTATTTGTTTGCTGCTGACTTATTTAATAGCTCTTTCTAGATCATTGAGATGATATATCCTCAAGGGTGAAGAATTGAGAGTAATATTCTTTGCCATTCTAATATCAGATTTTTCAGGGTGTGCTCTATAAACCTTTTTCAGGATGTACTTCATGCTAACCAGACTTTTATATGTCAGTTCCATGCTGTACCAGTTCCCATGCATAGCTAGAGCATGTTTGGCATGAAGGAGATTATGAACAATTCATTGTTAATAATATGTTGATTAACATAAAGTTGTATTAGGATGCTGTCTAATGGAGCACTTATATGGCAGGACAATGGATGCTTGCTATTTCTCATTAAGCAAAACATTAGGTCAGAGCAATTCCTAAAGGCTAGATAACTACAATTTGCATTGGTTGTCATTCTTCCTTACATAGTGCGGGTTTAGTTTACTTATATATACTCATGTTGTTATTCTTCTACCAATTAATGACTGGAAACATGCTTTTCAAGTGTCTTCTGGATTTCTCAATAAGAATTGTGTTATGCCATGTCATGATATAGCTTTACATAACCTTTGGAGATACATGTTGCTTGTTCTTTAGTTTTTTATACTTCCAAAGGTAACAGTTGGTCTATAAATTGTAGGCACTGAAAATTGTAAGTTTATGTGGATGGGAACCTCGACTGCTTCCATATGCTGTTGAAAGTGAGGATATATCAAGTTCATTTGGCAAAGGTACCTCTACATCTGAAACATCAGAACATATACTTCATGAACAAAAAGAAGGCGTCAAAATTCACTCGTCAAATGGGCAGGGTGAAGCTGAGGGGGGAGAACATATCAACCCTCCCTTTGGTGATTACCAATATGATCCTGCATCTGTTGTCTTAGACTGCAGATTTTGTGGAGCACGTGCAGCATTATGGGCTTTAACAACAGTGCAATGCCCTCTGGAAATTTTCAGTGTGGTTGCAGATTCGAGCAGCCAAAATGAACCAGCCACTTTTGGTGCAGACCTAGTTCGTAGAGTACAAGCTCCAAGGGTGGAAAATTTGGGCGTAGGAATTTACAGTTCAAACAAAGGAATCAGTGATACTGGTTATAGTATTTCATCAGCCAAAGAAAAAAATTTGGGCTTAAATTTTTCGATTGCTGGTGGTCCTCCACCAACTAGACAAAACTATAGACCAAGAGTTTCTTTCCCCATTGTTAGCCGACATTTAAGAGCTGAACTCAGTGTTAGCAGAAATCATGCATCATTTGAAGATTCAAGCTCGAGTCAAACACATACTCAGCATTCCTCACAAAATGATGATCTATTGCAGTATCAAAAAGATATTAATGGCAGTCTTGTTATTCCAGAATGTGCAAGTTTGCTAAAGCGCAAAAGAAGTGAAAATGAACTCAGCAGTGATGTCAACTTTCAGTCACATCCTGAAGGGGAGATACGTGGGGGCAACAATACTCCTAGTGGCAATACCTCCTTTGAAGGTAACTACAGCGAGCAAGGAGATCACTCATTGCATAAAAATAGCAATGTTGAAAATCCGAAAGATGCTATTCAATGTGCACCGGAAGTTCTGCAACGAACCAATATTGATTATAAAGAGAAAGGAGAGGTGCCCCCTGAAGAAAACAAGGCTGATAATAGTGTTAAAGTTGGAGAAGGCATAAGTACGATACAAAATGATGCTGAACCCTGTGGGAACAACTTAGTGATGGAATCAGAAGATGTCTGCAACCAAATTTGCAACAGTGTTTCAAGATTAGATTCAGTACATTACGGTGAAGCTTCTGAAACGAATCATGATGATTTGTCTAATATTGCATCTTGTTCATCTACCAAGGCAGCTCTGTCCAGTAGCCACAATATAAATTCAGGAAAAGGTGACAAGGATTCTGATCTCCAAAACATTGAGGATGCAAAGGCAATAAATCAAAAGGCCAATGGATTGATGAATGTCAGCGGTAAAGCAGAAGCAAACCACGCACCAGGTAAGGATTCTTTTGATCCTTCTTTCTTTTGCGACAAATTCAAGGTCCAGTATCATTCTAGTTTTAAGCTTCTAAGAAGGAGATTCATTTAAATTACTTGTTTCCGTCCGCTGTGTCAGCATTTCTTGTCAATTAGCCAATAGGACAGATTCTTTACCATCTTAAATAATATCGGTCACAGTTGAAGTTCATTGGTTTTCATGTCCTTTATTATATCTGTAAACTTGTTCTATTCAAAGTGGTACATGAGCTACAACTTTGCAAAATATCAGCTCTACTCTTCTTCCTATCATTTAGGTTTTTTTTGTGTCACATAGTACCAAACAGGATTGTCCTACCTACAACTACAGGAACATTTAATGATACCCTTCTTGATGCTCTAAGTAGGCCCTTTCATTGGTCATTTGATTGAGACAAAAATAATTAAGTTCATATTACTTGTGATTGTAGTTTGTTACATTGGATGACTAATAAACATTTTTTTTCTTTTGATTGTTCTAGATGATGTACTGAGTTATTTTACTTAGTGCAGTAACTGCATGCACACTGCACCAAAATTTTTCAAAAGCTAAAGAATTTCATGTAGCAAGTTCATGTCAGTTCATGCATTTCTTTTAGTTCATGTGGATGAATTATGTACTATGCGAACTAATTTTCTAGAGTTATGTAGTACTTGCATGCTAATTAACCAAATGGCCATAGTTGATATAAATCCATTGCCAGCTACACCTATTTAAACTCCTAATTTTCATGGCTGGTTGGTCTTTTGCCCATAATTTTCTTACCTTGGAATTTGTCGCCTATTAGTAGTGTTCTGATATGCTAGTCTTAGAGTTCAATACAAAACATTCTAAAACATTGATAGATCATAACATGATCCATTAATTCAAAGCCATATATTGGGAGATAAGGCTTATTGAACCTTAATGTTCAAGTTATGATTTTATAACTTGTCTTTGCTATTGTTTAATAGATTTTTGATTCCTTCCATTGTCTCAATCTCTTACTTATCTTTAAAAAAATAACAAAAATAAAAACCAAATGATTCAATTTATGCTTTGTAAACTGATTTTAGTTTATGTCATTGACACATTCATGTTTCTGATGAGTTTTGAAGAAGTCCTTGTTTTCAATTTTCATCCATTTGTTGATCCTATTAGAGTAACAAAAATATATTTTGGAGATGCCTTTTCACTTTATGGTGGGCCTTTTTCATCATGCTGAATTGCAGCTTATGATTTAAATGACTCTTGAAATCAATTTCAATAAAATATTAACAGGATTTGAAAAAAAAGGATGTGGAACTGCTGAGCAAATAATCCTTGTGGCTTGGCCATCAAGCAACTTCCGACACTTCAAGGAATACAGTGTCCATATTTGTGCATAATATTTCGCCAAGCATGGTTATAGACTGTCATTATGAATAATCAGCTTTATGTAATTTTAGTGTCATATTTATGTTATCCGTTCTAATCGGGGTGAAATCCTCTTCCACTTTAAGCTTCAAACTCCTTTCACCGCATGTTTTGGAGGTACCAAGTAAGTTATAAATTACCAT